>NW_004524633.1:6129224-6159622 GCF_000260255.1 Octodon degus
TGGCCACACACACACACACACACACACACACACGCGCATGCGCGCGCGCGGCGCGCACACACACACACATAAATAAATAAAAATTAAAAAAAAATATTTCCAGAAACTGTGTGCCCCTTGGTAAACAATAAACTTCAGTAATTTATAAAGTGTCACTCTAGTTAAGTCACTGACAAAACTAATCATGAAGCTTTTGCACACTTACACTTCTGCATGACATGGTGTGAAGCTGCCTCGTCTGCCCAGTGGCCTGGTAACTGTTTTAAAGGCTGCCCGAAGATGTGGGTTACGCTCAGAACTGTCACCCGAGCCGAGTGGTTAATAATTTGTGTTGGCTCTGGGAATGATTTTAACCACTGCTGCTTGATATATGACATTTCAAATGGGACTAAAAAGAAAACCTTGGGTAAATGTTTCTGTGGCAGCTTAATGAGGCAGGGTCACACAAACCCGCCAGGGAAGCCACTTGTGCAGAGTCAGGGGCAAGCTGGGTCTAAATGCTCACAGCTGGCGGGCGGTTGAGCTCTGCTTCTTCTGTCATGGTGGATCTACATTTCTGCAGCACCCTTTGCAGTCTCCATTGTGATGGCCTGGACCTAGAATGTCCCCAAAAGACTGAAGTGTTCAGAGGTAGGGCATTGGGAAGGTGGCTGGACCCAGAGGGAGCACATTTCTCGTGCGTTAATTCATAGTTTATGCATTAGTAGGAAGTGGGTCAGGTTGGACGCAAACTCTGCTCTTCCCAGTCTCCATGATGCAAGCAGCTTTTCTCCACCAGACCCTGCCCTGGAGCCAGCCACCCAGACATGTAGAACAAGAGCCAAAAAGAACCTCTCTCCCTTTAAGCTGTGGGTGCTGAGAATATTAGAAGGCAACTAAGATGCCAATGATCCCCGGGGTCCCGTGCCCTGCTGGTGTAGGGACAGCATTTCCTTGGAGAGGTGGGGAGCCCAGTACCCAGTTTTAGACTTCACAGTTTTAGTTTGGGCTGGATGATACAGAATTGTTCGTTGTGTGTGATTCATGAAAGAAAAAACACTATGAACTCTTGCTTATTTTGGGAAACTACTCACTTTGTAGGAAATATCCAAGAATGGGTTTTGGCCAAGAAGGATTTTATGGCCATGACTGATTTAGCCCAGGCATCAGCATCCAAGCTACCTGCAGTCTCTTCCAAATGTCTCCAAATGCCACCCTTCTTACTCTCTGGTGCAGAATGAACCCAGTGAATTGGAGTACTTGGGGCACCTTACAGTGATTTCTGATGCATATGATGGAAGGTGATAGAAAAACCTCAGGTCTCATCTTAAAGGAAGACTTAAGTTCCTGGAAACATATGTGCAGTTTCCTGGCCCAGGGAAATTTCTGCATGAAGCCAAGGAGGGGAGCTCAGGCTAAGCGAGCCGTACGCATGGCAGAATGTGGTGGGTTTAGGCACTGGGGTGTTTGGCTAGGAGAAGGACCTGGAAGAGACCCTGCAGGAATGCTCAGGAGGGGCAATTTTGATGGGTTTGATTCTTGCTAGGGTTGGTGTGCCCAACCTGTCTGGTACCCAGCGGTGCTCAGCAGACGGCTGTTGAACGAACACAGGAAACTGCAGGGACCCCAGCACAAGCCTACGAGACAGCACCGGGTGCGCAAACCGCCACCCCTACAGATCTGGGGGAGAAGCAAAGAGAAACACTACAGTCTACAGGGGGGCACAGCAGTCATACTTGAAATGAAGGTGCCAAAAGGGTGACGAGTTTAAATACTGCTCTCCATTGCATTTCTTTACTACCGCTTAAAGCAGGGATCAGCATGGACATCAGCAAAGCTAGGATTCCTTGAGGACAACAACAGGGATGGCCACAGTTCCCACCTACTCCGTGCTTACTCACGTGGTTCCCGCCCCTGGGCTGAGTGTTTTGCATGAAAGACGTTCTTTATTTAGGTAATATTTCCTTTTAACACACGGGCATGCCATGCTACAAAGGACAGCACCTTGCCTGAGACCCCTCTGCTGGAAAGCCCTGTGTGTGACTTGACGGAAGGTGTTTGACACGAGGGTAGGAGGACTCCTTTAAGCACAGGCGGCCTCTGCAGGTAGCCCATGGAGCAAACATTTGGGGAGGTCCAGGGTCCCTAGGAGAGTCCTTCCAGTGCCCGTGAGTTGCTCCATCCGTAAATAACACACGTGCAGCACACGCCCTGGCACAACAACGCAGGACGCGTGAACGCACGGGCCGCGTAGGCAGGGTGCAGGTTCTCATCTGAGCCGGGTGAGGACGGGCAGCCCGCGTCCCTCTCTGCGCAGCCCCAGGACATGCACGCTGCTTAGGCTGCAGTCGTGCAATTATCTCTCTGCTGAAGTTGTAATCTGCCAGTGCATTACTTCCTGCTGTGGGCAGAGCTGGGCTGCATAAATGAGCCACGCAGGTAGTGGGCTCCTCTGCGGGGAGACTGCTGTGTTCTCCTCGACTCGTCTCTCAATTATCATGCCTGAGACAGCCTGCGCGCTGGGCACATTCCCACCGACAGAAGCTTCAATTAGCAGGCTCCACAGAACAGGCCTGTGGACCCCAAACCTTCCTGATATCAAGGACAGAGGGGACACAGCCCCCCCTTTAACTTTCAGAGACAAAAATTAGGTAACCAACCCTGTCCCCCCCCCAAAAAAAAAAGTCACTCTCTGCAAAAGTCTTATTTCTTAAAGTGCCTGTTTTTCCTGGCTTTACATTTCAACAATTTACTTTCATGTGAAACCACCCAATTATACCCTGGGAGCCAAGGGAAGGTCAGACCCCTTCACACCCAGTAGTCTTGACAACCGACATTCCACTTAACAACAAGGTTTCCAGCTCTCAGACATGAGCTCTCTCCCAGAGACCCGGCCTCTGTAAGTCAGAATAAAGCAACTGCACACATACAACACAGTGGGAACAGGCTCGCTGGGCTGAACCTGAATGTCAAACACCTGGGGGTCCTCTCTGCAAAGGTCAGTGACCCTGTCCCCCTGATGCTGCACTTCTGTCCCATAGGGTCACCAGCTCTGAAAGGAATGCCTTTCTCTTCCAGAAGGAATGGGGTGAAAGACCGGGCAGATGTCACATCCCTTGGTGGCTTTGACAGAGGCCATTAGAGTGGCATCTCTGTCCGTCTGTCCCCAGCCTCAAAGCTTCAAGATCACCACATTCCACCACTTTCGTTCCTGTCCTCAGAGCCCCAATATCCTGGCGGGCCCCCTCCCCATCATATTCCCCAGGGCTTCAGTGCGGCACTCCCAGCAAGTCCCGGAGCATCGCGCAGGCTTTAGAAGATTCCTCTTACCTAACGCTGGGATCCATTTCAGGAAAGCCACCCAATAGGTTTTCTTTCAGGTGAGCTCACTGCTGTGACATTCCAAGATGATGTTAGAAAATAAATCCTCTGATGACTATATTAATACAGGATGGGGACACTGAATGCTGTGCTGGAAAGTGTCTTAGATGTCTATAAATAAACCTTTTTTAAAAAAAAAAAAAAAAACCAGCAGGAGGACTGTGAGGAGCTAATGGAAAATCCACTCTGGGCTGACTCTCACAGCAGAAGAAGGCAGCCACAGGCTGGGCCACACCCGGGACACTGGAGGGTTGATTTTTTTCCCCAAAGGAGAGCCACCAGCCGTGCTCCTCGGCAGACGGCTTCCCTTGCCTTCTAAAGTGCATGAAAGGTACACAGGGTTAAACTCTGGCAAGGAGCGCCCACCGAGGACTTCGGGGTGCAAGGATCTGCAGAGGCTAGCCTGGGGTGGAGGGAAGCCTCCAAGGTTTTATAAACACACAGCTGGTACAACACAGCACTGTGTCGATTAGAGCAGATGCCTAGAAGACGGGGCTGCTTCAGGCTTAAGCAGAGGAAACAGCAGTGACAGGCCGCGGGGGGCTGGGCTCGAGGGCTCCTAACGTGGGGCTCCCTTGCAGGGAACTGGGGGTGATGCTGGGCGTGTGAAGTTGGAAAAATTATTTTTACTTTCAGTGTCTTATCTGAAAGTTAGGAAACAAATCCCTACAGTATTAGCGCTATGGTTTTCTTGTCGGTGGAAATCGTGGAATGTTCACGTGACTTACTTTTTGAAGACATACATCTGTAATACACTTGGGATATCTGTGACGTGTGCAATTATATGTGCTGCAGATGTATGCACTTTCAAGTTATAAATGAATGTAAGTAGATGATCATCTTTACAGTGTGAAATAGTTGACATATTTGGAGGCATCCGAAGAGGCCCACCACCCTCGCCAGCTGGCCCTAGAGCACGCCGAGCCCCGGCACAGAAGGGCGACCTCCGAGCAGAACGACACAGCCTCACGCCAAGGCTCTACCTGTCCCCACAGAATTCCCTGCGTTGTGGATAACGGAGCACCGGCAAAGAGTGAAGAGGCATAATGGATACAGCAAAATGGAAAGGAACTGAACACAAGGAATAAGCAATAAAGATGAGGGAATGGAGAAAAGACAGGAATAGAGGAGGGGGTAAGCATGCAAGAACATATTCTGGATGGCTGGGATGATGGCAGTTCTCATTTCCATCGGTGTTTTGGAAGTAGCCAGTTAATGTTTAAAATTTTCGCATTAACTAACTCTCTATGCTCTTGTCTATAATCTGAGAAAACTACATCAAGGACAGCAAAGTGCAATGCAAAAACCATGGCTGAATACCTCTTGTGTTGTGCTTCCCCATGTATACCATTTCTAATGTCTTATCAATTAGTATACTCTCCTTAAAATAAATTTTAAAAAATAAAGTAAAAAGGGACGAGAAAAAATTAAGGTTTATTGCAAGTGAGAATCAATGTTTAATTATTTGACCAACTGTGCACACTTGTATCTATTAATCTGAACAACAGATTCGAGGAAAGTATGTAATACAACAACCATTGTTAACTTTTTATTCTTGGTTTGAAATTCTGTACCATTTGTACTGCGGCTTGTTGCTCTGTTTCTTTGTTTCTGCTATTTGTTTTTTATTCTTTAAAATAAAATGGAAAAGAGTGAGGAGGAGCAAGTTCTGTTTCCCAGCTTGTTTGCATTTTGGCAGCGAGCTCAATGGAACGAGCCGGAGGCCCGCTCACGTGCTGATCACGTCCAGTGTTGCTTCCTGCCATCCCGACAGCAACCTTCTACTGTACTCTTATTGCTTAGTGAAAAAAGCTGAAGCCCAGACCTGTTAAGCAGCCCTCACACATCCCCAGGCAGCTGGGAAACAGCAGAAATGGGAGCTGTCTCCAGCGCCAGTGAGTTTTATATTCTGCAAATTGGGACATAACTGTTCCTGCCCTACTTACTTCAAAGGATTTTTGCGAAGCCCAAAAGAATGATAGATGCCTAATGTATTAGATCTCAATAGCACTTTCTATTTTGCAAAACAAGTTACCCATACTTTTCAATTACTGTTATTACTCCTGAGATTTTCAAGTACAGCTGACGTCTCAAGTTTGGGAAATAACCAGTGGAAATGCACCAGTGGGGCTCTTTGAATCACACATTCAGCAGTAGTAGAACTACTCCACAGAGTGGTTGGTGGATGGTAGAAGGGTCTAGGTTACTGTCAGATAAGGATCCAATGAAATTAATTCTTGCTTGTTAGTGTCACCCTGCAGGGCTCGCTTGCAAAGTGTATTCTCTTCAACACATGAAAAATGCCCCCTTCAATCTAGTTTCAGGGTTTTAATTTACCTAGCACCTGTTACCTCCTAGGAAGCTGGACTGAAAGAGTCAGTCCATGTGGCTCGGGGGTGAAACGAGTAAAGCGTGACCAGCTGCCTGGAGCGTAAACCCTCTGCAAGCCCTGCTGGGAGTGGGGACCTCTGGGGACCTTCTCTCCGGGTGTCTCGGGGACCACTCACCTGACTGACAATGAAGAAGATGACTGTCATTGCGGCGCAGGCCAAGGTGATGAGCATGAGGAATTTGAACCTGAAAATCAGCCCCTATTTGGAAAGAGGGAAAGGTGCTTAGTGTTCTGCCGAGCCTTTTGTCCAAATAGAAATTCAAGAAAAACTAATTTGAAAGAACGGTGAAAGCAAATCCCAACGAATGATAGTAGAATAATTCCACTCGCTAGTATGCCTCCCGCAGAGGCAAGCACAGCCGAGGCACCTGGCTCCCAGGCTCGTAGGCCTCGGCAGCAGGGCTAGTGTAGCCTGGGCTACCACACTCCTAACTGGTCAGGGGGCTGCTAACTCCCCGCCAAGCTCGTGGGGCTTCTATTCAAGGGCCTAGACTTTCAGAATCCAAGAATTCTGTTCCAGTGAACCAAAGGAAATAAGCCTATCTGCCAACAGGAATTGGGTTGAATCTGTTTAAGCGTCATTCCAGTGCTGGGGCCAGGCAAACCTCAGAAAGCCCCTGAGACTCTGCAGAGCAGGCTGGATGTCTTTTATGCAGGGACTTTTATGTGCAGACCCCTGCCTAGGAACAGCCCTGGGTTCAGCCCTTTCTCCTCCTTTTGTCAGGAGGAATTAGGCTGGAGTCTCCAAGGACAGCCACTTAGGCATGACGCAAGGGGCCCTGGAAAGAAATCAGGAATGTGCAGAAGGGAGCAGAGGATGTGAGGCTAAGGTCTTTCTCTTGAGCAAGGAATACAGTCTGTACAGGATGACTGGACCCCGGCCCGTGGCCTGCTGGCTATTTTAGGAGGATGTGGGCTGACGGATCCAGGATGCACCTGCAGGCTCGTTGCAGGCAAGGGAAACCTGCTGAAACCCTTGCCTCCGCCTCACCAGAGCCGAGAACCTGCTGGGGGAGATGGGCCTCTGCTGTCCTGGAGACCCTGCAGGGGTCTCTCAGAGCTGCGCAGGATAGGAGAGACCCTTGCTGTGGCACTCACGCAGGGGCTGGGCCCCCGGGCCCCGAGCCACTCACCTCGTAGTGCAGCCGCCGCACCTTGCTCATGGCGGGCAGGCTGGACTGCTTCCCGCTGATGTTCCGGAACACCTGGAACACCATAAAGCACAGGAAGAGAAAGTAGAGGCACAAGCAGATCCCGGCCACGATGATGAAGGCCATCTGACAGCGCGCAGTCAAGGAAGAGGAGGGCTTTCCGATGACACAAGTGGGGACGCAGGCCGGGGTGCTTTTCCCAGAGCAGCTGGAGACACTTGGTTGGTCTCCAAGTATGTAGGGAATTTTGAGGGGGATAAGAATAGGACAAGCTTCCACGCCAAGGCCAGGATCCATCGGGAGGACTTTGGACACAAGTGGCAGTGGCAGGAGCTGGAGGCGGGGCCCACTGAGGAGGCAAGGCCCAACTGGGGTCCAGTCCGAGGACTACCATGCTTAGACAGTGTTTTCCTGGCTTAGAAGGGGGCTGGCCTAACTCTGGTTCATCTCTGTTTTAACAATCCCACCTGATTTGCATATATATATATATATATACACACACACATATACACATATATATATATATATATATATATATGTGTGTGTGTGTGTGTGTGTGTGTTTTAAAAAATGTATTTAGTAAGGGTCTACAGGGTCTCACTGCACACATCAGACTCATAGTGATCTTCCTGGTTTCAGCCTCCCAAGCGCTGGGATTACGGGCGCGTGCCACCATGCCCAGTCTCAATCGCCCTCTCAGTGCGCCCCGGGGGCGGGCCGGGGATCAAACCGCCGCCTGACCTCTGCCTAAGCAGGCACTTTAACCTGCTGAGCTATCTGATTTGCTAATATTTGAAAAAATCATCGTAACAAATGTGAGTGCAGCATGTAGCACGTCGCAATAAATCCCACTCACTTCCAGCACACTCGTCATTCTGCGGGTCTCTGGAAGCAGCTCTGGAAGTCCTTGGCTGAGGGTGTCTTTACGCTGTTGTGGCTGCCTGGATGTTGTGAATGGATTCAAAACACTGACTTCATGTTCATTCTGACCTTGGGGAAGAGCCAGAAGGCGCAGAGACAGAGCGGGCAGTATGGCGGGTGAGGACCCGGCGCCTTGGTTTTATGAGGCCGCCTTTCTGTTGGGTTGTGTTTTCTATTGGGTTGTGTTTTTCATCCCACCTTATGAAGCTACTCAGGACAGAGGACCCCAGAGTTGCTGCAGATAGTGAAGGGTGGCGGCTTTGAAGCAAGGAGGGAGGACCTTGAGGGGCGTTCCTGTGGATTTCACTATACTAATCCTTTTATTTAAGCATCTGTCACACTTTCTGGCCACACCTCACATTCATTAACTCGTGTGTCCAGTGAATTTCTCCTTTCTGTGATCAACAGTGCTCAGTTAAGGTGAGTGTGGTTGTGCCCTGCAGGTCTTAGAATTTTCCTGGCTTCCGAGACTTCCTTCCGCATCAACATGAAAGTGTGGCTCCAACGTGACATTATAAATGTTTCCTCCACTGCGCAGCTAACATTTTGGAGGAGGCAGTGCGGAGGTGGTGGTGTGGTAGTGGTGGAGGGAGGGCAGAAATCTGTTGTCTCTGAGGTGAAGACACCACTTACTTAGCTTGTCACAGTATTCTTTCGATGTTAAGAAACCAGACCCCGCAGGGTCAGGACAGAAGGCATTCATGTCCAGCACCCTTAAAGGGAGAAGCTAGGACTGTCACATCACCTTCACGAAGAAGCCTGGGCTGCCCCTGGAACAAATCACCTTAGCCTGGACTCCTGCCCGCTCATGGATGGAGACAGCAGCTGGGCACGCCTGGCACACCTGGTCACTGCCAGAGGTCTCAGGCACAGGCAGCTTTGAGACAAGCCGAGCTTTCCTCCCAGACATCACCCAAGGGGTTGCAGGGAAGAGCCAGCTATGCTTCAGCCTGCAGCAAACTGATGGGCCACTCTGCTCCTGCACCAGGCTGCTCTCAGCCAGGCTTGAAAGCAAGTGATTCTCACTGTTGTGTGCCTTAATGATGCCATTGCTGTGGGTCTCAGGATCCAAGCTCTAGCTGGGCACACATGGAAAACATCAGCTTGCTTTGGAACACGATCTTCAGAACCCGGCGGCAATGGAAACAAATAAACCCCCGAGTGCATCATGGAAGGATACAGCCAGCTCCGTGCCCACGTCTGTGGTCCAGATACTGTAGAAGGGGTTGGTCAGCTGCACACCTCTGCAAAGACAAAAGCAAAATGTAGAGGGAACGGTGGGCTGTAATCACCGCTAAGGCAAAGCAGGACTGCACTTAGCTTGCTTTCCCTTCCCAGCTGGGGGAGGGGGGCAGGAGCTGTGTCCAGACCACAAAGCCTCACAGAGAACCTACAGTGAAGCAGAGCTCGGGGAGCACAACTGCCCACAAGTTCTGCCACTTGAAAGGGCTATGCGTGGGGCTGGGGCTGCGCAAGGCCCTGGACTCCATCCTTGGGGCTGGAGCAAACAAAACAAACCAGCAAAGGGCCATGGCTTTGCCGTAGGCCCAGTGTGGATCTGCGGATGTGATCACACCTAGCATTTTCACTCCAAAGCTCCCAACTGCCGCTCTCCTTCACAAAGCCCCCTCGGATTGCCTGAAAGGGAGGCAGTAGTCACCTTCTGGGCTGAGTCCCGTGGCACCTGCTCACCTCTCACACATGTCAAATACGAAGAGGCAGAAAGAGCCAACAGCAATTGGGCCGACTTGCTTCCAGTATCCTGCAATGTGGTTCCGCTCATGTTGATCCTGGAGGAAACCGAGGGAAGAGGCGATCAGGCCAGGGCGAGCAGGCGGGGCCATGTGTTCCTCAGGGTGAGCCTGGCTTTCCCATGGTGTGTGCTGGCCAGCGTGGGACATCTGAGCTGGCCTTCAGGTGTCTAAGAACAAGGGAGGGAGCCTGCTCCGCTGGGAACATGATGACACCATCACGAAGCCCTTCCATGAAGGCTCCGATGGCAATAAGAGGACAGGGAACTCGGAGAACACAAGCCTTAGCAACAACCTTGGCAGAGGGTGCTTCTGTGGCCCATAAGATAAAGCTTCAGAATTACCTTCCTATGGCACTGATGACCTTTACTTGTAAAGGGTCCCCAAGAGGACCTATTGAGAGCATTAATCAAGGCATGCAAGTATGCTCAGCATGTAAGAACTTGTAGAATTAAAAACCAGACTTTTTTTTTGTTATCTGTGTTGAGCTGAAGAATGATGCCTCTTGGCAGTACATAAAAACACACTCAGAAAAGAAAGGGAGGGATGTCAGGTGAGGAAATAAAAAACATGAGATTAATTTCAGGGCTGGAGGGCGCAGCTCCATGAGATGGCACTTGCTTTGCATGCATAGAACCTGCATTGGATGCCCAACAGCTTCTCAGGAAAAAAGCTGTATCTGAGGCTCCAGGCTGGGGCACCCCTGGAAAGGGCTGGGACATGGTTGGGCTTGTCCCGGACAACCTTCTTGGCTGGCAGTGCTGCTCTTCTGCCAGGTCCTTACCCAGAACTCAGTCCTCCTAGACCCCACCCTGGGACCCTCACAGTGCAGCCAGGCAGTAGATGAAGCCCCCTTTTCTGCTAGGGTTTGCATCTAGAGGCCCCCCAAAGCCTCATGTGGTCAGAGGACTTTTGCAGAGGCTGAATCGAGAGTGTGCTATTTATTCATAGTGCAATGCAGGGATTGAGATGGGTGACTGGTGGATCAGTTCAGGGACTGCACTGGCACCCCTCCTGATCCTGGTAGACTGGATAAGAGATAAGGGGCAGAAAAAGCCTTGATTCCTTTCCTTGTTGCTCTGCTATCTTTTGCTGTCCCTGTGCCAAGCCACCTGCCTTGGAGTCAGCCGGATATGAACTGAGACCTCCACAAACTGTGAGCTAAATAGACCTTTGCTCCCTTAACTGTGGGTGTCTTTGTCTCAGCAATGAGAAGCGCAGCTAAGACAGAATTCTCTCGCACCAGCCTCCAGGTGGGGCAGCAGAACGATCTTAACGATGGAGCTACTGCAGGATGGAAAAAGAGTTGATCGTGACCTGAAGCTCACGCGCCCGACGTGAGGGCCAGGTGCAGCTGGCACCAGTCCTGTCGCTACTCATAGTACCTCCGCCTTTCTTAAATCAGGATTTGATGTCCACGCAAGAAGGTACTGCGGGTCACTGGGTGGTGGAGACGGACTGCTGGCTGCAGGGGCTGTGCCCGTTTCCCTGTGGCTGATGTGTTGGCCGGGAGCAAGCAGAGCTACGCTGTGGGACAAGGAGCAAGCCCACTAATTAGAATTGGAGTTTCATGCCTGGGTTCCTCACAGGATCTCACTGAGTACTCACAAAGACCTATTCATGAGGCTTCCAGGTGACCTTTCTTGGGCTGGGGCCCCCAGCTAGGTTACCTGCCCTGAGCCACTCAGCTCACTGTGAGTGAAGCTTGGCTCCTCGGCGTCCTCCTGTCCTCCTGGCCCATCCTGCCTCACTGCGGCGCCTGTGGGTGGTGGCCAAGGGACATCCGCCCCCTGGGACCCTCACCATCATGTGCTCGCCACAGAAGATGATCCAGAAGGACAGCAGCATGGCGTAGAAGACGCCCTGCCGGATGTCGCCGAACAGCAGCATCCAGGTCCAGTCGAAGCCGATGGAGAACCACTCCACAGGGATGTTGATGAAGGTCATGGAAATCCCGAGGGCGAAGATGACTCTGGGGGAGAAGGTACCAGAGGCCAGGTGACGCATGCCCAGCACCAAGGCGGGCTTCCCAGATCCCGAGGCCAGTTCTGAAAACCAGTTGTCGTTGCCTACGGGGACCGAGCAATCAGACCAGTTTCCTATGGTCACCACGAGTTCCCAGCTGCAATGTAGAATGTCCCCAGAGTGGAAGAGCAGGAGAACCACATTCGTGTCCTTTGCATCTAGTTGACCCCCATCACCCCACTTAATTTTGGTACCTCTGACCATGTTTCTGTTCTTTACCTTCTTAAATGGACCTGAAGGGGACACCTGCCCCCCCATGTGTACAGGACATGTCCACCTGGCCATTAAGAGCTCCTGTTCTCATTGTGATAGCCGCAGCTGTGAATTATACGAGCATGTCTGTCTCAGCAATAAATAACCTCAAACACAGAAACACCAGCTCTTTAGGCTGTTCCTTGAGGTCGTAGTTCGCTTTGCATCACCACACTGTGAACCTGGCTGTGACAGTGTCATACCTACATCACCGAATCATAGTTTTTTCTTAGCCATGGGATTGAGACCATGGGTTTAGGAAACACAGAGCCTGTGGCAGGCATGGTGAGAAGGCCACAGACCCCAAGGGATAGCTTTGCCTCACAGAGAAGCATTCGCGGGGGAAGACGGGCAAAGGCGACGGCAGCGGACTCCAGCAAGCAACATCCCATAGTGTAGCGAGTGGAAGGCAGCCACCGAGACTGCTGTCGCGGGCAGCGGCCGATGCTGAGCTCCAGTGAGCAGAGGCGAGGAGGAGGGAGGTGTGGGGTGCCTGGCTGGGGCCACGGAGGCTCGCAGAGCTTGCAGCAGCAGGCCTCTAGGACTGGCACAGCTCAGGAAAGAAGAGGACAGCAGCGCAGGGAAATGCAAAGCCCGAGCCCGGCAAGCATCTCGTGTACCTCATCAGGGAATTTAAACTTATTTCGAAGGGCCTGGGAACCCAATAAGAGTTACATCATCAGTCATCCATTCAACGAAAGTGGGAGGAGAGAGGCAAACAAATCTGAAGAGAAAACCAGGTAAGAGAATGCAGAGGGGTGGGGTGAGATTGCGCATCAAGTGGGCTTGGAATTGCCTGCAGGATGAGAAATGTCTGGTACCCAGGAAAGGACCAGCAAGTGCAAAGGCCCTGGGGGAGCCCACGCCAGCCACCAAGGAGCTGAGAGAAGTGGAGACAGCACCAGAGATGGCGAAGGGCCAGACTGTCCAGGGGTTTTTAGACCAGGACAAAGGAGAGGAAAAGCCCAGGACTACATGATGTGATTACCGCTTGGCAGGAAGTGTCCAGGCTGCCTGGAGTGGACTCCAGGAGGAAAATGGCTGAAGCCGGAGGCCTCAGAGGCTGCTGTTTCCAGTGATCCAAGTCTTGGTGGGTTGCTTCAGTGAGGCGGTAGCAACAGAAAGGGTGAGATTATCTAGTGACTGAGATAAGAGGAGGGAGGGAGAGGGAGGGGAAAGACAGGGAGAGAGAGCAGGCAGGGTGACTGCCACCTTTTAAGCTGGAGCAACTAAAAGGATGGAGTTGCCTCTTGGGGAAAACTGGGAGAGAAACAGTTGTTTGAAAGGAGAGAAATTCAAGCACCACTATCTGTATACATTGCAGGTTGAACGCAAGTGAAGACATTAGATAAACAGTAGGCATGCTTGGGTCTAAAGTTGGGAGAAGCTGAGGTTGAAGCTGTAAACTAAGAGTCCTCAGAGGGCAGAGGGTTTTGAGGCCCATGGAGCCTGGCGGGGTCACAGGGGAAGCAGCACATCTACTAAGAAGAGGCCGCCCAGCCCGAGCCTGGGCTCCAAAGTTGAAGAGGCTGGAAGGATCTGAGGGAAGTGTCATGGCATGTGGAGAGGACAGTGGGGGGTGCTACGTGAAGGACACCACCTGTGATGTCAGTGCTGGCGACGTCCAGCAAAGTGGACAACGAAAGTGATCCTTGTACCTGGAAGATGGAGCTCAGTGGCCCGGCTGTGAGCAGCAGTTTAGTGGAGTAGTGGGAGGAATCCAGGCTGGCAGGGGCTCGGGAGAGAAGTGGTGGAGACAGCGTACAGGATTCTGAGGGTTCCCACAGCAAAAAGAGCAGGAAAATGAGGCAGCGGCTTCGGAAGGAAGCGGGGAAAGCAGAGTTTGTCTGAGAACAGGAGCTAGCAGAGCGTGTCCAAGTTTTAGTGTAAGTGACCCAGCAGGAAGGGAGCAGTCCGTGGCACAGGAAGGGAAGGACCCCTGGGCTCAGGAGCGCTGCCCTTCTGTGGGCAGCAGGGCAGGCTCAGCTGGGAGCAGAGCAGCTCATTAACGTAAAGCGAGAAGATTCCGACGGTTCCAAGTGTGGAGAAGAGTGAAGACAGAAATGTCAGAGACACAGACCCTCTAGGACCGAATAATGATGTGCATGGGAAATCTGAAGGCCAGGAAGGACTCCAGGGCCACTCCTGGCTGCATCTCCTGCCTGAGCCCCTCGGTGGCTGCTGGAAGTGGGCCCAGAAAAAACAGGCGCCTGCTGGTCCCAGGGAGGAGCAAGCATCCCTAGGGAGCGCGCCGTTGGCTCTTACTTTTCCAGAAGTACCGGGGGTCGGGACATCATGGTGATCCTGCGCCAGTACCACACCATGGTGATGAGGATGCTCGGCGTCAGGAAGGTCTTCATGGCGAACCACACCTTGGTGAAGCCTCCGTTTTGGTGGATGCCCTGGACGGACACAGCCAGGGAGAAAAAATCTTATTATGATGATGATAGATTTATGTATTTATTCCTATCTAATCATTCAGGGGACAGATGAGTGGAAACCTCGTGTACCAAACTTTCAAAATCAAGAGTTGAGAAGCATGGTGTGAGCCATCCCCACCTACCCTGAGCTCTCTTCAAGCCCTGCAGAAATATAAATACTACAAAGCAGGAAAATGGGCCCCTTCATGCAAAGGGAATGATTAAGAATATGATCAAGAATTTTTTTTTTTTGTAGGGTTTTCAGTGTAACATAGATGTTCCATAGGTCCAGCAGGTTGGGATGGGATTGGCCAAATGTTGTAAGGAAAATCTAGGCAGCAGAGTCCAAGCAGTTTTGGGAAGTAGAGCTGTGTTATCCACAGCACATTCTTATATGAAAAGACACAAGCATCAAAGTTCAGCTCAGTGTGATCTGTCTTTATGATGGAAGCTTGTATCACAGAAGCCCTGGAGGAAACAGATCCAAAGCTCAGAGGTTATTTCACTGGATGGTGGATGATGGACATTTCAGGAAGGTCACTGTCACGCCCCAAGGGGGCTCTACCTATATTTCTTAGTTTCCTACAACAAATGCCTATTTCTTGCGGGACTGCTTTGGAGTTTTAGAAACTGTTCTTCTCACTGTGTGTTTTTCCCCTGTTAAGTAAAATGGAAAGAACCTAAAATGGCCCTGGCTCCCTGGAACATCAGCACATTGGAAGCACTGGACTTGCTGCCATCCCTGGCCTGTCAGCACCACCTTGTGTCACTGCAGTGCCCTTCAGCGATCTCCAGCCCATCTGAAGCACTTGCATTGCTTGCCATTTCTGTCATCTCTCGCTCGGAGTAATTCACTCTCGGATCTCGGTTGGCGGGGCTGTGGCCTTTGGCCCGCGTCCAGGAGGCAGCTGGGCGAGGGGTCCCTCCCGCACACCCGCCCCGAGCAGCGCCCCTGGCCAGCAGCCTGCTGTCATGGCCTGCGGGGTCAGGGACCTTCACTCACCACCAGCCGGATGTCCTTGATCTCTCCGATCCCGACGTTCATTTTCTTCTTCTCGTTCACCGGCAGCCGGATGTTTAGCAGGTAATACTTGTGGGCCACGGAGCCGATCTCCATGAAGGGGAGGACGTCGCATTCGTAGTAGCGGCCCTCGTGCTCCGGCGTCTGGAAGAACAGCACGGGGCCTCAGGCGGGTTCTCGGCCCAGGGTCTGTGTGCCAACCCCTTGACAGCGTCTCCATAGTGAGTCTGAGGACGCAAGTGCTTACTGGAGGATCGTCGGGGCCACGTTACAGGAGGAGCAAAGAGGGTAACGAAAATGCAGAAAGCCCGCCAACTAGCTCCGCCGAGATTAAAGCGCCTGCAAACCGGCGTGCCGACACCCCCCAGCCCCCGCGTGCTGAGACGGCAATTGAGACTGGGCATGGTGGAGTGTGCCTGTAATCCCAGCTCTTGGGAGGCTGTAACACTACGAGTCCAATCTAGAAGTGAGACCCTGAACACCCTGTAGACCCTTCCCTAAAATACCAAAAAAAAAAAAAAAAAAAAAAAAAAGAAAGAAAGAAAGAAAAGAAAACACAGAGATCTCTTCTATGCCTGAATGCTGCTCTCTGATCCTCTTCCAGCCGCACATCAGACTACCCTGAGCAGACCCGGAGCTGGCGTGGTCACGAAGCGGTCACCACGTTCCAGAGGAAGCAGTCGCCAGAGTCCATTACACTCTTTGAGGATGGCCAATTATTATTATTATTATTATTATTATTTACAGTACTGGGCAGTTAAACCTGGGCATCTTCAGTGAGCGAGACCCCCAGCCCAGTTTTATTTTCATTTCTGAGGCAAGGTCTTTCACAAAATCCCCGCGTTGCCCGGGCTGGGCTTTAGCCCTCCGTCCCATGCCTCAGCCTTCCAGAGCGCTGCGGTTACAGGTACGCACCCAGGCCCGGCAGATGGTGGCTAATTACTTTCATGGTGAAGGTGAAGTATCACCTTTTCCTGGACCTGACAGAAAAGCAGCAGCCAGCCAAAGAGGCGTGGGGCCCGGGGAGACGGGAGGGCAGGAGGGCCATCCTGGGGTGAGGCTGCTCCGGGGTCTCTGCCCCACCCTGCTAGGAGCTCAAGAAGTGAGCTGGCAGCTGCCCTGGGATGACAGAAATTTGGCCAGCTTTCCTGAAGGGCCCCTGGGCTGCCGCTGGGCAGTGATGAAAGCATGCACGGGGACCAGGTGGCTCTGGGGAACTAGCGCTGCAGTCCTGCCCGGGCCGGGGTGTGAGTACCTATCGGAGTCCAAGTGATGTGGGGGTCACAGCGGGTGAGCATTTCCTGAGCAAGTGTCTGTGTGTGGAGGGGGGCTGTCCACGTCTGCTTGCCTCTGCCTATCAAGTGACAAGGAGACCTAACGTGTGGTTCCACAGCCTGAGCAGACTCGCAGGTCTCCAAAGTGGCCAGGTGGTCAATGTAGAAGCCCAGAGGTGGAGAAGCGAGGTAACCACAGGCCAGGGTGGAAGGGCCTGTCCCTCACAGGGGCTGGCTAGGCTCTGCGCTAGACAGGTGTAGCAGAGGGAAGTGTTTCAAACCTTGGGACAAATTCTCTCTTTGTCTGTTTCTGTTTCTGTCCCTCTCTCTGTGTGTCTGTCTGTGTGTCTGTCTGTCTGTCTCTCTCATACTGTGTTTGTCACACTGAATTACATCCTCAGCTCTTTCTTATTTTGAGATAGGATCCCTCTTAGTTGCCCAGGCAGAGCTTGGACTTGAGATTCTCCTGCCTCAGCCTCCTGGCATTACAGATGTGTGCCACACGGCTCCTTTTTTCTCTTGCTCTCACAAATCAGGGTAGATTCTCCCCTCAGGCTCTGCGGGGAGGACTGAAGGTGCATCAGGGCTCTGCTTACCCTCTGTGGCTAACGGCAGGAGAACAGTTCCACCAAGTTTGCAGTGGGGTCCTCTTTTGTTTCTAGAACCTAGACTTCAAGCGGGAAGGGAACAAATCCCACTTGGCCTAATATCACTTGATGCAGTCCTGTCCATGGTGCCCCAAACAGTAGCAGACCCAGGGCAGGAGCCTGGGTTTTCAAGCCTCCAACTCTGAGGGGGCATAGCGGCCTTGGCGCCCAGCCTGCCTCGCCCATCGCTGGGGACCTGGGTCAGCCCGCTTTCTGGCAGGCAGAGCCTGGGGTTAACAGGAGGGTCACCAAGTCACTAACTCCCTATTGTGGTGTCTGCTACATCTGTGTGTCTACACAGACTCGTACAACCACCAGGAGACATGGACACTGAGTAGGGTCCTGCCAGAGACAAACCATGGTTAGAGGCTTTTCCTGTGGCCTCTGCCAGGATTTCGGGCATTTAAGAAAGCAGATTTCTCTCTCTCTGCCCCTCTCTCTTCTCTTTCCTCCCACCCCCACCCCATTCCCCCCATACCTCTGGCATGAGACTGGCTAATTAGGACAAATTACAGCAGGTGGCAACTTCACTTTTTTTTAACTTCACAATCCACCAGGGACTAAAAAAAAGCTTTAAAGCAATTTCTCATTTAATCTTCAGACTCAAGACTAAATTTCACTGCAATCAAAAAGCACAGATTCAATGATTCATCTCCTTCATGCCTTTCAAGGTTTAATGTCTCTCCCGAAAGGGATCAACACATCCTAAAGATAATTAAGCAATTGTCACCAAGCAGCAAGCATCCCTCCCTCTCTGCCCTGCCCTCCCCGTGCGTGCGTTGGGAAGGTGAGAAACACACTTCCCTTTCTGAGGATGAAACTCCAAACCCTCTTGCTCACCCACAAGTTGATGCAAATCAACACTTAAGGGTGGTCCGGAATGGTTTAATCCACCTCCACTGCGCACAAAGCTCTGAAAATGCTAGCTTTCCTCCACCTCCCTTCTAGTTTCTCCTTCTGGATCTTACCAATGTGTGATTTTCACCCAATGAGTGCCCCCAGGGCTGTCCCAAAGTAACTCTGGATGGCTGCTTTTCATGCAGCCCCCCCCATCCCCCGGGTGCTCTATGCAAGGCTGAAAACAGTGACTCAGACTTTGGGACCTCAGTGCATGGACAGAAAGGCTGTAAGACGGAGCCTCAGATCCGGGCACCTGAGATCTCAGTCCAGGATGTACTGTGGTATGCGCATCCCTCCCGATAGCCCTGCTGAAATGCGCATGTGAAGGCGCTAAGGGGAGCGGGGGTCTAGAGGTGATCGCGTCTCAGGGGCCCTGCCTCCTGCAGCTCATATGCTGCTGTTGTAGAAATGGTTTAATTACAAGAGGGGGGCAGGTTGCCGCAGCGAGATCCCTGCTTGGTCCCTGCTGCTGTGGCTTGGTGCTGCACCAAGGATCTTGCCGGGTGGCACCGTCACTGCCGTGGAGCTCCTGGACTCCGGAGCTGTGAGCCCGATGAGCCTGTGCTGTTCACAGCATGGCCAGCCTGTGGGGTGCGCGATGGCAGCGGAGGGTGTGCTGTGAGCACTCCAGGAGGTGCAGCCCGAGAACCTACACTTTCCACCCGATTGGTGTGGACACAGTGAGGCTGCAGACCACTCTTGGGGTCTCTGGTCCAGCAAGTGGGGGTGGGGGGCACCAGACCCTGCAGGAGGTGCCCAGTGGAGGATACATGCTCTGTCCAGGAGAGGCTCCATGCCTCCTTTCGTCCAGGTGACCCATCTTGTGAAGTCCCCTTCCATGCTCAGATGCAGCCCAGACACAGTGTAAGCATAAGACCATCTGGTCATCCCATCCTCCCCAATCTCCTGAGGCAGGTGTTATTGTCCCCTTTTGTAGAAGAGACATCAAGGCCCAGGCAGGTTATGTACACCTTCCCGACTAGGCGAGAGCACAATGTCAGGGTGTGACAGGAGCACGGAGGCCTGAGCCTGGCTTGTGCCAGGACTGAGAGGTGCCTGCCTCATCTGACCTCTCTTCTGGGAAGGCAAGAGGAGGCTGGGCCACAGGACTCAGGGGCTCTTGCCTGCCATTCCTCACTACTTCGTAGGGACCCTGACTTTACAAGGACAGGTGAAAGCAAAGCGAGGAAAGGCCGAGGCGGCCAGGAGAGGACAGCAGAGGTCACAGGGCTGTCCATATCCCTCAGGAGCCGCTGTCTGAAGACAGTGAGTGAGGAGAGGAAAGACACCACCCATGGTGTACTGCAGGGCAGCTGGGCCTCTTGTGCATTGCACACAAAGACACAGGGTCGCTTCTGCATGGGAAGGGACACCTGCAGTGCCCTGGCTGGTGGTGTTCAGGGGCACCTGCTAGGGGAATGCAAGCAGGTAGGAGCACAGTAGCTACAGCTGCAGCTCACCTGCATGGAGACTTTCTTTGTTTCTGTTCTCTCTCTCTCTCTCTCTCTCTCTCTCTCTCTCTCTCTCTCTCAAATGTATTTGTACAGGGTCTCACTACACAGCTCGGACTCATAGTGATCCTCGTGTCTCAGCTTCCCCAGCTCTGGGATTATAGGTGTGTGCCACAACAGCTGGTCTCAGTCAACTACTTAGTGCACCTGGGGGTGGGTCTGGTGTGGCATGTGGTGCCATGGATTGAACCCGGGTACCTGTGCTTGCCTAGGGAGGCGCTTAGTCTGCTGAGCTATCTCACTGGCCCTGCATGGAGACTTTTGAAGGACGGGCTGTGAGGGCAGCTCCATCCCCCTGTGCTGCACTGGTGCCCTCAAATCCCATTGTCCTTTGGGTCACTGTGTCCAGTGACCTTAGGAGGAACCTAAGGACTCTGCCCACAAGGAAATGTCTCCCTACTTTTGGAGCAGGGTTGTTCTGTTCATCCGGGTCCCTGAATGAGCTTCCCTGTAAGCACCAGAGAACAGTCACCAAGTCTCAAGTGAAACCAGATTTCCTCTCTGCGTCCTTCCCTGTCCACAGTGACCTCCAGGATTGTGTGTGCACACCCGCAGGCCTCCGTGCAGCACTCAGGTGGAGGCCTGCGAGACCGAGCGGCAGAGTCCTGGTGCAGAGGGAGTGTGACGTAACCTAGCAACGCTCTTCTGGCACTCGGCCGGCTACCAAAGAGCCGAGAGTCCCTTTTTGGAATCCTCTTAGAGACACAGCTAAGGCCCGATAGGCAGATGTTCCTCCTGTTCCTTAAGTTCTCTCCTCCCCTGCAGCAATATGAAGTGTCACGTTGTCCTTCTACTAAGACAAAGATGACGACCAACCTTTGTGCGACTGCGCGCTACGCCCTAAGGCTGTGTGTGTCAAGTGGAAGCAGGGCTTTCTGCGTGCTGCGGACCAACGTGAAGCTACGTCAGCTGAGTCGTCGAAGGGCCCTACCTTGGGGGAGGGGAAGGTGCACTTGAGCTTCCGCGGCACTCTCTCGTGGGCCATTTCGGTCCATTCTGCCATCGTGTCGTCGCGGTACGCCAGGGAGACATCCATGGACACTTCGGCATTTTCTCCTGCAAGAGAAAGAAAGGGCGCACAGCTCAGGACGTGCTGTGGGAAGAGGCTCTGGAAATGGTTCCACAATTCTTGGAGGCTCTACCACAGAAACCAGCAGGGCAAAAGTGACACGTTAGTTCTTAATCAAACTCCAAACCTGAACACACAGAAGTCGTAGGATGGAACTCTGTGACAGACACTGGCTTCCTTGCCTCAGCCAGTCTACCGGAGTAGAGCATTCCATTTGGACTCCTCCAGGGGCAAGGATGTCACTCACTCTGAGGCAGCTCGAAAGGCCGGTTCTGTGTCAGGCTGAGAACAAACCCCCCAGCCCTTGCCTTCTGGTCCTAGCCCTGCTCATGATGGGAGCCACACAGAAGGTGAGATCTGGGCTTGAGGGAGGAGCAGCTGACATCGCGCAGCCCTCTCCACAAAGGACGTGGCTATACTTGTCATCATCGTGAGGAGGCTCCAGCTGGAGGCCGTGAGTGCAGAGCTTTGAGTACTGACTCTGCCCTGAACATGGTGTGGTCACACGCAGGCAGGCCGGGCTGGGTGGAGGAGTGGGCCTTGTCTGCGGAGATGGCTGCGCCTCGGGCCTCAGTCCATGGCTGCCATGATGTCTACAGCTCAGACATCTGCAGACTCCTCCGTGTTTAGAACAGAAGCCAGAAATTCAGATTACTACAAGACGTCTTGTAGTTTTACAAAGTCAGTAATGGAAAGCCAAGCCAAACCTTTACGGCAGTCTGCTGAAATTTCAGATGACCTCTGAGGTACTCTGAGGAGACAATCACTTCACAGTGACCACAACATCCCCATCTTTTTCTTACTCTTTCCCCATCAGGTTGAGTTCCCTCTAACGCTGTGTGTGATTTTTCACTGAGTTTATACCATGTTCTGTTGTTCTGTCCCACCCTCGTTCATCACCTGTTTAGTCCCTGAGCAGCCTGGACAGATGCCCTGCCATTTCCAGACATGAAGTATGGAAGCCGGAACTCAAAGCCCAAACCCTACCTGCCCTCACACTGCATCCCGGGGTGGCTTAGGGCGTTTGTACCATCTTTCATGGTGTATATAAGAAACAGAAGAACAGGAGGCCTGGTCTGTTCCGGGGACCTTCTTGTTCCCTGGCTGTGCAATATCACCTCCTGACGGCTGCCTGGGCTCCTTACCTGGAGAACAAGACATACCTCACAGGATTTTGTGATCACTAAATTAGATCCATGAAAAATTCTTAGAATGGCACAGAAAACAACCAAGGTGAGCTAGTGTTGCTGTCATGGAATGGTGGTGAGTTCTGAGATTACCTGTTATGGTCCCTATCCAGATGTCCCCAAGAGCCACCTGTGCCCACAGGTGGGCTTTAAGGAGGTGGCTGGACATCTGGGTCTCCTAGCTGAGTTGCTGTTAGGAAGTGGGCCCTGCTCCAGGTGTTCCCCGGGGGCGTGGCCTAGGAGAGCTCCACCCCCTCTCCGCCTCCTGTCCTCCAGGCCCCTCTGCCATGCTGCCCTGGTTGGCAGCCAGCCAATAATGGATTGAAGCTTCCACACCCAGAAGCCAAAGTAAACCTCCTTTTCCTAAGTTGTGGGTGTTGGATTTTGTGTCCCACCGATGAGGGAGTGATTGAGACGCTACCTTTCTATCAAAATAACTGCTGGGGTTCAGCACCGTAGAGCTGCCCTGTGAGGCCCCAGCCAGACCCAGGGCACAAGGCTCGGGATCAGGATGGCGCTGGGCAGAGAAACGCAGCAGAGCTGTGAGTTGGCCCCTGCGTCCCCTGGGAGTGAGGAAAGAGGACTCTTGCTTGACTGACACGGCCTCTTCTCTCTGGAGCACAGTATTAGGTTATCAGGACAGTGTAAGAACAAAAGCTGGGGTCAGACAGCGCTCGTCCTGAATTCTGTCTTTATCTTCACAGCTGAGCAACCTTGAATTTGTCTTGATTTCCACCTCTGCAAGATGGAAATAGTGGAATACACTTCCCAAGCGGTTGGACTCCTGACACACACCCAATGCGCCCAGCCCTCAGACTGTCAGACAATATCATGGGCCAATTCAGTGGAAATGAAGGGAGAGACAGTTATTTCATGGCTACCAAAAGCTTTTAGGTTCCTAGAGGAGCTTTGATTTTCTTGGGCCTTTGTCCTAGAGAGAAAAATTAAAGAGGCTTCCCAATGCCCAAGTGCATTTCCACATTTCATGCAGGGGTCGCTGCTCCGGAGTCCGTTCCTGGCAATCTCAGCCGGGGCCGCCCATTCTTTCCTGATCAGAAATGCCCTGATCTGGCCTGCATTTTCTACATGCTTTCAGGGAAGGAAATAACAAAACTAACCCTGATTTCTAGCAACAACAACAACAACAGCAACAACAACAACAAAAGGCTCTGCTAATTAGAAAGGGGCTGTGGCTGGTATATTGATATGCCCTCCAGGCCTGGGTGGGAGATTTATACAAACACAGGAGTACAATTGTCATAAGCCAGCCTAGCAGTCCCGTTCCCACTACCTGGCTCTCATCTCCCCCAGGCCAGGTGCTCCCATGGTGGAAGTGTTTTCCAGGAACCAGAGGAGCGGTGCCTTGCTGCGCTCAGGCACTTGCTCCGTCTCCTGGACGGAGTCAGACAGCTGTCAGGGAACCCTGCCGAGGACCAGGAAAACACTGCCAGCTGGAGGGTTGTTCCTGCCAGGAAACACCCCCTCATGTGCCGCTTGAATGGCAGCTCCCTTGGCTTCCCCTCACTGCCCACCGTGGGGTCCCATCTGCTGCCAGGATGCCAGGTCCCCTGTCCACTCCAGACTTCGCAGCTGAGTTTTGAGTCCACATGCTCAGGTCCCACTAATGTCTCCACTTCCCTGGTTCCCAGAGCCCAGTGCCCACACTGCGCCCACACGGGCCCCCTCCTTGTCTCCTTGCTGCCCTTCCCACTGCCCGGGCTGTCATCTTGCCTGGCTTGGGGACCGAAATGCTCCTGTTCCTCATGGTCATGTTGCAGCCCGACTTCTGGAATGCCTTCTATACCTTACTTCCTCCTGAGTCTACAGTGCAGCCTCCTCCCAGGCCATAATGGCCTATTCCTTTTTAGCATTCCCCATTCACATCCCATGGGGACTTTTAGACGTTCACTGGCTTCCCACCTGCTTTCTTCACCCCCAAAGCACAGCACAGCACCCCTTGTCCTACTCCCATGGTGTGGAGGACCACCTGGGCAGCTCTACTTGAAAGAAGTGCAGTTGTTTCCATTTTGGCTATGATATGTGCGGAGCTGGCTAGGACTTTTCCTTATCCCTTCAGTTGGAGTTGAGCAGTGCAGACTGGTCTAGCTGAGGTGCTGGTGGTAGTCTTGGAAGACAGCAATCATGTTACCCCAGAAGCCCCCACCCACCGCTCTTTAATATGAGCCGGGTCGAGATGAAACGAGGAGCCAGAGCGCCACACTGTCTGCTGGGATTGAGCCTCAAAATAGAGACTATGAGCGATGACACATCAGAGCTGAGGACCCCTAAACATTAGACACTACCTCAGTTGTGTAACGCGGATCACCCTCTGCGTATCCTTCTCTCTGCATATTACAGAAGTAAATGCAGGCTCCCCGCCCAGCCCAGCTCACATCACTCAGTATTTCCTGCCACTCTGTCACTCCCTTCTTCACAAATGAATAAAAGCTGGGTTCTGTCTTGAGCCGGGGGGGGGGGCTTTGTTCTGGATCGTCATTGTGGCTGGATTTAGGGCACCTTGGCTCCCCATGATTATAAATATGCTTTAGTGTCTTTATTCTCACTGCAGATTACACTGGAAATGGTAGATTGGAATTAACTTGAAGGGATATCAATAACTTATCCATGGGATTGCAAATATAAAGTTCTTGGATTGAGATGAGGGCCAGGAAGGGCTCTCTACAGTTGGTGCTCAACGTGGCCAAACATGCAACCTCAACACAACAACCACTACGTAGAGTCAGGTGTGGGTGATCCACTGGACCTCGTGTGACCAATTTAGAGGTAAGTATGGTGCCCACTGGAGCAGCACCCTTGTCCTCCTGCAATGCCCTGCCCTTCTGGGCTCTAGTTGGAAGGACTCTCACTTACATCTACCATGTCCATCCACACGGGATACTCATTAAATAGTCATCAAATGGATGAATACCACCTTTCTGGCTTCAGGAAGTTCTGCAGCCCCCAATTTCCAGTCATTTTATTGTCTCTTTACCAATCAAGTGGTTTGCTCAAATATGGTGACATCCACACTGTTATGGTTTATATCTAGATGTCCCTCCAAGCCTCATGCAGTCACATGTGGAGTTTTTTCGGCAGGCAAACGGATCTAGAGTACATGATGCTGGGATTAAGCGTACCCTACCCTGGGTGTGAGTGCTACTGAGGGCAGGAAACCTGGACAGAATTTAAGGGACAGAGAGAGGGCTGTGGGGCATGCCTGCTGCTTGCTGCTTTTGCTGGCTCCTGCCTGCCATGAACTGCTTCTCCTCTGTGACACCCCCTACCTGCCCTGCCACCACGCCTTGGAGTCAGCCACCTAAGAGCTGAAACCCCTACGAAACCTGAGCTGAAATAAATCTCCCCCTTTTAACTTTGGGTGTTGGGTGTTTTTATCTCAGCGATAAGAAAAATACCCATGACACATTTTCTTTCTCTATGGCCTGCTTTCCCATCCTCAGCTTTACTTAAACACACACACACACACACACACACACACACACACACACACACACACACTCAGAAAGACGATGGTCCTCAACCTGGGTCAATGTCTTCCCAATTGTCCAGCTGAGGAATGCTGTACCTGTTTCTCAGGTCCAAGTGGAAGGCGAATGGGAGGAAAGTGGTCCTGGAGGATGCTGGCCCCCTCCACCTCCCCCCAAGAGTCCTGTGTCCTGGGTGTGCTCTGATGTCTGCCTGGAGAGGCTGGCGGCTAAAGAAGGACACGATGCAGAGCCCCAGCCCCGAAAGCCACAGGTTCACTGAAAGTGCCTGAGATTTATGGCTGAAGAATCACATGGGCTTCTGAGGGCTGTGTCGTGTCCTGGGCACCCAGCACTAAGGGACAGCACATGGTGCTTCCTCAAGAGACCCCAAAGAGGCAGAGTTGTACAGGGCTCACTTGGGTACAATCAGCCCAGGATCATTTCTCTGGGAATCTGCTCAGAACTACCCTGCTAGGGCCAGGATGGGATCCACAGGGCTCCAGAACCCACGACAACGGGCACAGTCACCTTCCTCCAAAACTGGTAATGCTACAACTTGACTCACTTCTCTCGCTGATATTTTTAAGCAACTCCTGGTTTCCATGCACAATGGAGGTGAGCAAAGGGCACACAAGGTGGCCACTGCCCTCAGATTGTCCCCAGTGTGGGGGGACAGGTAGGCACCCCACAAAGAAGCCCAGCTCTGAGCAGTTAGCTCCCCACTGAGGAACACAGAGGTGCAGAGACTAGAAGTGTGAGGTCAGACGGGGACCAAAGAAGGCAGCTGGCTGGTCCATCCTGCAGAGGCGAAGCCCTCTGTGGCACAAGTGGGCTCACCCAGCAGGGAGAAGGAGTTACAGATGGAGCTGGGGATCTAAAGAATCAAGTAAGCATGAAGTGACATGCTGTCACTGGAGGAAGCAACTGAGTCAGGGCGGCAGGAACGTGAGGACACCGGTGGGAGAGAGGAGTCAGGCAGGCAGGATGTGGTGGCACAGCGACTCGGTGTCCACTGAGGGCTGCGCTGGGACTTGGGGGTGTGGGCAGGTGGCCAGGGAGCCCATGGAGACGCGGGCCCAGGGCATCACTCAGTTCCCAGCATGCTTGATGGGCTTTTGAGCCAGAGGCGCTCACCACAAGGACCTTCCTGAGGAATTCGCTTTCCAAGGAACCGGAACTCCACCAGGAGCCCATGCTTTCCGCACAAAGCTGGAGACAGCGGAAGCCAGCAAGCTTTAAAACAAGCAGCAGCGAATGCCACCAAAGCGCTTTCCTATGATGTCGTCAACGCAGCTGTGCAGAGTGAGCAACTGGTTGCAGCGAGGAAATCCTGCAGCAGCTGCCGACCTTGCTGTCTTCACAGGACACCTTCCATGCGGCGCACTGGGAACGGCTGCTGAGGTGGCTTGAAATCCACCTCTCTCCCTGACTGCAATTAGAGAAAAGGGCTTCATTCACACTGCATCTAAAAATAGACCCTGGCCTGGTGGTGTGCGGAGCAACAGCCAATTCTCCAGCAGTTCCCGGAGGGAGGGCGGCTGATGGATCCTGGAGACTCCCAACACAAACCGCGGAGTGAGAGGCATCAGGAACCCACAGTGAGGCCCTGTGAAAGCTACAGGATGTCTGGGGTCCCGGGTGGCAGTTTGTCCACCCTCTCAAAGCCCTGTGAGACTGGCTAAGTATTCTGCAGAGAGCTTCCCTGTGGCCCGCAGGCCAGCGATTCCACTGCTACGGGGCAGAATGGATAGGAAAGTCCCTGGTAAGGGGGTTGGAATGTAATGTGATCAAAATTGCGGTGAGGGGTTGGGTTAAAAATTTCCCGCCATCCGCTTCAGCAGCTCTGGCAGCCTCTCCCTGAGGGTTTTCATTGCCTCAGTGTCCTGAATCGATTCGGAACCTTTGCCTTTCTTGTTCATTTTGACTTTGGAGAGGAGCCCGAAGTCGCGTGGTGCCTGGTCCCACGAATAAGGTGGACGAGCACACGGCGTCCTGTTTTTAGGAGCTGCCTGTCTGCTGTCCGATGCTGGGCAGCAGCACTCATCTTATTTTTGATCACATCTGTAAAGACCCTCAGGAGAGAACTGTAGAGCTGTTGCAGAGCGTGACGCAAAAGGACGAGGGGACAACCGTGTGAGGAGCGAGGGGAGGATTTGGAGCATGATTCGTAGCACGTCTTTTACTGTAATCTTTTTATTTATTTGTTTTTATTTATTTGTCTATTTTTGTGGCTGGCTCAGCCCACCCTGGGGGCAGGGCTGGTGCCGCAGGTGGTGCCAAGGAACGAACCGCAGGCTGTCCCAGGCGCTTTAGCCTGAACTATCTCACCCGTCCCTACTGTAACCATTTCTATAACTTAAACATTCATAGCATATTTGATCACCCTTTATTCACCATACGACCCCAAGGCTCCGAAAGGCCATCTTTTTTTTAATAGGTGAGATAATGTAAGCTGTCTCTCTCCCCTTTCCTCTTACCCAAACGACGCTCTGCCGTCTGCGGCCTGAAACACGTGACCCGGGAAACTGACGTGGAGCGCCAAGGAGCGCTAACCAGTGAGACCTCCCTCTCTCCACCTGAAAACGTTTTCTGTTTCCTCCTAGTGGAGGGGATTAAGTTTGGGTTTCAAAAGAAACTAGGGAAGGGCGTGGGCGGGAGGCAGGTCCCTCTCAGGGCCAGCTCAACCTCCCCTCCTGCACCCGCATTCCCCGGCCACACCAGCCCCATCGCCCCGGTGACTAAGCTGCTTTGGCAGCAGTGTTATTGCTGGAGGCGGGCCAGCGCCCTGCACACAGAGTATTTGTTGTTACGGTTCATGTGGAGAATTGCTGCACACAGAATCCGGGGTTCTGCTTGCAGATAAGGCCCCGGGCCCCTTCAGGCGCTGCATTCCCTGGCATCCGGCTTGGGCGGTTCTGGCAAAGCGTCCTGCTGCCAGGAGGTGGCTGGATTCCTACCGGGGATTGTAAGCAGGGCCTTCGTGCTCAGCTCTGTCCCCAGCCCCTTTGGTAGGGTACACGGTATGCAGGGTCTTACTGAGTAGATCGGACTCGTAGTGATCCTCCTGTTTACAGTCTGCCAAGAGCTGGGATTACAGGCGCGTGCCACCATGACCAGTCTCAATTGCAGTCTCAGCGCATCCCAGGAGCAGGTGCTGGCAGGACAGGGGTTCGAACCCCCAGCTTCTGCATCTGCCTAAGCAGGTGTTTTAATCCACTGAGCTATTTGACCAGCCCGGGTTTTCTGTTTTGAGGAAGGGCATTGCTACATTTCTGCACTGCCCAGGCTGGGCTCAAACTTGAGATTCACCTGCTTCAGCTTCCCCACTGTCTCCCTGTCTTCCCATCCTATGAGCAGCCCTGGGGTTCTGCAGGCCCCGTGCTCTGAGCAGTGTCTGTGACCTTGTCCCCCTAGGCACACATCCTGCAGCCTCCAGCTACCTGTTCCCGGGGTCCGGGACTTCTGAGGCTGGGGTCTGCCAAATTCATGCCCTCCACTGTCACTGTTCCCACCCTCTCGCTCAGGGTAAGGCCAGCACTCTGTGCCTCACTGCTGGACCAATCCACACCAACTCTCTCCTGTCCTGGATGCGAGAGGAAGGCAGGGACACTTCCTGTTGGTGGAGCCAGCTTGTGCTCCTGGCCCAAGCCGAGACTACTGGCAGCCCCATCAGCAGGCTCCTGGGGTCACTGGGTCACGTGTTGAGGTCCTTGCTTGGGAGGGCCCAGATTTACTGCGCAACCTGAGGAAGTGACTTGTGAATGTGGGCACACTTCTCACTCCAGGTGGAAGTAGGGCCACGTGGTTCTTACCCTGCAGCTTCACATATGCAGAAATCTAAACCACTCTGAGTGCAAAAGCAAAACTGTACAACCATGCCTGCCGCGGCACCTAGGATGACACGTAAAGCAGAGGGCAAATAAAAGACAGAATACGGGAAATGGGGAGGCAGAGCTGCGGAGGAGGAGAAGGGGACCAGAGACAGGAGGGCATGGGGTGGGGGAAGAAAGAATTAAGCTGCGTCCTGTCCAGGGCCCCAGTCCCCGTGAGGAACGCAGTCACTGTGACTGCAGACACACGCTAAGAGAAACAAATTGTTTTCAAAAACTGGAGTTGGATGAATGTAAGCATTTAAGAACTGAGGAATTCAAAAAGACCACAGGAACAGACACAGGGTGGGCTCTGGGAGAAAAATAATACGGCTGGTGACTCCTGACCCCTGGGATCCCGGCCAGCAAGAAGCCGAGAGGCAGCATTTAATTGTGGAAAAACCAGCCTGGCTGTCCTCTTATCTTCTTCCTCCGTGAGTGCAACCCACAATTACCGGCCACCCTGCATTCCACGGAGTAACTCAGCTGGTGGCGGCGGCAAGGCCTGTCTGTGGCTGCACAGTAAGGCCAGTTGGGGCTGTACCTGGCTCCCAAGTGGGCCCTGGCCAGGCCCTGCGGCTCCTCCTGTTACAAAGCTCACATAGGCCTTCCTGGACCCGCCAGGGAGAGTCCAGGCGGGTGCAAAGAGAAGCAGTACTTCAAAGGCCCCGCGGTGAGCCCCAAGTCCCTGGTTCTACGTTCATTTCAGCTCTGTACACGTGACTTTTCAGGTCCTTTCAGCATCAAACTCCCAGTATGTTAGCTGAGGTACAGAGGTCTCTCTGTCTCGCATGAATTTATCTTTTTCTCTCCAATCTGGAACCTAACACCTGGGCGATCTGTCCCTTGCAGCTAATGTTTTATTTAAAAAATAATACGAATCTCAGACTTGACTTTTTAACCCATAAATAGGGAGACCTTGGAAAGCTCATTCAACTTGCAGTTTTTCAGGTTGCAGAGCTTTAAAATGTGTTTCCTGGTAATAGGGAAACACACAGGGCTTCGCGGGCTTGGCACAGATGAGACCTTGACCATCAAGGGTTGAGTCCAAATGGAGGGTGCTGGATGGGGTTGGGATGCAGCTCAGGGATCAGCCACTTGCTGAGCAGTGCAAGGCCTAGGGCTGCAGCCCAGGAGGGAATGAGGGAGGGAGGGAGGGAGGG
>NW_004524633.1:6160653-6219701 GCF_000260255.1 Octodon degus
CCCTCCCTCTCACTGTAAGCACGCTGCCCACCCGCCATCTCCCTGCCCATCTCCCTGCCCTCCTCTTGCGCAGGATCAGGATGTTCATGAGGCCCTGGCCCCCTGCTGAGGCACTTAGTTAAGCTTCTAAACTTCTCAGTTCTCAGGCTGACACACTGACTCAGCCATTACAGATACTAGCTGTGTGGGGAAGGCCATGCCCCTTTTCTCCCAAGGTTAAAGCCTTGGACCTGAAGCACGTGGGGAAGGCCCGTGGCCTGCGTCCTCTGGGGCCCTGTCCTGCCACTGTCCGGCCCCCAGTGGCTGAGCCTCGCACCCTCCACCACTACACCCCCCATCGTATTCGAGCCCTGGCATGAATGCTCTGGCCCACTGAGCACGAACTGTGTCCCAGAGCCCTGCGTCCTGGATAAACGCTTCAGACACTGCTCCATGTGAGCTCTACGGTACCTCCGCAGAGGGAGGGCTGCTGCTGCCTCTGTCACAGACAGGGGAAGGCAGCACGAGAAAGCCGAGAGCGCTCCCTTGTGCAAGCTGTGCTCACGTGGTAGTGTGGTAGGCCAGGGCTTCCAAGTTCAGAGCCGTGGCCTGTGCTGAAGGTGTCCCCAGTTATTTCACTTGTGAGAGCAAAACAAAGCTGCCCTAGGCTGCCGCTTGCCTTCACGCAGTGTTGCAAATCCCAACATTCCCTGTAAAATTCCGTCTTTCCAAGGATAAGCTGAAAAATTACCTTCTCAGTGAATTGAACGTTTCCCCTCCTGCACTTGTAGAACAATATGAGCACCAAAACAGGCGTAATTGAGATATTTTGCTGTTTTCACTGTGGACTACACTGTGGGCTCCTGACTCATTGTATCTGGAGGAATCTTGGAGTATCCACTGTGCTGGAGAAGGGCTAAAGTGTGGGGCCAACGCCCTGTCCCTGCAGTCAAAGAATTTGGTCTCCAGGACAGACGGAGCTAGAACAAAGGCCAGGTGGAACTGTATTCTGAGGGACAGGGACTTAGGTTTCTTTCCCAGTCCTAAGCAAACTCCTCCTAGTAAGTACTGAATGAAGGAAGAAGCAGGAAAGTGCCCTTTGCAGGCTGGGCCGGTAAATGAAAGATCTACCAATCTGTCATGGAAACTTGGATTATTTATACACTGACTCACCTAAAACCTGCTTCCTGTGTTGGTGTCTATGATACATTTTTTAATGTCAGACTAAAAATACGCTTCCAGTACACCAACTCTGTCTGTCTACCCAAGGACTAGAAATGAACACATGGTCACATGTGACACACACACAAAAGAAAAACACGAGTCGCTCATTTCTTGTTTTCCTTTTCTTTTTTTCTATTTTAGGACAGGGTTTATAGGGTCTACAGGGTCTTGCTACATCTGTTCTTCAGCCTCCCAAGCCCTGGGATTACAGGCACGTACCACCATGCCCTGTCTCAACTGTCGGCTTAGTATGCCCCAGAGGCAGGGCCAGCGCAGCACAATGGGGATTGAACCCTGGCTTCTGTGCTCTGCCTAAGCAGGAGCTTGAGTCCCCTGAGCTATCTGGCTGGCCCTAAGTCACTCATTTCAACACTAAGCTCATCCAACAAAGAAGTGTCTCTCCCTCAGGGGCAGAGAACTCTGCGCTTTATCTGTGGGGGCTCAGACTCAGCTGTGTACAAAACCGAAGAGGTGCTCATGGGCTTCTGATAAAGCAGAAGAATCTCAGGCAATTCCTGGACTCTGCATCCTGGAGTTAGAGCAGATGCGACCTTAGAGGTCACCGAGACTCACTTTCCATTCAGAGCTTGAAGACATCCATGACACTAGTGTGGGACCTCAGGTGGAACCAGGGTTCTGGAGTCCTAACCTCACACACACCTAGGACCCTTCAGTTTCCGAGCTCGGAGCCTCTGGATTAATCATTTCCCTCTTCGGTGTCCTCTTTCTGCCAGAGCGTTATTAAGATGAGCGGAAGAATTGAAATCCAAGTCTTAATCAGACACCACGTAACAGGGTTTTACCCACACTAGCTTGCACAGAGCCCAGCTGGAAGGACACAGGATGACTAGGGGCAGAAAGGGCTGGGAAGGCCGGGGGAGAGGGCCTGGCACAGAAAGCTGCTGGGCCGGAAGTCACCTCCGGAGGCCTAGCTGTGTCACACTGCTCGGCGCACCCCTGCCTCACTCCTCTCTCCTCTGCCTCCTCTGGCCAATGTCCCTGGCACTCTGCATGTGGGGAATGTTGGTGGCCCAAGTGGCCGATAAGACTGTCCCGCTTTGGTGCCAATGAAGCTGACGTGACAGTTGTGGGACCCCAGGTGCTCCCAGGAAAGGATGCAGTTGTTCTCCCTGGGTCAAGGGTCCAACCTGCACAGCTCGGCTGTGGTGACAGCCACCTCTCAGGGGTGTGGTGGGCACCCAGGAGGACATGAGGAAGGAACGTGAGGCCCCTCTTGGTGACTGGCGACCAAGTCAATCCTCAGTGTCTCAAGTAGAAGGATTTGGAAAGGAAGCAACGGTTGTGGTCACTGTGCAGCCTCCACCGGCGACAAGGAACAGGACCAGCACTCGTGACTGGCACTCCCTGCCTGCAACTCTGAGCTGTGGGACAACTTTGATTGTCCCAGCTTTGCCACTAAGCATCTAAATTTGATGTTTTGCAAGTGAGAAGGGAACCAAGAAATCAAGGGAGAGAAGGCAGGGGAAGGGCACAGAGGAAGAATTAATTAAATTAAAGCTGCACACCTATGCTGAACTCTGCCATGAATGTTAACCATTACACATGGCAGACATGGCGGACTCATAAAACAGAGGTTAAGGAAAACATTATAAAGGCTGGCCACATAGCTCAGTGGTAAAGCGCCTGCAAGTAGGTGCAGGGGCCAGGGGTTCAATCCTGAGTCTGCCAGACCCGCCCCTGCCCTGAGACGGAAATTGAGACTGGTGTGGTGGTTCCCGCCTGTATTCCCAGCTCTTGGGAGGTTGTAAACAGGCAGATCACTATGAGTCTGATCTAGTAGTGAGACCCTGAACACCCTGTAGACCCTTCCCTAAGATACACCAAAAAAAAAGAAAGAAAGAAAAAGGAAAAAAACAAAAAGATTATAAATTGGAACACTTGCACTTTCTCCCCATACTTTACCCTTGATGAGGGTTTGAAATCATCCTGTGAACAAAAGTCCAAGCAAGAGAGACTGACTGAACAATTATTTGAAGAGACAACTTTAGTCAGCACAATTAGAAAACCAGACCTCCTCTTTAAAGAATTACTGCCGGCTCTCCTGAGAACACGGCCTAGGCCAATTCACAGAAATAAAAGAGAAACTGAAACCATTTTGGGCGTCTGTGCTGGAACTGGAGGCCCACATCAGGGCGAAGGCTTTGCTGCCGAGAGGCCCTATCGTTTCTGCTCAGTGACCGCTGCCTCGCTCAGCTCAACAAAGGATTCTGAACATCTCTTCCTTTTGATTTGAAAACAATGATCTAGAAAATAATCTTTCTTTATTATTTTTCCCCGTAAGCTAGACAAGCTCACGGTGCGACTTTCCCACCCACCAAGCTCACTTTAGCGCTGTGCGCAGCTGTCACGGAGACGCTGCCGGGAAGGCCTGCAGAAGAGGAGGCGGAACCGCAGAGGCGGTGCGGGGTCTCCCCGGCCTGCTGCCGCGGGCCACTGCTTGCTTCAAGTCATCCGCGGCTGGCGCGATGCCTGTATTTTAGTAACCAGGACAGACTTGCTAGGGTCGCAGAGAGAAGGCCATTTATAATCCAAGCTCAGCAGGAAGCGAGACAGGAGGGCGACCTGCAGCTGCCACACTATAAACAGGACCCGCCCACCACCTCTGCTAGATCCTACCCTGCTGCATGCCCTCAAGTAGGATCCACAGTTTCCCACACCGGAAACCCAGCTTTTTAGAGAGACCGGTGAAGCTGCTGTGCAGAGATATTACTGTGTGTCACCTACTGTGGGGGCGGGAGTGTCCTGCTGTCAATGCCACACCAACGCCATGCCCCTCTACACTGCCAGTGACCAACCAGGACTCAACCATGGTGGGTCAGCGAGTGGGCATGGCTGAGTTAAAGGTCTCTCTCTGCTAAATTACACTAGTTCTCTCACTGACTTGCCATTCATTTGCAAGCTGGACAGAAGCCACACCAAAATGCGTGTCACAAACACGACGACACTTTCCGTAGCCTCAGAGGCCCACCTTGTCTGTCCTTCCTTCCGCCCACACACCACCTGGCTAAATCCTATCAGACAGCATTCCTGCCTGTGCTCAGAGTCTGCCAGGAGTTGTTCGGTGTTCAGTACTTATTTCTAGAAATCACTCTATTAAGACCAGAGCCAGACTCAGCTCATCCACTTGCCAGGGTGGAACTGACCAGCCAGCCAAGGGACGGCCAAGAGATGGGGTAGGATGAGAGGGACCACCCTATAGACACCACAGGCTGCGTGTGCCACATCCAGATGCTTGGGGCGAAACAGCGTGTTGAATGTCAGTTCTTCTCGGATCTCGGAATGGCTGCATGAGCGTGGCGAGCTCTTGGCAGTGGGGTCCAGGCCCACAAGTGAGATTCATTTCTGTCTCATGTACACGCCGACAGCCACAGGCTCATTTCTGCACTAGCTCTAGTGCCCTGCTCTTTGAATGTGATCCGTACCTGCTGACAGGAGTGTGCTTTTCCATTTGTAGCCTTGTGTTGTCGCTCAGAAAGCTTTGGGGTATCTCAGGGTCTCAGATTTTGAAAGGATGCTCAGCTGGTGATAAAACATCTTGGAAGAGTTATGGAGAAACCTTGCTCTGAGCTGAATTTCTTTTCTTTCTTTTTTTTTTTTTTTTTAAATTCTTTTTGAGACAGAGTGTTGCTATGCAATTCAAACTAAACTTGAACTGACCGTGTAGCCCAGGCTGTCCTCAAAGTCGCAGAAGCCCTCCTGTCTCAGGCTTCAAAGGGCTGAGGTGTCAGGTGCGTCCCACCGTGCCTTGCTTCTAGGTTGTATTTCTTCATCGGTGAAAGCCTAACACAAAGCCAAGGAGCCGTCCAGAGCCTCGAGGTGATGCTGGTAGACAACCTGGGATCTTAGTCGTGATGCCGGCCAAGTACTGTGCTTAGAAAATAATCACACTCATATAAAACAAAGCCAAAGGTTCCTAGCACCTGCCAACCTAAACATGTCCTTGGTAGCTAATTCCAAAGTAGCAGCCACACCAAGGCACCTGAAGATAATCCAGGAAAGAAAAGGAACAATTACCACGGCCCCAACCTTCACTAGCCAAGGTGAAGCAACAGCGCACAGTAGTTTCTTTCTGTCCTGATCCAGGACAGTGAATTCCAGGTGCTCGCCTGGCGAGGGGCAGATGCTCCGGCCGTCTGACGCCATCCTGGAGAGAGACGGCTTCAGTGCCTCCTATCCAACCCCACAGACCCTGCTTTACCAGGGCCCTGGGACCTTAGGTTGGTGTATTCCCAGCAATTTCAGCTAATCTTTTTCTGGAGAGGCAGGGAAAGTAGGGAGCAAAAGGAAAATTAGAAGTTTTTATTTCTTCTTCCATTGAACTAAATGTTTTTTCTTTTTTTTGGCGGAACCAGGGATTGAGCTCAGGCCCTTCTGCTTGCCAGGGAAGCGCTTATTCTACTGAGCCATCCCCCCAGCTTCACTGTAGTAAATGAAAAGACATTTAAAGTGTAATAAAAAAAAACTGTGGGCAGTGCCAGTGTTGGATGATAAAAGCTACTGAATGAGAATGATTTTTATGAGCAGTGACTGTGACCGGGTCCTTCAGCCAAGAAGCACAGAAATGAACCCAGCTGTGTGAGGACGGGGGAGTGGCGTTGGGGTTGGCATCGTCTGCCCCAGAGGTCATCTTCACACCTCCTTCCCGAAGCATCCACACAGAATGAGTGAGGGCCCACAGCTCCTGGCAGGGGCCAAAAGCAGCTCACCGTCTCCTGACTTCTGCAAACTCACCTTTCTCCGCTGTGGACAGCGTAAGCTTGTTTTTCATGGTCAACAGATTATTTCTTTTCTCCGCTTGGAGGGCACCAACCTATCGCAGATACAATCACAGGCCCTCAGCTTTCTCACTTGGGAACTCCCTGAGTAATAGCACCATTCTATTATCTTTCTTCACTAGACATGCTTTCAGTTTGGGGAAAGAAAAATCAAAAAAGAAAAGAAAAATTGCTCACCACTTACAGAATTAATTCCAACCCCCATTTAGTCATTAACAGCAGTGAAGTATGCAAGTACCGCTTACACTGGGTTGCGGTGCGCAGCTTGAGGCTCAAGGCCAAACTTGTTGCCTTCTGACCTAAGGAGCACATGATTGGCCATGGTGGCACATGCCTATAACCCCGGGACTCTCGGAGGCCGAGGCAGGAGGATCACAAGTTCAAGCCCAAGGTGGGTAACTTTTTTTTTGAATTAAAAAAATGTGTTATTTATTTGGTACAGGGTCTTGCTATGCAGGTAGAACTTGCAGTAATCCTCATGTTTGAGCCTCTCCCACGCTGAGGTTATAGATGTGTGCTAACTCCAGGGCTGGCACAGCATGTGGTACCAGGGATTGAACCCAGGTCCTTGAGCTTGCCAGGCAGGTGCTTAGACCATGAAGCTATCTCCCTAGCCCCAAGGTGAGTAATTTAGTGAGTGTTTTGAAACAAAAGTGAAAGGACAGCTGGGATGTTGCCCAGTGGAAAGGTCCTGCCACAATTTTTTTTTAAAGCAAATGTGCGATTGTCCACATTACTATTCGGTCCGTCCTCAGCCTGAAAAAATTCTTGACCCGTGAAAGTCCTCGCTTCACTACTCAAGCCAGGTCACCCAGGTCATGCTAGAGAGCAGGGCTCCAAGTCGCCCCTCAAGCAGTGCTTGTTCCTTTGCAGGCACAGCCTGGCCTGAAACATCTCTCCAACCTGAACAGCACTGGTGGGCTCATGAGCCCAGAAAAGACATTCATGCCACTCAGGAGGCTTGAGGAAGGCCTTCCAAGCCACGTGATACAACATCTCGCTTAACAGTACTGCGTCGCAGTCTTAGCAGGGAATGACCAGCCCGCGAGGTGGCGCCTCCTGTGAGCCCGGTGCTCCGGAGGCTGAGGCAGGAGGACTGAGCCCAGGCAGCTTACGCTAAGTAGTGAGACCCTGTCTCCAAAATCAGTAACAAGAACTTTGTGTTTCCAAAGTGAGAAGCAGAGGCTCTTTTATAACACATTTTTTAAAATGTGGATTACTTTCCTTTGCATAGGATGCATGGATGCTTTCTTTCTCAATTAAATGTAATGTACTTTCCCTAAGCAGCTTCACCAGAAGGTACTTCCCTGCAGCGGCATGATTTTCCTCCCAAAGGCGCCGACCTGATTAAATTTTGAAACTGATGAAACCACGACCAGCTCTAACAGTGGGTGAATGGTACTCTACTTTCCTGAGGCTTTGTTAAGATCTCAATCCTAGCTAACACCTGGATCTCCTTTGAATTCAAAGATTTAAAAGGAATGAATGTTTAGCTCTCAATGACTAGAAGGCATTTAAAATAAGTAGTTCTCAGATTACTTTATCTCCTCATCCACCTTTCACAAGGCAGTAGAAATGCTGACAGTTTGTATTAGAAACCCCAGCTTTAATTTCAGGGCTGAAGTTTGAAATCTCCTTTCATTACTTCAAATGGAAAACTCATTATTATACGCTGTCTGGATAAGTTTTTTTTGTTTTGTTTTATTCAATTTGGGTTTTGTTGCCTTATTTTATTTTACTTTACCTTACTTTATTTTATTCAGTAAGATTGTCTTGACATTTCTTTCTTTCTTTCTTTTTTTTGTGGAACCGGGGATTGAACTCAGGCCCCTGAGCTTGCCAGGCAAGCGCTTATTCCACTGAGCCATCTCCCCGGCCCCATTTCTTTATATTTGAGACAATACTGTCACAACTGAATCTCTGGTACACAGGATCGCATGTTTGACCACTTTTCTGAAGCCTTATCTATTTGCTGCCAAAGGCATCTAGTATGATAATAAACTATAAAAACATTCTCTTGGAGGCAGAACCAGAGGAAAATCTAGGCCAGCTGTGTCTGCTCCGTGCTGTCGTAAGATGACCTGTGCGTGTGCCCGGACCTCCAGGACAGGGCACGGCCTTCCCATCGCCCGTGATCACAGCCTTAGTCGGTGTTCACAGTCAGAAACAAGGAGGCTAAATTTACGGGCAGAAATATTTCCACCAACCCAATGTGTGTCCTTTCTTATGAAAAGATCAGCACCCTCCAACCACAGCTGCTGATTGGGACAAGTATTTTATTTAATCTGGTTTCCTGTTTTGTTTTTCTGAACATCATTTCAGTTATTTTATATATTTATCAGTAGAGCTAACAGTTGTCCTACCTTGTTAACTTTTCAGTGTGTTCCTACTAAGCGCAGGGCTTCATGCTGTAAGGGAATGGAGGGTGAATTTTAAGATATGCAACTCTTGTGCAAGTTTGTTTTAGATAAAGGTTGTTTTGGTCCATTTTCTGTTACTATAACAAAACACCCAGGGTTGAGTAGTTTATTTAAGAAAAAAGAGGTTGCTTCAGCTCACATTGTGGAGGAAGAAAGTGCAACACTGGGTGGTCCTACGAGCTTGACCTCCAGTGAGAGCCCCCTCGCTAGGCACTGAAGGGAGGCAAAGACAACACGTATGGTCACGTGTGGTGTGGCACACCTGCAATCCCAGTGCTCCGGGAGGTTGAGGCAGAAGGATTGCAAGTTCAGTTCAAACCCAGCCTGGGCAAATTAATGCAACCTTGTCTCAAAATAAAAATGAAAAGGGCTGGAGACATAACTCAGTGGGAAGACCCTGGGTTCGTTCCCCAGCACAACATAGGCACACCCACAAAATAACATGTGTCAGGCATGGTGGCACACGCCTGTAATCCCAGCGCTTGAGAAGCTGAGGCGGTAGGACTGCTGTGAGTTTGAGGCCAGCCTGGGATACATAGTAAATTCAAGGGCAGCCTGAGCTGTGTAGTGAGACCCTGTCTCAACCCCCAAAACAAAAATGACAACAACAAAAAATCAGCACAAACAACAACAAAAGAAACCCCACACATCTGTATGACTATTTCTTAGTTCCTGGTTAGAGAAGTGCTCAAGATTTGAGAGTTATCTTTATTTTGTTTATACTTCTAAAGCCAACAATTGCAAATATTGAGCTTTGAATGTATTTCGAATGAGCTGGAAGAATTCCAAAATAGTACACTTAGGATGGACAGAAATGTAAACCAGTCTGGGAAGCTGGTGAAAATGAAAGTAGATAAAGGTATTTAAATTATTTTACATTTCCGGCAAAATTTCTTTAGGAACACATTTTCAGTATAAAGACGTTCACTGAACATACTTCAGAATCTTTTCCCAGAGTTGGTGGTATGATTGAATTCTAGATATGTATCACCAACATCTGACGTCACCACGAGCTCCCCAAGGACTGCGCAGCACCTTACTAACCTCTGACGATTACAGGTTGGTACAGCGCAGGAGACGGAATGGCAAAGTAATCCGCTCTCTCCTTACTACCTGTGAACAGCACCCCACCTCCAATCGCCACCCCAGGGTCAGCGGGCACTGGAAAGGTCACCCTGTCTCGGCTGGGGGCTGTGGGGAGGTGGAGGCACCTGGCGCTCCCGCCGACGACGTCGGAGACAATACAAGCAGTGTGAGACCAGAATGGGAATGTCAGGATTATTCATTATTCAAATGTTAAGTAACAAAACCCCACTGCAGAGCACACTTCTCAATCTGTTGGTTGATTTATGTTCTTTTTCTCAGCAGCATAATGTAATCCAGGGCATGTTTTCACCCACAGCTTCTTACGCACAAAGTTGTGGATTAAATGCAAGCAGAACACATAATCTGCCCACTGGGAAGTGATAATCTGGCAAGGAGTCCTAGGGAACAGTTCCCCTTGGGGGCTGCAGTTTGCAGCTCAGTGGTAGAGCGCTTGCCCGGCACCCAGAGGCCACACAGTGTTGAAGAAAGAGGCAGAGAAGAGTCGAGTGCAGCTTCCTCTAAAGCAGAGAAGAGTCGAGTGCAGCTTCCTCTATGGAGACCTAGCCCTGGACTAGACGCAGCAGCAAGACTGGGGATAAGGGATGGGAATAAGACAGGAAGGCTGACTGCAACAGCTTCTTTTATCTTTATTTTTTGATTTTAAAATAGTGTTTATGCCGTAAGAGTTTTCTCTAAACTAATTTGTTCCTTCAGGTGATTTTGCTCACTGGGAATTGGGCTCTATGTTTTGCTGAGGAGGAAACACTGGCTTAGAGGAGATCTGGTGCTTTCTCCATACTGCAGAATTGTTGAGATGGTGCGGCGATGTAAACCCATCTCCCCAGGCCTCTGGAGCCGGCTCTCCTAAGCGACCTCCCCTCCTACCTCTGGGTCTGGACATGAATCAGGGAACACATTTCAAACAAGATCTGGGCTCCTTTGAAGAAGACATTGCAGATGAGCAGTGTCCAAGAGGGTTTGGAAGGAGCCGAGGACCCTTGTCTTAGGGTGACACCAGCTGGAGGGGAGGCTGGACACAGGCCTGCTGCTAAGCAAGGGAACATAGTGGGAGTGACAGGAAGTGCCTCCCCCGGTGCCTGGACAGCCATTCCCAGGAAGGCAGCTGCCCTGCTGTGAGGTGGCCTTGAGGTGACACCTATGTGTGGAGGAACAGGGGTCTGCCACAGGTGACAGCAATGTGGCTGAGCTTGAAATAGATCCCCCATCCACAGGGCCTCTCATGCTCCGGTGGGCCAGGACCGCGGCTGCGCTGCAGCCACAGATGCCCAGACCAAGTTGTGCTCCTATTCCTGATCCGCAGAAGTGGGGAGATGATCATTGCGTATTGATTCCAAGCTGCTAATTTCAGGATAACTTGTTAGCCAGCCCTAACTCTGCCAGTGGTAGCAATCACATAAATCATCACCTGGGAGCTACGCAGTACTGATGGAAGAGACTGTACCTGAGCTAAACCTCAAGCTACCAGCCCAGATGACAGGACGGGTGACCCCGACCTTCTCACCCAAACTCATGTCAGGCCATCTGCCATGTCCTGACTTTGGGGACTGTGTCCTATCTTCTTGCCCTCCGCTCTCCTTTTCTTGACTATATTCTTGGGACTACCGATGCTAAAACCTAAACCATAAGGTTTGCAAAATCATGTTAGACCCATTGTGTGGGGAATTCTTTCCTCCCCAAAGATGGCTCATGTTGTGCCTTCCTCTTTGTGAAGCGCATCTGTAGGCTTAAGCATCTCTTTTCTAGGCCTCCGCTCCCTAATCCCTTACAAAACGTATCTTGTAAATCTTATTTTCTGGTACCTCTTGCTCAACATACGGCTGGAGTTTAATGGCTACATGTGTTTCCCAACTAGCAAACAAACTCCGCAGGCAAGAGATGGGAGGTCAGAAACATCACTGCACGGTCCAGGCTGCTGTGGGAATCTGAGCCTGCACAGCAGCCATTTTCTTCTAGAATGTTCCTTCCACCTACTTCTCAATTCAGCCCCCACCCATCACCATCACCACCATTATTTTGGCCAAGCATCTTCCTCCTTAACGCTCAGCCCAGCTATTGCTCTGCTTACCTCTACGTACACATTATGGTTGGGTTCCAAGATGTTCCCCAAAGGGCTTTTGGTGTTTTAGGCTTGGTCACTGGTGGACTTTTGGGAATGGATAGTACCATGAAGACTCTGGCTTCATCGGTGCGTTAACCTACTGATGAGTTGACATTTAATGGCCTTACTCAGAGGCAGGGAAGACGTGGGAAGTGGAGGCTATTTGAAGGGAATAGGTCGTGGAAGCGTGACCTTGGAGACTGAGTCCTGTCCTTGACCCTTTCCCCGCTAGCTCTCTTCCTCTGTTAGTTTCAGCTTCCTGGCTGCTGTGAGGTGAGTGCTCTGCTCCACCAGGCCTTTCGGTCGGGAGCTTTCTTCTCACCTCAGGCCCACAGCCCTGGAAACGAAATATCCTCGGCCTAAAAGCTTTGAAACCAGAAGCCAGGACAATTCTTTCTTCCTTTGTATTTATATTGAACATATCCCCCTCCCACCAACACGCCTGTCAATCCTGGCTTCCTTTCCCCGCACTCCCATGGCCTCCCAGAATTCCTTTTCTTACATTCCCATCACCTCCCAGAATTCCTTGGTCACAACATCTGCTATACCATGCTGTCACGGTTGGTCCTTAGCCATCATTTCCACTTGACTGCAAGCGCTTAAGAACAGCCTCTCCACCTACACTTAAGTCATCAGGCACTCGGACCATTTGAAATTGTGGCTTGGATAGAAGAAAGAAAAATTTTACGTTTTAGAAAATCATCTCGGCACAGTCTGCTCATTCCAGGCAAGAGGTGAGGCATACACCCAGACTCCTCCACTTCTTGAACACAGAAGACTGGATATAGTCATGCATCATCATGACTGTAGATGTGGGAAGGATAGATGTGGGAAGAGATTGTCAGTCCACAGCCAGGTGCTGCCTTTAACACTGTCTACTCTGTCCTTCACATTCCTGATTCTGTTTCAACCTCAGATTCCCAGTGCTGTCCCTAGGTGACCCGAGCCTCTGCCAAGAGGTTCCCCCCTTCAGTTCTTCTCTTCAAAGTATGTATAGTCAGTCGTATGCCTTGAGGTTCTCAAGGGCAACTAGGCAAGCTGGAACAACGTCCCAGTTTAGTGGGAACATGGAGGGCTCCTGGGTGGCCCCGACTTTGATGCAGCTCTTCCTCAAAGCCCAGTGAAAGCAGGCAATGAAGAACAGGGGGGCTCCTGGTGCAGAGTGAGCACCCTTTGGGAACTGTAAGACGACATCATGACTTAGGGACCTGCTCTGATCGTCCAATCTTGGACAACCTGAGCAGTGTCCATGTGATTCCTCTATAAAGTGAAACAGTATTGACTTACCTCCCGGGATTATTGGGAAGGTTGTGGGTTAAGATAGGTCAAGTCCTCAGAAAGTGCTCAGTAAACAGTAAGCCATCACCAGAGTGAGGAAATTCTGGGGGCTCCCACTTACGGATCTGGTTGTTGAGCTTGAAGGCGATGTCCAGCTGCAGGATGAAGAGCATAAACTGGAACCAGGGGCTCATCTCCATGTTGGGAAGGGGAATATGCACGGAGAACACGATGTCATTGGCTTCGATTTCCCTCGGGATGGCTTCCTCAATGTCCCGGATCTTGTCGCAGTGGTTGGGTCCCCATGGCACCAGCCACTTGGCCTTATGGTGGTTCTTGCGGACGTCCACACATTTCACGGACATGTAAGACACTGCCGTCGTGGGCCCTGGAGCTGGAAGGAAGACAACAGCGGTTTTCTGTGTTAGACAGTCTGACTGCAGGCTTGTTTCTGGCGAACGCTCCCTCCAGGTGTGACTTCTCCCTGTTTCTGCACTGCCTTCCCTAGCTGGAGGTCACTGAGATCCCGTGAGGGTCCCGCAGTGACCTCCAGAGGGCCAGGACAATATTCCAACCCCGTCGCCACAGCTGAAGCACGTGCTGACGCAGTCTGCTTCAGTCACCTCTCCACTCCCGAGCGGTGTCACAGAGGTCGCAGGGCCGGCCCCAGGTCCCACCCTCTGGAGAGCAGGGCCTCCTGGAGCAACACTCTGAAGTCCCAGGACTGCATCTAAAGCCAGCCTGTGGGTCAACAAATCGTAGCTAATCAGCCAACTCTATTCTAGCTTCAGGCTTCCTATCTGAGAAACAAGATAGCTCATTTCAGAGCTTCCTCTGGCTCCCACATTCTTCAGCTGTGTGCTTGCTATGTCCACCTCAGGAGGGCAGGTGGGAGCTTAAGCTGTGACTGCTCCTTCAGAGCTGCACGGAAATAGGACCCGCATATGGCAAGCAGTCACACTGGAAATACGCCATATTTAAACCTTCTTCATCATCCAAGTGCTACTTCAATAGAATGCAAAATTTGCACAATCCAGACATCTTCAGTTTCAAACAACACTTACTGAAATCCCAATAGAGGGAAGTAAGCACTACTAGAAAAAGATCAAAATGCGATTTGTCTTTTCTGGCATGTAATTATATACAGTTGGACACACAAATTAAGTTGTCCATACACATATTAGCATGTTTTTACAAACTAGGATCAAATGCATGGTGTTGTAGCCTGCTCTTCCGATTCTCATACTGAAACGGTAGCAAGCGAGGTTCAGGTTCTACGGCCGACCTAGCTGGTGTCCAGTCCTCGCTCTCCGATGTCTAGCTGTACTGCAAATCCTCACTAGGAAAGTCTGAGTCAATTGCTAAGTTCGTCTGTGTGTGGAAAAATAGCACCTATTTCTCCAAGTCTCTGTGTACATTAAGCAGGTGACATATAAAGAGCACTCGGCGTAACGCTTGAGGACTCAAAAACTATAAAACTGGTGCTAGCCATCATCAATTTTTACATGATTAAAATTTTTCAGTTAGTAGTTGCAAAAGTCAGTCGCATAAGATACCAAAATTCTTTTTTCATCAGTTTGTAAAAGTGGTCTATAGAGAATCATAATCTTAGTATTTTTGTGAGTAATTGTTGTAAGCTTTTTCGTCTGGTTTCTAAATTTGTTTAATGGCATATTTTAATACAGAGAAATTCTAAAATCCCTCTTTTGTTTTTGTTGAAGCTTTTGTGTTGCTCAATCTTCAAATTCAATACATAGCCACCTATACCAACTCTTAGTTTACTTTTTATAATTTCACTTTTTAAAAAAATTAAAAAAAAATTTTTTGGTTGTTCTTGATACAGGGTCATGCTATGCAGCTGGGACTCACAGTAACCCTCCTGTCTCAGCCTCCCCACACCCAGGGTTCCTGGGCTGGTGTGGCGCACAGTTCTGGGGATCGCTTGCCAGGCAGGTACCTGGACAGCTAAGCTACCTCCCCAGCCCCTGTAATTTCACTTTTTAAACACTATATAGCTGACTCACCCAGAATTTGCTCTGGCACAGTTACGATGCGAAGTTGCCAGTTGGTGAGCTGGCCCAATGCCGCTTAGACTCCTGCAAGCCGCTGGCTTATGCCAGCACCTAGTGGCCCAGCTGCCCTCTACTAATCGACTTCAAATGTGTATCATTTTGCTAAGATTTTTCCTGTGATTACATTGAATCTATAGACAAAGGTGGGCAGAGTCAGCACTCTCCCAGCATTTATTGTTCCTATCCAAGCAGCACTTGGCTTTCTATCATCTGGAACTTTTCATTTCTTTGAAAACGTTCCCAGTTTTCTTTGTGTGAGTCCTGTTAGCATGGCATTTTGAAACGTATCTATAAGACTTTCTTTGAAAGTTTAATAATGGAATGAAAACATAACAAATCATGGTTTACTGTGTGTGGCTTTTAGATGTTGAATTCTGTGCTTGGGACCCTTGGCATACTATGATAGACATTTTCTTCTTTCTTTCTTTCTTTCTTTCTTTCTTTCTTTCTTTCTTTCTTTCTTTCTTTCTTTCTTCCTTTTGTATTTTAGGGAAAGGTTTACAGGGTCTGTTCAGGGTCTCACTACTAGATCGGACTCATAGTGATCTGCCTGTTTACAGCCTCCCAAGAGCTGGTATTATAGGCATGCGCCACCACACCCAGTCTTAATTGCCATCTCAGTGTGCCCCGGGGGTGGGGCTGGCATGGCAGCCCCAAGATTGAACTCCCAGCTCCTGAGCCTGCTTGCAGGCACTTTAATCCACTGAGCTATTTGGCTTGCCTTTATGATAGACATTTTCTTAGCAGAAATTCCTTTCCTGAACAGTAATCAGACCGCAAGTAGAAGAAATCTATAAAGTCAGAGCTAACTACGTAGGGGGCAAAGTGTGCATCATTAATATTTTGTCCTACTTTTAACGCTCAACTCTATAGTTTTAACCTATCCTGCTTCTAACTAAATCCAGTTTTCTAAGTGTCTATCCTAATGGTAAATTTTGAGGAGTAAAATGTTGCATTTGCAAAAAGTTGGCTAATGATAATTAACATAAGAAAATTCAGCGCCACTAACTGTGGCTGAAGTGTCCTCTGGTAGGTAGCGCGTGGTCTCCACTGCTAGATCAAGGGTCACTGCTAGCCCAAGCCAGAGGAGCTTCGCCTAAAAATGCAAAACTAAAGTTGGGTGTGGGAGTGATGTCCGTCACCCCAGCACTGGGGAGGCTGCTGCAGGAAATAGTTTGAGGCCAGCCTGGGCTACATAATGGGTTCAAGGCCAGTTACACAGAGAGATTCTGCTTTCAAAACAAAACAAAAACTTCAAAACTGTACCACAAAGACCTTTTTATACCTGATTCATTTGAAATCAGCCACCTGGCTTATAATTAGACATGAGTCATCGACTTTGGTCACCCTGACTCAGTGGAAGGGCTCCCTAAGCCAACCATGACCGGCTGGCACTTTTCACTGGACGCTCTCTCATGTGGCTGGAGAAATGAGCAGTGAGACCCAAGTCACGAATTCTGTTTTTGGCTGTCGTATTCCTGCTACTTGTGGCGGCAAGTAGCTACTACATTTTGAAATTTCTCCCACAACAGACCCAAACGTTTCTATTTTTTACTTCTTCCTAATTGAAAAACATGTCTGTGACTCCTCAGACGGAGATGAGAACCAACTGGAACGGCCTGGGCCCCTCTCAGGCGCCAGCCACACCCCCCGGCTTGGAAGCTGTGCCACCCGTGGGGTTGTCTTTTGGTGGCCGTGGTCAGCCTCCCGGACAGCGGCCCACGATGCCTTCATCCTACCTTGGGTTTTGTCCACAAAGAAAACCCCCAATGCTAATGTTCTTACAGAGGTCCTGGGGATGGGCGTAGAGAGGCCTCAAGTGCATCTTAAGCTTTCCTACGAGAACAACACACTTTCTTAACTGAACTAAATTAATTCTCCAATTGCACAAACTATGTTTGCATGGCTTAAATATCTGAAGATGATTCAGCACTTTCCTAGTAACTCTCAAAAGGAAACAAAAAGGCCTATATTGTTTGAGAAGGTAAACTGACAATCCTGATACCCAAACATGGACAGTTAATGTGCACCCAATCCATCTTTATACCCTGGCTTCCTGCTGCAGCTCGAAGTCAATTCTCAGGGGCTTCTCTAAGGAGAAAGCATGCCGAGTAAACCACAAGCAAACCACAAGCAAAGTTACGGCTCACAGCCGGCAGCCTGGCACAGAGAGTGTTTGCACTCACTGTACTGTACAGTCACTGGCTGTACCCCAAATTGTAACTATGTGCACATAAAATGGGGTCTGGAATCAAAAAAAATTTTTTTTCTTTCAATTTGTAAAAGTGATTTTGCTATAAAAGAAAGGAGCTAAATGGAGGAAGATGAAATTATCTGCAACCTTTGAACAAGATTCAGTCACCCATGCAGGTGTGGTAAGCAAGGCCTTCCTTAGTTACTAACCAGAGTGGCTCTGGGAATTGACAGAGTTTGTGGATTTAAGAAGGGGCGGGACTCAGGTCAACAAGCCCAACACTGTTTGTTCAGGTGACAGCTAAAAATAACCGCTCCTCAGTACTCGGGTAGTAACGCAGTATCACCAGCTGAGCCGGCACACGGTCTAAATGTCCCCTCTGCCCATCGTTGGCTGAAAACAAGAAGTCCAAAAGCTACTTCCCTATTAATACATTTTAACTGAGCAATGTGGTCGGAAACCAGTTTGTCCCATTCCCAGGAGTTGGTTATCTTAAATGGTTGTAGGCAAAGAAGCCCAGAAAATATGCACGGAAACTAGAAAATCAAGAGCGAAGCCACCTGTCCTGAGAGTGGTTCCAACTCATAGGTCAAATGTGGGCTGTTTTTCCTCCTCTATCGGGATTTCAGTGCAATATTTGTGGCCTCCACTTCTCCAGGCCAGTACTGAGGTGGCAAGATGTGACCCCTCTTCTTATATAGAGTGATAGGAAACTAAGTGAGGCTTCTACCAAATTCAAGGTTGTGGAGAAATGCACAAGACAGCTTGCTACCTCTTTGAAAATCTAGAAGCCCCTCACACATCACCACCTTCGCTGTCCTGAGTCCCTACCGTATGTCATGAGAGGCTGGGATGCGGCCTGTGGACCTTGGTCATGCAGAATGGACAAACACTGGAATCTTCATAGTTATTTATAGTAATAATTACAGGAAAATCAGTAATAGCTGAGGTGACTGTTCTCTTTACCCTAACATGACCCAAGAAAGGACGACAGCTGGCTATTTAGGACCTAGGAGAAAGGAGTACGCTAGAGAGAGACAAACATTCTGGTCATCACTGCAAGGTGACAATCAAAGCGCAAGTGGACAATGACTAAACCATCCTTCTTAGGAAGGGGCACATTCCCATGCAGCGCTTCCGGCCCTCCCACCCCCGTGGTGCCCAGCGTGCAGACGCCCTCCAGTCAGCCGGGCCATCCATCGCCCATGCCCCCCGCTGAGTCGGCACCACCTCTTCAGTCCCTTCTTCCTCCAGAACCTGTCATTAAAAAGTTGGGCCAAGAGATACAAGACTAAGTTGCTTCCTAGGAAAGTTAAAATAAAACTTAAAACGCACTGACGGGACTCGCGGTCGCCCTGTGGGCCCCCATGCGCTGTGTCTTTGCTTTACTGCAAGCAGTAAAGATTCCTTCAGCAGCTACCTGGAGTGGGACAGTGTCCATCCAGTTGTTGTGTTGACTAAGTCAGGCACACATGACTGTCCCGGGGGCGGGGACAGCACAGGGAGTCACAGCCCGACTGAATGTGGCTCTGGCAACCGCTCGCACCGGTGCTTCTGGGGCTGCTGTTTGCAGGACTCAGCCTGGGAAGTGGGCATGTGTCAGGTGGAGGAGAAGGGGAAGGACAGCAAGGACAAAAGGTTCAGGGACTCTCTTGGGGACAGGAACCACGTTTTCTGCAGATGTCTGCATTTGAGAGATGAAAATTAAAATGCCCATGTGACAGGGGAGAGAGGCAGCAGCGCCTCCGCCTCAGCGGCCTCCCAGCAGGGCAGTGCAACCTCCCCGGTGCTCCTGCTCCCTGTCTCTCTGTGGTACAAAGCACTGCAAAGAATCATCCGCAAGCCAGCCACGACCCACAGCGTCTACTCTGGCACGGCCCCGGCCACAGGCCCCCTGGGAGTGGCAGGCAGAACACGGTGGGGTGGGGGGTGGGATGCACCGCCTCTGTGCCTGCAGCCAGACCCCAGGGAGCCTTTGAAGTCTCAACCATCATGTAATAACAGCCTCCCCTGAAGGAGAGGAAGAATGCCTGTCCCACAAGGAAGATGCTACTTGAAGGTGTGTCCCTTTGGGCTACACCAGGAAGGAATGCGGCAGGCAGCCTTCCAGTGAGAGTAACTCATGCTCACAAGCACTAATGAGTAGACCCCTACAATTTGTAAAAAAATACTGAGTCTAGAATGGTCAAAGAGGGGCCGGGGAGATGGCTCAGTAGAATAAGTGCTTGCCTGGCAAGCACAAGGGCCTGAGTTCAATCCCCAGTTCCTCAAAAAAAAAAAAGAATGGTTAAAGAATTGAGAAATATTTTAGAGGATTTTATTCACACAGTAGCATCTGCCTAGGAATGGGGCTATATATAAAACAATAGCACGCACTGCTTGAAAAGCACGCCAATTATTACCAGATCTCTTCTCCTACTGACCCTATGGAAGGTTGATTTAACTCTTGAATTTGATCTCTATCAAAAACCTACTATATCTGGGATAGAGACAGCTCAGCAGGCTAAGCGCCAGCCTGGCAAGCACAAGGACTCAGATTCAGGCCCCAGTACTGCATGCTGTGCCAGTCCTGGGACACGGTGTGCTGTGCTGTGCCAGTCATCAAAACTGGGCATGGTGGCACATGCCTATAATCCCAGTGCTGGGGAGGCTGAGACAGGAAGATCACAAGTCCAAGCTGTATAGGGAGATCCTGTACCGAATAAATAAATGAAATCTACTCTTGCTGTATGTGCACCTATAAAAACACCCATGCTGCGTTTATTGCTTGTTTTGTGATTTCATTTTATTTATATTCTGCTTTGCTCTACAAAAAATTCTGAGGTGACCAGAAGTATTAGTCTTTAGTAACACATTTCTGCTGGCTTGAAGCCCTGGACATAGCTGTCCCAGCGGATGGCTTGTATCACTGGTGGCACAAAGGGTTCTAATCACTTCTGTCTATCTTTTTTACCAATGAAATTAATCAAAGGCTGCCCAATGGAACAGTCACGCGTGGAACCACCGGTGAGTGCTTCGAGCTGTCTGCCCGTGAAGCAGTTGACCTCATTGTGAATTAAAGAAATAATAACTGGTGGCTGATTTAAAAGAATGGAATTCATGGCAGGTATAAGAAATAATTTTCTTGCATCTGGATTTCAGTTGTGGCTGATTTAAAAGAACAGAATTCACGAGGGTAGAACATTACTTGGCCTATATCTGCATTTTTTTAGTCAAAACACTGTAAGCTCCCAGAACTGCCATCTGAACTGTGAAGCAGTCCAGCATGCATTTCACTTAGCACGTACGAAAGATGTCCACTGCCTGGCTACGGACAATATTTCTGAGCAGTTAACAAAAGAACAGTACATGCCCAGGTAGTTCTACTCTCACCTACCCAAATATCCACCTCGCCTGGATGGGGAGCTGCGGCCATTTAGATCCCTGGATAATGCCAGAGGTTGCGGAGAATGTTTCCTTGGGCATATGGTGGAGAAGGCGGGCAAGGTGGTGGGAAGGAACAGGGGAGACAGGACTGGGGACTGAAGGCTTTTGCGTTGTTTATAATTTTTATCCAAATGTCCCTCTTCACATAAGAGAATCTTCAGCTAAATTTACAAATTAGCTTCTCAGTGTGTTCCACTGAGTCCCCCTAGACATTCTTCCTTCCTTTCTCAAGCTCTGAAGGCTTAATGCTGGTGAAAAGGGTGTGTGCAGAATAGAAGGCACGATTCAAATCGCCAGGTCACATTTTCTGGTTGAGTTGTGAAGTTTAGACAACTAAAGGTTGCTTGGGCGAGTCCTGTGTGCGGCCCCTCAAGACCACTTCTGAAAAGGCCGCCCCCCCATCCTCCAGAGCCTGCACTAAGCTTTGGAACGCTCCCTGGAACGACAGCTTCAGAAATCTCCTAGTAGAGAGAGTGCAAATGGTGGGGCTAAATCGTCCTAGTGCCTAGGAATTAACTGGCACAGTTGCCTGATTCCTTGCCTGAAGTTCGTAACGGTCACGGCACGACATGCTCTGCCTCTGTTGCTTGCTTGCTTTACGAGGAGCTCCTCCTGCATTTCAGCTGCACTGATTAAATTGTACGAGATTACTAAGCAGACTCACACTTCACAATTCAGTCTCGGTTACAGGAGAACTGAAATTGTCTGAGCCTAGACCGGAGGAACGACACTTGGGACTACTGTAGCTCTGCTGGTGTGTGTGAGGTGGGGTCTAGTGAGTGAAAAATGCTAGCAATTTTCAGTGAGTAGTTAATTATGCTAACATCTCCTCTAGGAAAGCTCAAAAATTTTAATACAGCAGAACATTCCTGTGCACTACTACTGCCCAAACACACACACACACACACACACACACACACACACACACACACACACACACTGTGAAGCAGAATGGAATGCAAGGTAATTTTTACTGTACATATAAAAGCGAGGAACTTATTTAAAAATAGTTCTCTATGACATAAACTTATGAATAAATGATAGGCGTTCTGACAGCAAACAGAACTGGTTGCAAACATTTGTGTAATTCATTCTGACTCAAGAAAATATTGAAAACGACTGCATGTTTACAGCATCGGTGAGGAGTTTAAATTGTTGGCCCCTGGCCTCTGCCGTGTGGCGCCAACGAGGCCGCAGCTCGGAGGGGCAGAGGACCTGCTCCGCACTTTGCAGAATCTGCACAGCCCAGAGCGAGCTGGGCCCCTCGACTCACACTGTCCGCCTGGCTCACTGCTGGGACTTAAGCAGCAGGAGAAGCAAAGAAGAATTTGGAGTGTTTAGAACACAAAGCCAAACCTGTCCACAGTGTTTGAAAGTCTGGGGTAAACATGAAATCATTTTAGACTCAACTGGCACAGGCTTTGTTTTCTTTTTGAAAAAAATAAAATAAAATAAAATGCACATGGAGGGTCCTTCCCAGAGGTTTGGCACCTAATATCCTCCTGTCATGAGGGCGCTGACTGAGCCGGGGCCAGAGCCTTGACTGTGGCTCTGATGGCACCCTTGGCAACCCGAAATGAAGAAATACTAACAGGAAAAGTGCCAGGAGCACATCAAATCCCGAACTCTCGCCCCGAAAGTGTCTGCCATGGCCGTTTCTCCAGCGCTCTAGTTATACTCAAGACAGCAAATGTGAAGTCACTGGAGGAGAACACGAAAGGCCTCCCCAGAAGAGCTCAGCAGCCGCCCATCTGGGGACCCTACTGCTCTGGCCTGGCAGAACCAGTCAGGCAGGCTGCAGTTCAAACTTTGGGCCGGTGCCCTGGAACCTGGGCCTTCCAGCCTAAAGGCCACAGGGGCACCCGGCGGCAGTCAGCACGTGCAAAGCGCATTATGAGTCTCCTGATCGGCTGCTGGGCCCAAGCTCAGAACCAACCGGCCCTGTGCTGGCCCAAAGGGAAGCTTGTAGCCCCCCAGGTGGCTGTGCATGGGGACCACAGAGGCGGGCACTCCGCTGTGCTTCCTGGATAAGCAAACCGCGGGCACAGCTTTGTACTGGAATTTGAGGGGCAGGAGACCCCCAAATTGAATGTTCTAGAAGAAATAGCTGCTTTGTTCGCAAGTAAAACTCCTGGCCTTTACTTTATGACCCAGCTTGGCCTTTATTACCCAGCGTCCGGTGTGCGCACAAATGGAGCTTCTGCTTTGGTCAGCATTAGGAATGTTAACAAGGACTAACTCCGAAGACGCGAATCGCACAGCACTTAACCACACACTGTGCGCGAATCCTCCCGGTAAGCAGTCATGGGATCAGCTGCACTGCATGCATAGGGAAGCTTGGTGGGTTTTGTCCCCAGTGCAGGGCGGAGCTAGGACTGGACCTGGGCAGGGCCTGGGGCGGGCTTCTTCCAGGACAGCGTGCTGCCTCTGAGTTCTTACTAACTGGTTAGCTAACTAGCTCTCACTACTTAGCAGGCAGTTAGAAGGCTTTCCTCCCTCCCTCTCCTCTGTCCCCTCTCCTTCCCTCTCCTTCTACCCATGCTCTCTTCCCTCCTTTTTCTTTTTCCTTTTGCAGTATTGAAGATTGAACCCACTGAGCTGCATCCCCAGGTCTTTTTAAATCTTTAGATAATGCCTCCCTAAGCCACTAAGTTGCCCAGGCTGGGTCTTCACTTGAGACCCTCCTGTCTCGGCCTCCCAGTGGTGGGATCACGGGCACGTGCCATCATGCCTGGCCCTGCATTTCCTCCCACAGCCTGCGAGGTAACGCTGAGAGCACAGGGTGAAGGACGAGGGCCGTGAGGGTTCCCAAGGCGAGGCCCTGGGTGGGTAGAGACCCAGGAGGTGCTCCACAGTCGGGGGCACCAGGCCCAGAGGGATCTGTGGAGCCCTCCCGCTCGGCTGTGACCCCATGTGCAGCTGCTGTCTGGGCTGTTGGCTCCGGAAGGCCCATGGCAGGACCTCAGACCTCATGAGAGCCCCGTCACAGAGCCTGTGGGCAGAGTATGGGCTGGGGAGATGAGGGAGAGGCAGGGATTCTCCCCATTTTCTGGACAGTTTTAAAGTGGGGCGGGATACAAAAAACCAAAGGAGCAAATTCCAGCCTCCTGGGGCCTGAGGCAAGCTGCGCACCCAGCACTGAGGCTTCAGGGAGCAAGGCCGGCAGCCCCTGCACGCACCTTCCCAGATGCCAGCACAGCGCTATCCCTCCAGGCCACCCGCAGCAGACCCACCCTTGGCACTGAGGATTCCCTAGAGCTGGGCCCAGAGCTAAGAGTCCAGGTTCACTTAATATTTTACATTTTTAGGAACCGTTCTTTAAAAAACACGGAAATAAAATTTAATAGACTCACTATGCTGGTGTGATGTATTTTAGCATTTTCTCAGTGCTAGGTCTCCAGCCCAAGTGCTGGATCCTTTATTCAATTTATGAAATGCTTACAGCATCCCAGGCTCTGAGGTTGCCGTTTGTCATAAGTAAGCCTAGATTTCTCAGGTACCGATGTCATTTGGTGTGCTTTTACTACAGTATTCTACTTTACTCGTAAACATAGCTCTGAACCCCTCAGAGTTCTGACTTCCAACAGGCAGGGCTGTGTCCTCTCTCTCCTGGTGGCATTTAGCATAGAGGACAAAACATGCTACTCCTTGAAACTCAATGTACTTATGACAGAATGTCTATAGGAACCAGGTGTGGTGGTGACCCTTGTTATTGTAGCACTTTGGGAGGCTCAGGCAGGAGGATCTGAAGTTCAAGTCTTTCCTAAGCAACTCAGCAACATAGCAAGACCCTGTCTCAATAGCGCAGTAAGTGGGCTCTGGGTTCAGGCCCCAGTTATACACCATCAAGGGTTAGAGGGGTGGTCTGCCTGCGCCAGTGCACATTGAGGACCACCTGGGAGACAGCTGCAAGGGGCCTTCCCTCCTGCCTGTGGTAGGAGTGCGCCTCTGCCCCAGTCGGGCCCGCTTCCTACAGATACTTCTGGTCATTTTCAAAGATCTGTGTCATAGGATACAGGAAAGGGACACTGAATTCTGAGGCCCAAAATGAACTTGTCCTAAACTATTGCCCCAGTGCACACAAGGAAAAGTCATTATAGGTCAAAAGAAAGGAGACACAGTCTGTGAGGCCGAGGCAGGAGGACAGAGAGTTGAAGCCGAGCTTCATCAATTTAGCAGCTTCATGAGAATGTCTCAAAATAAAAACTGTTTCAACAAGGGCTGTAGCTCAGGGCAAAGGCTCTCGGTTCAATTTTCAGCACTATAAGAAAAGGAAAAAAGGAAAAAAGGAATGAAATTTTTTAAAAAGTTAAAAAAAAATTTTTTTTTGAGATAGGGTCTCACTATGCAGTTCAGGCTGGCCTTGAACTTACTACATAGCCCAGTCTAGTCTCCAGCTCACAGGGATCCCTTGCCTCACTCAGGCTTCCTGGGATGACAGGCATGCGCCACCAAGCCCGGCCCAAAAAAAAAATAATAATAATGATGATGGGACTTTTCATAAAACTGCTCTGAAGGGGCTCCGAGCCAGTGCCCATACTGCGGGAGCACATGTAGGTGACGCTTTTTGATACAACATGGAGGACGAGGTTCTCCAAGCCAGGCCTCAGTGACCCACTGTATTCCCACACTGTCCTCAGAGTGTAAGGAGCACATGAATGAGGAGCAATTGGGAAGCAGACTACAAAAAAATCCACCTCACCTCAGTCTTAGCTGTGCAGAGCCTGCACAGGTGAGGAGGCTCAATGGGCCCACGTGGCTAAGAACAGCCCAGAGAACTTGCTAACAGTTTCCTTAACTCCTTACAAACATGTAGGGCCAAAGAAGGAAAGCCCACATCCCCGTTAAAGGCTCGGAGACCCCACAGAACAGCCTCGGAGAGGACAGGCGTGCTGCTGGCCCCGGAGACCCAACTCAGTTCTCCCACGCTGCGTTACCTGGACTGTACCAGTGATGCAGTCAAGGAAAGCAGTGCCAGGCTGGGGAACTGCAGGGTGCAGGAAGGTGTCCCAATCTCCAGGAGACACCAGCTTCTGCAAGGTGCAGTCCCGTCCTCTCCCGAGGCTAGAGGGGGGCTCTATCTAGGAAGAGCAATTTGCAAGCACAGTTGCTTCTGTGGGATGGGAACAACACAGAGTGACACCCAAGGGTGTCCTCAAATTTGCCACCCAAGCCGCAGAGAGTGGTACTGTCATTCCCCAGGGAGCGAGGAAAGGGAGCCGAGTAACAGCTCTGTCGCATCACAGGGGGAACTTGGAAGGACTGGAGGTGTAGAGTTCCTCTAAAAAAGTTGCAGAGTGGGGACCCGGGAGAGGCAGCTACAAATGAAGGTCACACAAGCAGTGACTACGGTGGGGAAGAGGAATCGGTTTTGTTCTCGATAATCCTAATACTGCACACCGTAGGAGCAGAAGGCAGTCCAGAAATCAGACAGGTCCAACAGTAACCGGAGGGAAGAGAGTGAGTCTCCCTGCCTGTGTGGGCAGGAAGGGGAGAGCTGACACAGGACCCAGCTGGCGGGAATGCGCCCTGAGGCTTGCCTGGGGCTGCACGTCACTGCATTTGCTCAGAGCACTGGTTCTGGCCACACAGTGACTGCTATCCTGACTGTCCCCAGATCGGAGGATACCCTCGGCAGAATGTGTCAGGCCAGGAATCAGGATCCCTGTTTGCCTTTCGGCAATCTTGGACTTTAGCTTTTTTCAGCTCTGAAAGGCACCGTGCTGACTGAGTCATAACCTAGCAATTCTAAGAGTCTTACGGAATTTATGTGCTCTGTGTTTAAGGGTGGAAGTCAGTCTTTGAAAGTGAAATTTCCCTCTTCCATTAGGGCCAGTTGGAGGCCAGCGGCTCTGGCTGCAGGGCTCTGCTTTGTCCCTTCCTGCCTTTTCCCAGCTGTTAGTAGGGCAAACCTTCATGGCCTGGCTGTATCTTTTTTTCAGTCTGGGATCTGCATGGGTTCTGAGTGTTTTCTGTCTTCCAAAAACCTGCGAGACCCAATAAAGGCTCCAAAAGTAAAGGCGAGCGCCAGCCTACTGCACGCCGCCAACTTCATCTAGATGAGCTTGGCCCAGCACAAGTGAAATCCCTCCTGGGAAGGTGAGGCCGATCCAATCATCACAAAAACCTCTAGGGAAAACCAACAACGAAAAACCCCCTTCCCACTCCCAGCCCATCTCCTCCCACTCACAGACTGGTTTAACACAAAGACATTCCGATACAATGAAATAATTTGGATCATGTCCAACCTCTGCGTTTTAGAATGACAGAAATAAGCCCAACCAAGCTAAGCCTATTGTTCAAAAGAAATGAAAGTCCAGCCGAGATTGCCCTAAGCCAACAGCTGTTGACAAGGGACACCGATTCATCACATTCATTAGGGTTTTCATTTAAATTACTGGCTTCTGAGGTGTTCTAAAATTTACCCGGATTTCCTCTATAGAAAAGGAGAGATGCCCTAAGACAAAACAACAGTTACGGTAGGACAAGGGAATTACTTTCACAGGCATGGCTCTTGATGGCACCAAAGGCATCAACAAAACAAAACAAAACAAAAAAGTAAGAAAAATTAGAAGCAGCATCTCCAGACTCAGGACAACTTGGGCTCAAAGCCCAGCTTTGTTCGTTACTAGCAAATCAGTTGGAAAACTTCCCTCGCCTTATAGAAAGTTGTTTCGCCTTTGGTGAAACTGTATTGCCGGCGTCCACTTCGTAGGCCATGAGGACCGTAATAAGCTATTGCATGATGAGGGTTATGTGGTGGGAGTGGGGGACACAGTCCCTGTTCCCTGTCCTGTTCTGTGCTCCTCCTCCGAGGATGCAGTCCTCGCCATCCCAGGAACTAAAAGGCTTGGGGCTTGGGTACCACCAACGGGCATTCTTGCTTCTCAGTGACACTTGGCAAGCGGAGCCCAGTCTCTGACAATTTTAACCTGACCATTGCGTGCCTCTTGTGAACACCTGCGATCTCTCACCACCCAAGATCATCCGCTTCCTCTCTGTACTCCTGGCTCCTTACCCCATCTCTCTACCCCAGGGATTTTCAGCCTTGATGAAATCTGGAGCCGGAGAGCAGGGCACTGACTCATGCATCGCAGAATGTGCCGCGGGGCCTAACATCTGTCCATGAGTTTCCAGTTGTATGTTCTTCCTTTCTCAGTCAAGTAGTCAAAATAAAAAAATGCCTCTAGAAATTGTAAAATATCCCCCTGGGGAGTAAAAATCACTCCTGGCTGGGGAGACAGTTCAGTAGAATAAGTGCTGGCTTGGCAAGTGCAAGGTCCTGAGTTCAATCCCCAGTATTGCAAAAATAAATAAATAAATAAATAAATAAATAAATAAATAAAATCACTCCTGGCTGAGAACTTCTACTTTAACCCAACCACCCAGGTTTGGAAGACGAAGTCACACCTGGCTGAGTCCCGCTGTGGTAACATTCCTTTAGATGGCTCCCCTACAAGGATTCCAAGCTGCCAATACCCCAAAACTGCTAGAATTTGCCCATTGTTTCCGATGGCATCGGGATGTCACATACAAATTGTACATGATCATAACAGCCGCCATTTGTATATGGTTGGTGCTGTGGCTACGGTAGGGATTTACCCAGGCTGATTTTCATTCTTATATAGAAGCAAGTGGTGGACCATACTCTCTCCATCTGGAGAGGGCTAACCTGAGGCTCTGAAAAGTGGAAACTTATTCAGGGTCACAGCTAATAAGTGGCTAAACCAGGGGCTGAACCTAAAACCACCTGAATCCAGATTCTCTCTGTGTTAGGTTGCACCATGTCTCCTAACCAGGAAAATGAGTGGAGAGACCTTCAGCCCTGCTTTGGCTGAGCCCTGTGCACCAGAAGGCCCAGCTCGGTGTCCGGCTGCTGCGCGGCTTGGGGTCCTCAGCCTGGTGCTCACCGGCATCTCGGATGCCTTTGTTCCAAGGATGCCAACAAGCTGATGGCTGATTGATGGATTTGTCCACTAACACCAGGAGAAGGTGGTTTTCTCCATGTAGGGACAACAAGCGGTAGTGCTCACAATGGCAGCAGGGATAAGCTCAACCTTGAGTGGAATTCCAGTCACCAGAAAGGGGTAGTGAGGATGGTTAGCAGCCCAAACTAGTCGGGGAGTGAAGCCCTCGAAGAAGAAAAAGTCAAAGAAACGACAGTTAGCTCCAATCATTTGAAAAGTCAGGCAGCTTTTCAAAAGATGGGAAGAGCCTGCTGTAGATGACCCTGAAAGGAAAATTCAGGATTCGTGAGTGGAAATTACAGGGTGGCAGTGGAGGACAGTTCTCCGCTGAATGCTGAGAAAAGTGTGTATTTGCTGTGGTGCTTCAATGGGATTGAAAAACTAAGCGATACAGAGAGCAGCTCGGGTGAGGCCTGAAAGGGGCAGCAGGAGGAGGGCCGTGCTGGGAGACCCCGCTGGGGGAGAGACAGGAGGAGACCAGTTCCAAGACAAAAATCTCTGCTTCTCTAGAAAGCTAGTAAAATGTGGGTTCCCTATTGGAAATACCTAAAGGGAAGGCAGAGGACAGAGGGTTGGGACTGCAAAAGTAGCTCCAGCAATACTTATCCTAGGGCTGGCCAGATAGCTCAGTGGACTAAAGCCCCTGCTTAGAACACAGCGGGCGGGGTTCGATCCCCAGTGTGCCGTGCTGGCCCTGCCCCTGGGGTTCGCAGAGACACTGATTGAGACTGGGCGTGGTGGCGCATGCCTGTAATCCCTGCACTTGGGAGGCTGAAAGCAGGAGGATCACTCGAAGTCGGATCTACGTAGTGAGACCCTGTAGACCCTGTGCTAAATACATTTAATGAGGAAGAAACTCATTCCAGACTGCAGAGGATCGAAAGGAAGAAGAAGGAGGAGTCCTTAGGGGGTTCTGCATAGATGATCAAAGGGTAGGCAGCGAGGGCTGGTGAGAGGTGGGAATCCAGTAGCTCTTTTCCACTGTCTTCCAGATCTTTCTGCCCTGATGTTCTTTCTTGAAGCTGCAGTCACACATCAAGTATTTTGACCAGCAAACTCCATTTAATTTTTAAAAGGAAATACATAACTGTCCAGCTAGTCAGCTAGATAATAAGGGATAAGCTCTTTTCTAGACACTAAACTGACCTTTGATTTAATAACTCCTTCTTTGCCCTAGCCCTAGAATTCATTATAATAAAACATCTCATCACTAGGTTCAGCAAAGGGATAGGGCAGGGCTAAACTCAAACTTTCCTCTTAGAAGTCCAACCACAGTATAAATGTCCTGAAAAATTAATGTCTTACAAAGTCAAGCCAAGAATAATAGGTTTGCCCTAACTTGTTTTCCGACAACAACAAAAAACTATCCTGATTTGTTTTTCCATATTAAATCTGAGTAACACTTAGGAGAAATTTTCCTATCTCTTCATCTCCAGAGAGCTCAAAGCATTTACAGTCTCGTTATTTCACGTAACACCCACTAAGTGGGCACCAAAGTGCATTCATTATCCTCCTTTGATTTCTAAGAAAGAACTCCAGAGAGATGAAGCAAGTTGCCCAAGGTCGCCTGAGGAGTTGAGGTACTTGCATTTTCCATTTAGCATTTGTTTCAAGGATTTAGTACAAAGCGACTGACTGTGGTTCAACTGACCAAAAGGCCCCAGTCTTCAGGATCTCTCTCCTGTTTCCTACCGCTGCTTTATCTAAGCATAAACTGCCTACCACGGATGGCCGGGTCAGCCAGCCCAGGCTTCCCGCTCTACCTGGCTTGGCTTTAGACTCTCTGCTAAAGGATTCCTTACCCCAGGGAAGTTGATTTTGCCTGGCTGCCTCTGGGAAAATTTTAACCCCTCCATTAGCTACTGCACAGTTGGCTTAACTCAGATGAGATGGTAGACAAAATACTAGTGGTTTAAAAAAGTGTCGCCTCCATTCTGATGACAAAGGAGGCATGATTAACGAAGTTCCCTTTGTCTCCAAGCTCCATTCTGAGAGACAGAGAGAGGGCTTTGAGCCCCTCTTTTCTGATTTCTCAGTCTTTTCCTGCTTGTCCTTCACACACACAATCTGTTCACAGCCCACTAAGACCATCCAGCCAGTCTGTGGAGAGTTCCTAAAACATTTATGTGAAAGCAGACAGGATGAGGGAAACCTCATCTCCACAAAGGGTAATGGGACATTGGGCAGGAGAATTCACAAAGAACAATACAGAGGTCCCAGGCTGAATGGCCTCGCCCACAATGACCAACACAGTGACAGTGCTCTCAGGAACTTGTCAGCCTTCTGGTCAATTTCCAACCACCTCCAGGTTCCGGCCCCTAAACTCCATTGCTTTTTAAAAGAAAATCAACAAGTTAGCCAAGTTCACACCAGTGCTTTAAGAATCCTTTAGTTTCTCTAGAACTTTAAATTGAAAACAGTGAGTTAGATGAAGGATCTAGTTCACACTCAACCCACTCAGAAGAAATGATGCCTCGTGCTCACCAAGTGCTCAGAGAATATCTCCTAATATTTTTATCATGCTCTCTGTTGTCTTAAATATTTATTTATTTATTTATTTATTTATTTATTTAGTGTGGCCAGCTCAGCCCACCAGGGGGCAGGGCTGGCTGGCATGTGGTGCTGGGGGATTGAACCGGGGTCCCTGTGCTTTGCTTAGTTTAGCTTGTTCTAAGTAGGTGCTTTAGACCACTGAACCATCTCACCAGCCCCCTCTGTTGTCTTATTTGCTTCTTAAATACATGTCCTGACTGTGTGCTCACACATCACACAAATGTTTCATATGCATTAGGGCAGTGAAGACAAGCTCAGGCCTCAGAGTAGACAGCGGCTGTTGTCTGATTGATGGCTAGGGGATTTCACATCCGGGGCTTTCTTCTCTTAGGACCATGGATGAGCAGATTACCACGCCTTGAAGCTCTTGTGAGTTTCCAATACTTCGCAGAGAGGTAAGGTGTGCCATAAACTTCCTCTAAAGTAAGTTTCCTATCTGTAGACAACAAAAGACACTGAGGATACAAGTTGGAGCTCTTAGTAAAGAAGAAAAGAAGTCAGTAACAGAGCAGAACTGTGACCCGTGTCTAGCTTTATTTGCCGCACGGAAGCGGCACAGGTCCGCTGCGCGAATGCAGCACGGTGGGGAGGAGCGGACGGCGCCCGGAAAGAGGCACGTGCCGCTGGAGAGCCCTCTTGGTCGGTGCCTACGGCTTCCCCTTGACTTATTATTCCATTAACAGCTTGACGGGGGAAATCCTGCCCTGGATTATGCACGGCACGTTGTGCTTCCAACCCCAGACTTGAATAAAGGTCCACGTTGAGTCCTGATTCTTCAAAAATATCTTCTTAGCGGATCTAAAACATGTTCAGAGCTCTAGGTTTATCACTCTTAACTTAGCCCCCCCACAACAACGGTGGGTTTTTTTATTTTTTATTTTTAACTTTGCCTTTCTCTTGCAATGGCAGCTGCTGGAGCTGCCTTAGCCCGCGGCAGCAGGCTCAGGACCTGCAGCGACCCGCGCTGGCTCACGGCACAGCCTCCTGGATGTCCTAAAGAAACCTCTTGAGAGTCACTGTGGCCCAAGTGAAATGTCCCAACGCTCCCAGAGCAGCTGGTCTGCCCGGGCAGTCATCAGAGTGTCTCTTCCGCCTCCCAGAACCTCGTTTCAGCCGCTGGGCTATCACGTTGCCTTCCGTGGCACGCAGGCATCCAGCCCAGCAGAAGCACATGTGCGGCGAGCTTCACTTCAAAGCCGGCCGCCTGGCCAAGTTCCAGGAATTGTCCTGAACGCGCCTCGCCAGAGGCCTGGTGCTCTGCAGTGGGCCTGGGCACACAGGTGTGCGCGCACACAGACACACAGGCGCGCACCCGCGCACACGCACGCGCGCACACACAGGCGCACACGTATCCCACCTCCGGCACTGCTCTAATTACACGAGCGGTGCCGCTCAGAGGCTGGCTCCATACCCAATTTTATTTTTAACTGCGCCAGAGACATAGTCTACTCATGCACTCTTGTGTGGTAGGGGCTTCGGTCAAGGAGCTTTCCTGGGCAACATACAGGAACTAAATGAATCTCTTCGGGTTGCAAGAGCCAGAAGACTGCTCAAAGGAGCGTGAGCAAAAACTAGTCAAACAATTAGTAAAGTGGGACAGAAAAGAGCAGAGCCTGAACAGCCTTCTAGTGAGTTCTCTGAGAAATCAAATTATGGTGACGGGCAGCGCTTTTCCCTGCCATTTAGTGCTACCTTATATTTTACTGGCTTCATTCTCAGGCTTCGTTGGAAAGACTCCAAAAGTTCAGAGCATGTAGTCTCTGAAGTTCAAATTCAGGCAGAAAAAGCGAGAGGACACTTCCTCCGGTCCTCTCCACCAGGTCTGGAAATTCACTGAGTAGACAAACTTGACTTGGTCGCACGCCTCCTACTACAGTCAGAGGCAGAGTCTCTAAAGTCCCATGGACCGAGAGGGGGTAAAGAAAGCTTCAAAGGTCAATCAAGGTCCTACTACGAAAATACAATGGTGTAACATGGTGCAGCTTCTTCAAAAAACCAGTAATCATTCTCCCCAGCAGACCCTAATCTCTGGGAAACTATCTTATTGGAATACTCCATTTTGAAAATAGAACATTAAAGGAAAAAAAAAAATACAGGCATGTCACCAAATAAAAGAAGTTCACCCGTACAATTAGTCAAAGGAATGTAAATTAAAAGAAAGTTATTTTTGGTGAATTCACAAAAATTAAAAAAATGCATTAAAGTACAATACAGTGAGGACAAAACTGGAGGGAAACAGACACTTCTAGACATGGCTAGTGGGTTGACCATCAACATTTGTAATAATATAAAACTCACACGGGTGAAACTGATTAGAAAATTTAATAGGGATGTGAGAATTTGTCTACACAGAAAGGTTTCCTAATTTTTAGAAGAATAATAGCTCCCAAACTGTCCAGGTTATAAAAGTCCAAGAAAAAGAGATTGAGCAATTTAATTATAACATTCTTTCATGGGATATGATAGCAACACTGAAAATGGCTTTTCAAAGCATATTTCTTGGCCTGGCTTGAATAAGAGAAAAAAGCATGTGAATTAGTATTATGAAAGGCCATACATACGGCAGCAGCCCTCACTAGCCAAACCTAACACATTTGCTTCATCCTTATCTCCTGCCTGCATCCTGATTCCTGTTAAGATTGTCCCAAGATTCTAAGATCCAGATTCTGCGGAAGGAAAGAGCAAAACATCTGGCCCTTTGTACACTATTATCAAATAGTTGTGCAGAGCCGGGTGTGGTGCCCATGCCTGAAATCCCAGCCACTCAGGAGGGTGAGGCAGGAGAACAGCACGCTGGAGGCCGGGAGAGTGACTTAGCAAGATTTTCAAGCTGAAGTGAACAGGGCCAGGGCTTTGGTTCAGCATTGCTTGGTTCCCATGCGTCAGATGGTGGAAGGCAGCAGGACCACAGAGGCCATTTAATGTCCCAGCAGAGCACTCAAAAGTGGTGGCTTGGATGACGTGTCGATCTTTAAGTCGCCAGCTTCTCCCAGCTAATGCAAATCTGCTGCCACCACATACCTCAAATGCAGCTATCTCCAACTCAGTATCTAGAACTTTAAAATGTAAGTACCACAGGTGGACTGGCCTACCACACAGTGCTGTTCATAAGATAAAGTGAGATGATTTCTACAGAGTACTTTGAAGAAAGATTTCCAAAGCGAGTCATCAGGAATACGCAAGGTATCACCTGAGGGCAGCACGTGCCAACAGGGCCGACTCCTGGCCAGCCTCACTCCTCCATGACTGCCTGGTTCCTTTCCTGTTTGGTTCTCCTTCTACAATCACTTCCGAAAACCAGATACTTGCTTGCAAAGTTTTCTGGCAACAAAGGGCAGGCCCCTCTAACCCTCAAATGTGGTTACAAAGGCACGATTTTGCTAGAAGTTGAAACCCAGGTACACAAATAATGGGGGAATGCCACAGATAATCCAAACAGAAGACAGACACGCCTGCAACAGACTGGGACCCTACAATGGGAAACCACAGGGCTGAACAAGTACAGGTCCCGTGATTTTCATATCATTTCATTCAAGCCAGGGTAATAAACAATCTTGGAGGACAGAAGCTCCCGGCAGGAGTACACAGTACTCCCCTTAGCAGTATGTCCTAGTATCCTACATAGCTTCTCAAAGGAAATCATTGCTAAAAAGCAGAAAAGTTGTTTCTTGTAAGGCTATGCCTCTGTCCTAGGGATTTATGTAGTATTTCTTCTATAGCTTTCTCATTTTTTTATTAAAAATTTTGAACAAAGTGTAGGATGGATGTCAGTGAGGTGTGCGATGCGCCTCTTTCTTGGTCCCCATCCCAGTTACATCCCTCCCTTGAGGATATTTACAGTCCCCCATGACACATGCTCTGTACCTTCTGGGTTCAAGGAAAACACACCTACAGCATTTCAAATTAACTACTGACCCCTACTCTCCCACTATAAACAAACCCCTTTCAGAATCTCAATTGCATTGTGTCCACACTGATTAAAGCCTGAGGCCCGGTGACCGCATGTGGCGTTAACTTCTCCCACGCACCAACAGCATTCCGCCTTTCTACTCAATTACCCCCTTTGGTGCCACAGGCTCGCTACCCAATGAACACGCACAATGGGCTTCTGCTTCATTACACTAACCAACAGCAGGATGGAAACAAGCAGAAGAGGAATAAACAAGCTAATTTATCATGAGGACAGAGCAGGCTTTCACCGGTCTCCCCCTGGAAAGCTCCAGTGCTTCACAGGAATGGCAATAGTCTGAGGGTGATGTTTATGATCTTCCAGACGGCTGACAAAGCCACCCTAGAACCTGGCTGATGCAAGAAGCCTGCAGCTTAGCAGGTGTGAACACACGCACAGAAGATATGGCCCGAAAGCTCAAAGGTCCTGCAGGAAGCCTACTCAGTCGTGACGTGGGGACACGTAACCCTGGGCTTTGGGGCACGCAGACAGACACCCTGGTAATTTGGCCCAAGTGTTCAGCCTTACTGTGCGGCCTCTCATTCATCTCTGGCGAGGTGTCCAGGAGGGACCCAGGCTCTTTGTGAGAAGGATCTGCTTGCCCTCTTCATTAGGCACGGGCACAGCGGTTGATTAAATTAACAACTTTGGAGGGCTTCGCTCCCAGTTCCCAGACATAAGCACCATCATCCAGAACAAATTAAAAGTCTCACAGCAATTAAGCAGATCTTGGAAATGAATTTCCCATGGTTCAGTGGCTCAACAGCAATCCCGAGTTAAGCAGAGGAGAAAAGCTCAGGCGCTGACTGCTGCTGAATTTCCAAGGTGAGCAGCCAGCGGTGGACCAAGTGCAGACAGTACACTCCCGAGCTTCTGCTGCGTTAGGCTGTGGCATTGCTTGTATGTAAAATTGGAAATATCCAATTGAAGCTGAAGGGAAACTTTTTAAAGAATTATTGTAATACAAAGGTGGATTTCAAAAGGATTTCTTTTGTTCTATTTTCTTTGCTGTTGATTCTTTTAGTATCATTGTATTTTTGTTCAAAACTATAAATGGATATTGAAAGGGACAAAAATACCCACATTCAGTCCCTTGGCTTTAAACCGAAACAAGCAGTCTTCCTGCTTCAGGCCCTGGGACTGGGCACAGCCGTGCCCTGAGAGGGCAGGGGCCTCTGCCACTGATCTCCCACGTCACTGGCCACGCACCTCCACAAACTCACTCGTGGATGCAGAGTACCATTAATGACAGATCAGCCCCTGATGCTAGGTGTTTCCTGTTTCCCAGCCACGGTACTGAGGCACAGGACAGTCAGCGGAAGAGTGGCTGTATGTGGCTTGCTCCTTGGCTTCCACCTCCTTCTCTGGCTGCACACGCGTGGGAGCTTCCCGCAGGGCTCCCGCCTCGCACCTCTGCCTAGCTGCGCTCTCAGGTCCTCCTTGGCTGCAGGTGCACATCCTGCACAGCCTCTGGGGGCCTGGACGAGCATGTGGGCTCATTCCCACCTGCCCGATCACACACACGGAGCACGACAGAATGCAGCAGTGGTTATTTGCATGAATGATTTCTTCTTGTCCAGAGCATTTATTAAAGTTGACATCATAAATATATTATTGGTCTTGAAGAACAACTGTCAGTAAATCTGCAAAATTCTTAGAAGGGAAGTTTAGAAGAACAAGCACTTCATCTTTAAGGACTGATTCTAAAGTGCTGGCGTCTCCTTAAGGAAGGCCCTCAGGGAGCAGGAGACATGACATTAAATTCATACGGCCAGTGAATCACGAAAGGTGCATCGTCATTCAGCATTTCTGGTTGAATACTCAAAGCTGGAAACCCACGCACAGTGTGCGTTCCTTTGCTCCTCCTGCACTTGATCAAGTGGATGAGCAACCAGTGGGCCACAGCGAATTCTCTGCGTTTGTGGCCAAGTGAAGATCAAAGAGTCCTGACCAGAGACCCAGCAGTGAGCAGCCAAGCAGCCGAGCAGCCGCAGAGGAGTAATCCCTGTCCTAGTGGCTAGGAGACGTGGCCCAGACCCTATGTAGTCACTAAGCCTTTTCTAGCCCTTAGCTTCCATAATGTAATAGAGGAAGATCCCTTTCCTTTTTTTGTGGTACCAGGGATCAAACTCAGGACCTTGTTCTTGCTAGACAAGCACTTATTCCACTGAGCTATCTCCCCGGCTCCAAGAAGATCCCTTTCCAACTCCAAAAAGATGTATGATGTCATTGTCAGCGTGGCTGCCCTGAGGGTGCTGCCATCTCCAAGTGAAGAACAGGAACCCTCTTCTCATTGAAGTCATGAAAGACTAACCTGGGATGTGACACTGAAAAATTTAGGCCGACATTAAAATATTTCTGCTTCCCCTACAGAAGATTCAAAATACAAAAGCGTTAGCGGGGACCTACACTGCGCTGGTCACGGCCACTGCCGCTGCACAAGGAAGCCTAGTAGGCCACCCTTGTTCCCAGGTGGCTATAGGTGTGTAGGGGGTATGTGTTAATGTGCTTTTTCATTTATAATTTTTGATGATACGGCACTCTAACTTAATTAATATTTTGATAGTTGATATTTTATATGCAAAAGATCACTTTTTTTTTTTCAAAGTTTGACTTTCAAAGGTCTTTGTCACACATTTTATATCCAGAAGGAAAAAGAAGTCCCAGGGGACAATGACTCCAATGTCATAATGTAAAATGAAGCACTGCTGGGATTCACTGTGACATGTGGAGACGGAATGGACCTCCCCCACGTATGGGTGATACTGAAATCTTGCTGCCTTGTGCTAGAAAGAACCCATGAACGCTGGCTCTGAATTCAAAAAGGGAAGTGCTTATGATTCAAATTAAACTTTGTGAAAATTACTACCAACTAAGCCAAGACAGTAAATTTATCACCCGAATATACCATGAACGTTCATGACATGCTTCCTACGGTCTTGGTTAGCATAGATCATTCATAACAGGAAGGCTACCAAAAAGGACTGCTAGTGTGTGTGTGTGTGTGTGTGTGTGTGTGCACACGCGTGTGCCTGTGCACACGTGCGCACTAGAGACTGAGCCCCAGGCCTCAGGTATGCAGGCAAGTGCTCACCTGCTGAGCTACATCTCCTGTGCCTTTAATTTTATTCTGAGGCAGGATTTCACTCACTCGCCCAGGCTGATCTTGAACTTTCTGATTCTCCTGCTTCAGCCTCAGTAGCTGGGATGCCTGGCGAGAAGCACACCTGGCTGGATTGCAGGGCTGCTACTTTTATTTTATCCATTCAAGGAGCAGAAATAATCTGCCTTGGGTGTAAAAGACCCACAATGACTCATATGCTTATTTTCTTGGTGGCAGCTCTTAATACAGGGAAGGGGCCCTCCTGCCCCAATTAATCTCACAGCTCTGCACAGGTAAACACAGAAGTTATGCTTTCTCAACCACAGCTGCCCTGTAAAATGGAATATTTTAGATGAGAAGATGTTTTTAGATGAGGCCCATAGCATTCCAACGTGCCTGTCTTGTAGCCTGTGGTTTGCCTATTGCTTTTGTAAATGTTATGATAAAAAATATTTTTAAAAAAGGAATTTCCACACTTATCTATGTTGACTATATTGTATGTTTCATAAGTGGCCCAAGACAATTTATTTTCACTCAGGGTAGCTCAGGCCAGGGAAAATGTCAGATACCCCGATAATGGTCTGTCAAGGCCACAAAGCAAGTCTGATAATCAGCAGACAAAGTCAATCACCACCATTGATGAAATAGCGCTCCCTGAGTTGGAAATCTGATTGCTTTGAATAGAAGGATTAGTATGTTTTTCGGTGAACAAAAACCATCATATGGACAGCTCCAGCTCACACTCTGATGTTCTGGAATGATGTGATTTCCCAGGAATCCTTGATAGTAGCAATTTTCCAGGTGTCCTGGGACAATCAACAGGGAAACTTCACCATTCCCGAGCGCTGTGCCGAGTGAGAGGTCAATGGCTCCCTAGACAGAGCAGGCAAAAACGTCTCATCCAGGTCCTCAGCCAGAAAACTGATCACGCTCGCACTAACCTCGGCTTTGTCAAGATCCCAAAGAGCTCAGGCTTTCCGCTTGATGCCTCTAACTACTCTTCTTTCCCTTTTCTAAAATATGGGTTCAGTTTGCGGAGAGAGACTCGGAGGAATTCTTTTAATATCTGTAAAACAGAGGCAACGCTAATTAAGAGCTGACCTGAGTGCCCTTTCAGTCTAAAGCTTCCAAATTAGAAGAAGTGATTCTGCTGTACGTTTTTGGCCTGCTACCTAGAAACATCACGTGCTCTGTGGGGGCCCAAAGAGTGGGCCGGGGTTTCTCAGGGTGCGCTCCCGCCCTGTACGTCCAGGCCAGGGCGACAAGATGCCTAAGGCCCCGGCTGCCTGACCCCGAGTGCTTCTGGAGAAGTTCATCTTTCTAAGTACAGACATGTTCTATAAACGCCACCCAGGCCCACGCTGCCGTCTGCTCAGAGCCGAGCTGCGGCACGAAGCGCATCTACAGCTTCTTTCGGCAGGCAGGCGTGCAGGGGCAGATGCCGCAGCCTGGTTCCTTCGAGCCAGAACGGGCTCCTCCAGAGAACAGAACAGGAAAGGAATGCGGCCTGTCTCTTCCCCACTGCAGGCATTCCACTCTGGGGTGAGTCAGAGCAGATAAAGCAGAGCAGAAGCAGAGCACTGGGATCTGCACCCCGAAGGCAGGCCCGTCTGTCTGCCCGGGAGAGGGCTGGAAAGAGCAGTGCGGAACCCAGCTTTTTGCGGCTTGTTGGTGACCCAAATGGGAGCTGAACAGCCATAACCATTAAGGGTCACAGCAGCTGGGGGTGGGGTGGGGTGGGGTGGGGAGGGGTGGGTAGGGAAAGCAGTGCCTAGTGACTGCGGCTGCGCAGAGGAGCTCACCTAGGAGGCGCGTACACACACACACACACACACACACACACACACACACACACAGTGGCTGGCTTTCTCAACATTTTAAGCCCAATTTTGGCAATGCGAATTTGCTCGAAATTAGCTTCAGAGTGAAAGAAATGGTGATGACAGAGGAGGAGGTGACTTCATTGCTTCTTTTGTATATAAATCGGGCCCACAAAATATGGGGTCACATGCCCCCCAAACTCCCAAGTGTCAGGGTTACAGTTGTCCCACTCTTCTCCAAGTCAAGGATGCCTCTGAGTGACAAAGTCATAAAACTAAACTAGGCTTTCTGTCGGACTGATGCTACATGTTGTTGGTTGTTTTTTTTTTGTTTGTTTGTTTGTTTGTTTGTTTTTTAGGTTTTAAATTACAACATTTCCCTAAGCAGGAGGCAGGGAATACTCCACACCCTTAGCACGGGTGGTCAAATCAGGATTGTTTCTTGTCTCTAAATTCCATAGTGTTATTTAAATTCTGCATAGGACAGAAAAACACTGCATCTGATTCTGTTGCTCCTTATATGGTTAGCTGAATTTACTAAGAATGCAAGAAGGCAAGAGAGGAAGGCAGAGTTCCTGCAGTCCTCGTTCTGCCGCTGTACCAGCCCAGCCCAGCCCATCAACCCTCAGAAGCCCAAGTTGGGAGCTCTCTCACATTAACTCTGTGGTTGCCCGAGAGAAAAGTCCCACCACCTTCACAGCGAAACTCAGAAGGAAGTAAACCTGGTCAGCACTGATTGGATTAGAACCTGAGTGCAAGCCAGGGGCACCGCGATGGAGTGACCTCCTTTCCTGAGACTGGGATTCCTGCTGGACTGAGGCAGGTCGGGAGGGGCTCTGTGGCCCTTTCATCTTTACAACCTAGCGCTGCCAAGATCCGGAGCCCAGGGCAGCCAGAATCAGACAGCCCATAAAGCGCCGCCTGGAGAGGGGCTTCTGGGTTCAAGGGACCTCGGAAGCCTGCACTTTCTCATTCTTATTAGACTTTTAATGGACTTATCTCTGTCCTCTTATGAGCACGGTCGGTCGTCGTAGGTACCTCGGCCACCAGGGAGTTTCCCTGGTGAACAGTCCCAACTGAGAAGGGGGGACGTGGAAAGTGGTGTGAGTAGGCCTTATGCAAATAGTGTGAGGCAAAAGTAACAGCCAAAAGCATGAGGGCCTGTCTAGGGCATGAGGTGCACGCATCCGGAAAGGGATCTGGACTCCTGTTATTTATTAATCCTCTGACAGTCTAGTGTTCACCCTTTGGGAAGGCCCATAGGAGGCGTTCAGATATAACAGAGCACTATGATAGGAAAGCAGGGTCCTCCAGGCCTCTCAGGCCAGCCCCAGCAAGGCTTTGGGTCATCCCTGTTCCTTCTGCCTCAGTCGACTCATGAGTCTACTGAAAGGGATCCAGGGAAGGAAAGGAGTGGATAAGGAATGATGTAGGATCTAAGAGCAGAAGGGGACAGAGAAAAAGCACAAGAGATAGCCGTGGAGTTAAGCAGGCGGTGCCCACGAACAGTCCTTTGGACACTGCAGCTGGGAGGCACCCGGTCCACTGAGGATGTCCAGCAGGTGCCAAGCCCTTCAGGGTGGATTGCAGGGGTACTGAGTCCTAGCAGCAATTGAGCACCCATGCCTCGGGACCACGGAGTCCCCATCTAACTGGGTGTCCCAGCAGGACTGACCCCACCAAATGATGCTCCTTGGACACCAGAAGCTGAGGTCAGAGCCAGGGTTCAATGCCCTGGGCTTGGCCTTATTACTCCAGGGCTTGAAGAAAAAGAGAAAGACCCCCCAAACAAATAACAGTATCAAGCACTTTTAGACCAATTATCTCCTTTCTAAAGAAAAATAGTAATGTCAGAACAAATGCAATAGCATGGTCTTTCCTTTCAGTTACCTCTGCTTTCTTGGAAGTGTGTATCTATTGGTAAGTCCCTGAGTTAACCAGGGGAGTAAGCCAGAAATTTAAGAAGGCCCTGTATTTGTGTAGGCCAGCAGGTAAAATTAAAAAAAAAAAAAAAAAAAAAAAAAGAGCACCACTTCGCCAAGGGAGATTACGAGAATGGAGTAGGAAGGGAGATGAGGGAACAGAAAATCACGCTTGAGGACCCAGGACTGAGACAGCCACTGTAGGTGGAAGTGCTCGCTTCCTTGGGATCGGGGTTCGGCATCAGGACCAGGTTTCATACATGTAGGCTGTGTCCTGAAAGACAGACTCAGATGTCTGCAGTTACCTGACTTTCATTCCCTGATCTCCTCTTTCTGGCCTCTGTGCGCCCCTTCTCTCCACAGCGGGTTCAGGACGTAGGCACACCCAAGCTGACAGCATTCTGTGGATCACTTCTGGGTGCAGCCCTCAGCACCCTCTGCTGTGTGCAGTGCCTTCCGGGGGAGGGGCAGCCCTGGACTGTCCCCCGATCAGTCCTCGCCAGCAGGGCAGTGAGCACCCACCTGCCCTCACGACCTGGGGTTGTGCCGTTAGGAGTTGGGATGGGGCTCAGGAAGTAGCGGGGGTGATGAGCAGTAATCACAGGGGTGCTCGCTAGGGGAGGTTGGAGAAGCTGTGCTGCGCTGTCATCTCTTGTTTAATCTGTGCAGAATCAGCATCATCACGCTCACCACTTCGCTCCCCACAGAGACGTGGGACAGTGGTCTCAGGCTCAGGTGAGGCTCAGGATTTCCTCAAGGATCAGGGCGTGGCTCCTCGGCCCTCTGGCTCACACCAGCTACCTCTGTCACCTCAGAAAGTCCCCTGCAGGAGCCCAAGATGGATCTGAAAATTTGACAGAGGAGCCCCAACTGCCCCCTGCAGTCTACAAAGGCCAAGGAGGCTACAGGGTCACCCAGCACATCCTCAAAGTGCAGCTGTCCCAGGAGCCACCTCTTGTGCCTCACTATATCACCATATAAATAAGTTCAAACCACTAGGTTGGCAGACGGAATCAAGTGATTTTTCTCAGAGTGGCAGAATCTCAGCTAGTTCACAGCTAATGAACTTGTCTACTCAGACACTTGGTGATTCACACACTCAGGGGATGGGTTAGGACTTGTGAGGATGTGGCTGGACAGGCATGTGCACCTCCAAGGTCCCTCCCGAGCCTGGCAGGCACAGCCTCGGCTGTGGTCAGAAATCAAACCATTTCTGTTCAGCCTAAAAGTCAAAATCTGGGGAGAAGGGCAGGCATCACCTGGAGGCTGACATGATGCCACACTGACTAGACCTGAGGACACCTTTGGCCTTAACCAAACTGCGTGACCTTGGCCCATTTTACTAGGTCTTTATGCACCTTCATTTAGCAACATAGTGAAATGTGCATAAAAATGCCAGTGTGACAAGGATCTATGAGGAATGAGCTCACTACTATTATATGATCTGGAAAACAATGTGAATTAAAGGCACATTAGATGTCACACTAATTTATCCATATATTTATTTCAAGATGAAATGTTAACCTAAGAGTTGATGGTCTGATTAGCAGGGTATCTAACTTCGTGTGTTCTTGAAGTCCAAGTAAATAAATGAAAATTATCTTGGTGCTAGAAAGTATCATAAGAAATCTTTTGCTGACAAATTTGGGCTAAGAGGGGCTTTTCTCAGTGAGGTATGGTGGTGTACCTTGGAATCCCAGCCCTGAGAGGGCCTGAGGCAGGAGGGAGATAAGTTTAAATCTTTCATGGGCAATTTTGCAAGACTATGTCTCAATATTAAATATAAAAAGAGATGGAGGTATAGCTCAGTAACAGAGTGCCCCCCCCGTTTGATTACCAGTTCTGCCTACGGTGAGGGATGGGGGCCCCTTTATTTGGCTTAACTCTTTTTTTTTTTTTTAGTGGAACCGGGGATTGAACTCAGGCCCTTGCGCTTGCCAGGGAAGTGCTTATTCTCCTGAGCCATCTCCCCAGCCCCTTGGCTTAGCTCTAAATCTCCTCTGTACCAACCCTCCAGGCACCATACAGCTCTACCAACCTTGAGCACACAGTAGGTCCAAATAAATACAAATTAGGTAAATGGTACAAAAGCCTTGCATACAATCTCAACAAATTCTAAGTCTCCATAGAAACACCTTTAATGATGAAAACAAGGTTAAGAATCATTCAGATTTTGTCTTTTTAACTTTAAGTCCAAGTTATTATAAAGAGTCAATGATGCTGAGTGTGGTAGTGCAGGCTTCTAACCCTAGCGTTTAGGAGGCTGAGGCAGGAGGATCTCTGTGAGCTCGAGGCCAGCCTAGGTTATAGGTTAAATTTAAGGCTGGTCTGAATTACATGGGAGACCTTACCTAAAAACAAAACAAAACGTATCTGGGGCTGAGGACACAGCTCCGTGGCACAGGCCCTACCTGGCAAGCAGGCAGGGGAACTGAAATTCTCCCAAAGCTACAGATAATATTGTTCTCCAAAGAAATGTTTCTTATTTTTGCTAGGGAAAAGGGAAACTTCCAGTAGAGGGCTGGACAGGCAGCCCTGAGAGGACAATCAGGTGAGCAGGCATCCGAGGTTGGGCTGCAGCCTCAAGCCCGAGAGCCTCGCAGTAACCAAGTAGATAGCTCAGCTTTTTAAAAGTCAGATAACCTCATTTAATTTGTAAAACAAAATCAGCAGTCACCAAAAGCTGAATTCTTGAGGTCACACAGTACTCCTACAAACCACATTAGGGACCAAAGAGGAAAAAATGGTATGATTCAATAACAAAATCTCACAAAATGAAAAAGAATCAAATATTGAAAATCACTGATTATTAATATCAACCAAAACCCAATTAACTAATGCATTCCTAGATTCTCACCACGTAGTCAAATACTGCAGGACCACAAACCTTGTGTCACTGGTATGTTAAAATGTATGCAACAAGCTTCATTTGAACATAGTGGGGAACAAATACATACTCTGCATGAACTGTAATTTTATTTAATTTCTTAAAATTCTGCAACTTTCAAATAAACAATAGCAGGAGAATCACGAGCCCATTAGAACGGACCACAAGCAGAGCCGCCAACAGTCTCTACATGACAACAGCCACAGACACAGGATGTTCTGTACCTTTGAAGGCAGGTAAATCTATGCACCACGTGAAAAAGCGTTATACACATTTGTATGTGTATGTTTGTCTTGTGTACATTACATTCTCAACTTTAGAAACAGAGGTCACTCATGTGAGCTTTTGAAAGCAGCAGTGAGCATCCCTGAAGAAACCCTAATGGATGCGTTGCTGATATTTGTTTGGGGGATACTCATTCAAGGGTTCACTCCATGTAACAACTTTCTGTTCATTTCATCCTGCTCTTCATGCCCTTAATAGTTTTAGAGCAGGTGGGGACCATGACCTGCTTTTTCAGCCATCATATCCCCCAGATGTGGCTAATTTGAAGCTGAGAAAATTGCACATAATGGGCCAGGGATTGAAGTTCAAGATGCGCAGTCTGCTCCAGTCTTGGTGCAGGCTGCCGCCGCTTCTGATTTAAATCCACCAAACGTGAAATCAAAGGAAAATTATTTTTACATTTTTGTGCATGCTTATTTTTAAGAAGGATAAAGATTAAGCTATCTCTTTTGAAAATATACTCTTTTCCTTCAGGGGTGCTTAAATTTTAAAAGGAATGCTACACCCTAAAGAAGCTAGCCACTTAAGAAGCTTTCTGTGGCTCCAAGGAAACAATCGGACTTCTAATTCTATGATGGCTTTTTTTAAAAAGCATAGTATAAATCACTGGATTTGTAAATACTTCAAGTTTTTGTGTATTAACTTTGAGAGCCTTTTTTTTTTTGTTTTGCAAAATCCCATTAAAGGTTTAACAGCATATAGACACTGCATAGGAAAGACAAACACACAAAGTAAACAACCAACAAATAAACAATCAAACTTGCTAAGAAGGCTATTGGAGTTAGGAAGGACTTAAGCTGGCTAAACCAAAACCCCAACTTTCCCACTTGCTTTTATGGCTAACATTTTCACGCCAATTCCAGAAAATACAAGCAAATATCACATAAAATTGAGTATGAAGGGATTATACAGCCTAGAACCTAAAGGGACTTTAAACTCAGTTACCACCAGCAAGAACACGATTCCAAGTGTTGAGTGCCTTTGGGGGTCCTGGCCTGTCACAGTCTTCTGGGGTGGTGGCTGTGTGTTTTCATGTTGGGGAGCTGTGTGAGTACTCAGCCATCCAGGTCAGCAGCTTTGCAGTAAGGATCCTCCCTTCTTTTTTTTTTTTTTTTTTTTTCAGAACTAGGGAATTATCGTAGACCCTTCCTCCATTATGGTTATCATTGCTCTTTTTTGCGGAACCAGTGATCGAACTCAGGCCCTTGCGCTTGCCAGGGAGGCACTTATTCCACTGAGCCATCTCCCTGGGGTCCTCCCTTCTTAAGCCACCACGTCTCCTTCTACCAGAGGCAACAGTGATCCTTCAGACTATGGCCCCTCCGCACGGTGGCCCCTAGACATGCACCTTTCCTTTTCTTCCTTGGGTTCCTGCAGAGGTAGCAGGGACATGCCTCACCCACCCAGGATCCCTGGCCCCTCAAGTAGCAGCAGGGTTGGGCAGTGAGTTCTGTTCTGGTTTGGGGGAGATGTGTTGGTTCCTAAACTTCATCTTGACTTTCTGGGTCATAATTTCTTCCCACTGATGCTTCCAAGTTGCTGAGGTTCTACGTTTTGCTTAGTCCCATGTACATGCCAGGGTAGGGCGCAAGTTGGGTGGGAAAACATCACTTACTCATCTTTGGTTAAGATTCCTTTCCCGTATGTGGGTCTTGTATCATGCCTAAATTCCTAGATTTGCTTAGGAGCCAAAAAATTACTCTCTGGTAGGAAGTGGAAAGGCTAAGATGGACCCAACATGGGCCTGTTCTAGTGTGTCCAGTTTTGGAACTAGCAAGGGGGGGGGAAGGGTAAACTTATCCCATAGAACAATTTTTCCCCAAGGAAAAGTACACACAGATATTTTTCTTCTTCAAGGAAAGCTGGATCTGAAGCAGTTGCCTCATGAAGAGGACCAGCCATTGACTTTGAGGTTGTCTGGAATGCTCGCTAACCAAGTTCTATGGAGAAACAACTCTGGGCTCTAACGCCCCCCACACAAACCCTGCTTTCACTAATCTGCTCTTTGCAGGCTAGAGCACCTCCAGGATCCAGCAGCCATCACAGGGTGCCTGGGACTCCTCCTTGGCAGTAATAAGATCCAGAAATCCTGCTCCTTCCAGAAGCCCCCTAGGAACCTACAATGGGGTTAGAGCTCTCTAACCAGGAGATCAGCCTCAGCAAAAGAAAAAGAAGCTCACACCAACACACACCAGGAAACTATGTGTAATGGTTCACTGCTTGTGCAAAAACCTCAAAGAGGATGAAGGTCAGACAGGGATAATAGGCCAATTGAATTCTGAAAGCACAAGGTGCAAGAAATTTTAATTATGGTCTGCCGCTGAAATCACACAAGATCCAGTGGCCTCCGACTGCAACTGCTCCCCAAGCCAGACAAGAGGTGTAATTGTAACCGCTGCGTAATCACTGAGGGAGAGCACGGAGAGGGCTGCCTGGGGCTCCCCAGCAGAGAAGGAATTAAGAGCCTCGAAAAATCCAACACAGGGAAACGTGGAGATTGTGCGGAGCCAGCCAGGCTTTCAGCACACAAAAGCCAAACTGGGGTGCGTGCGCGCGCGCACGGGCGTGTGCACTGAGGGTGAAGGTTCCAGAAACAAAAAGATGAAGCTCTTTGGTCCACCTTGAGGAGAGGAGCGTGGAAACTCTGCGCTCTTCCTGCGTTGGGGACACAAGCCCACAGAAAGGCGCGATCTCCCGCGGGAGCTGCCCTCCTCCCCAAGCTTCACACGCTCTCCTTTGTCTAAAACAATTAGCTCGGTTGTTACAGTGATTTCCAGGATCAGGCTGTAGTGTGGTTCCCCATCAGATCCAGGTCTGCAGACAGAACGCCCCGCACGCAGCCCGAGGTGCCCACGCCCGTGCAGCTCAGGCTGCGCGGCTCCCGAGGGGACGCGCATCTAACCCCATCTGCTTCCTCCACTGCGCAAAGTTTGCCTGGCCTGGAAGGAGGCGCTGAGCCTTCCCTCCACGCCGCTAGAAGTTGGCGCTGAAGTTCCTGCTGGGACGTCCCAAATGTGCAGGGGGGAAGGGACGCGAGCGTGGGACGCCTGACAGGAAGGATGGAGTGGAGAGGCAGTGGGGAGGCAGGTCTTCCCGAGCGGACATTGCGGAGCCTTTGAGCTCGGAGGCCCCGAGCGCGCCCCACGGGGGGTCTCTTAGGTTGGGCGCCATCGCTCCAGGCTCGGGAGCTGTCACCTGAAGGGGACCGAGGACTCCAGACTCGCCGGCTCCGGGGCTCTAAGAAGTGGGGGCGGGGACAGCAGACCAAAGCAGCACCTTTGGGGCGGGGACTTTGTCCTCTCCGAGCTCCCCAACTCCTCTGGGTGCTAAGGTCCCTCACACTCGCCCTGCCCGCGCCGCCTCCAACCCGCAGCTAAGATCCATGCACCGGGGTCCCCTGTGGGCGCCTGAGAGGACGCGACTGCTGGGACCCCAAATGCAAACATCCCCCTAGCAGCGACATTCGCGCATGCAGAGCCCCGGGTGCGCGCCGGGCGCAGCTCCCCGCCTCTCCTGTTGTCCACCGAAAGTGGACTACGCTGCCCTCCCGGAGCTGCCGGGAAGGAATCGGAGAGGGAAGGGGGGGGGGAGCAAACCGGGAGGAGGAGGGGGGACCAACTTCGTAGCCTCCCGTGTTCTCGGCCGCCGCCGCCAGGCCTCGGGTCCCCACCCGCCGCCCCCTCCGGCCTTTCAAGTGGATACTGAAACTAGGCCAAAACTTTTCCCCTCCTTTTCTCTCGGCCACTAGACTGGATTGTGTCCCACAGAGCCCCATGGAGCTCTGCTTTCTTAAGCACAATAGCCGGACTAATTAGATCATAGAAGCGAGGCAGCGATACTGTAGCAACTCGCCGGAGAGGCCAGAGCGAAGGGGCCGGGGGCCGGGGAGAGCGCGAGAGAGAGCGGGGAAAGTTTTCGGCTCCGGCACTCACCGATCAAGCCTCCCACCAGGAAGGCGACGACCTGGAACGCTAGCAGGATCCCGCCGACCACGCACAGCTTCTTGGTGCTCATGTTTTCTATGATCGCCCCAGCCATTTTTGCGCGCGGGCCCCCTCTCCTTTTATTTTATTTTAACCTCCCCCCTTTTCTTCTTGCAGCCAAAGCTCCAGGGCGTTCTTTCCGCTCCTCCCGCGCGCCCCGCTCCGCGCCTCCGCGCCCCTCGCCGGGCGCCGCCACAAAACTTCCCGGTGCGCGAGCGCGGGGAGGATGGGGCTGGACGCGGGCGCCAGCCGCTCCGCTCGATCCGATCGCGCCAGTGCCCGGAGCTGTGATTGTGGCCGCTCCGCCGCCTGTGGACGCTGGAAGGAGCAGGAAAGCAGATCACATGACGCCGCCTCCCTCCCTTTCTTCCTCCCTCCCTCGCGCTGTCTCCCTCCCTCCCCAACCTCGCTCCCCGCCTCTGCCCCTAGCCGCCCGCCGGGTGGGGAGCGCGGCCCGGTCCGGCCTGCAGCCTGCGCGCCCCGGCGGGTGACCTTCTTTGGGGTCTAAGGTCTGGTTGTTCTTGCTCAGAGGGTTCCCAGGGCCCGGCCTCGCCCAAGGCTTCTTTTCTGGCTCCCTGAGTACGCGAGGTTTCTTTCCCTTGCCGCCTGGAGACCTTAAACTAGCGCGTTGACTTTGGAAACCGATCCCCACCTCCAATGGCTGGAACTCTCTTCAGGAAACAGCAAGAGAATTTTAAAAAGGAAGCCAGTAGGTGCTAAGTCGACGCACAGAGGTGCGGGATGAAGTCTGGGCTTCGCTTCTCCAGGTGAGGTCCTGGCCTTGGCCTCCGGAGCTCAGGGGGCAAAGGCAGCTGCCCCTGTTGTGCGCCCCTGGAGGGACCTTGCTTGCTGTACCAGCCCCTGGGCGTCCAGACCTTGACTCTGTGGCTTTAATTTTTTAAAAAAGTGTTCTATTCCCATTACAGCTCTAAACTTGAGGGGGATCGCAAATCTCCAAAAATCCATCCCCAGGCAGCAACTATGGAGACCCCGTGTTGACACTGTCACCACCTGTTCTAAGGACCTGTGTGTGCACATTTGGCCCACCACTGAGCTGTGAATCCCCAGGGATACAGACCCAGCTTTATTTCTCACTGTGTCCCATCCCTTGTGGCCTGGAACCCTTTCTCTGTAGGGGACCTGCATAACTTCAGGGGACAAACAAACAAAGGAAGGCAAGCGAGCCTGAATCCTTTGCATCTCAAAGGCCTAAAGGGCCTTGGTGGGTTTAGACGGTACATGTATTAGGTTGCAATAATGTTTGTCTTCTCTTTGTGAAGACAGACTCATGCATAACTGCCAGGGAAGCGGTGGGCGGGGTGCAGGTCTTCAGTGATTTCCTGTTCTGTCAAGTCCAAATGCCTGGGCCTGATTTTCCACTATTTCTCAAACTTAGCCAGTGCAGTTTATTATAGGAGGAGTTTGGTAATCCTTCTCTGCCACACAGGGTGTCCACTTCTGGGCATGTGCCTGTCCCCCTCGGCCAAGGGACTGTCTCGGTGCCCCCTTGCCCTAGAGACTCCAGGGGGTGCTGCCCTCACCAAAGCAGTTCAGGCTGCACTTTGTAGAGCCTATCCCCTCTCTTTCTCCAGGGTGCACTCCTCAGGCTAGTCCTGGGTTCTAGGTATAGCAGCCCCTAGTCACTTGGCCCTTACAGTGAACAGTTCTGGGTTGTGCCTGCTGCGGTTCCTCCTTCCACTCAACCTTCTATCCAGCGGAACTCCACCGTGTAGGCCCCTTTCCTAAGCCCCAGACGAGAGCGGAATGGCAAGGCTCCTGACCTGGTCCACAGGGCGCCCGCCTGGCGGCCATGCAGTAGACAAGGGTTGATTGGGTGTACTCCGGGCACTAAGTGCTCTCGGAAGAGAGAATGTGTTCTGTGCTATCTCAGCAAGGTGCTCATCTCCACGCATGAGTAATTGTGGTGCGTTTGGGTCAGGACTTCTGAAATACCAACAGTTTTTAAACTAAGGCTGGAGGTCTGCAAACGTCAGTTGGTGGCAGAGAAGGTACTTAGCATGAGACCCTGTGTTCAGGTCCTCACACGCACGCGCGCGTACATACACACACACACACACACACACACACACACAGAGGTGATGGAATTCCATATATTCACTGTCATCTTATACTACATTTCAACAAGACAAAAGCCCAACTAACGTACTTAACCAACACGTTAGTGACACTAAAGGCTTCAGAGAAAGAGGCAGGTACAGGCAAGGTGTCTGATCTTATGCTTAGGTTGGATGAAGCAGCACAGCCAACCAGGACTCCAACAGGACCAAGAGTGGCAGCACATGGGAAGTGGCTGACTCAGGAGACCCTGCCAGCCCTGTCTGCCTTGATGCTTTGTGTCCCTCAGACGTGGCACCCCTTCCATGAGGGGCTGGATGTCTTCCTGGGCAGCCTTGCATGGAAAGGCAGGAAGAGGGTAGGGTGGTATTAGGGTCCACGGCTGCCCTGGAGGGAGAGGCTGTGATGGCCCTGACCCTTGACAGTGGGCTGGGAAGGGCAGCAACCACCTCCTGGGCTGCCTCATGATTTTCCTGCAAAATATGACAGTTCAAAATAAGTAATATTATTTTAGGAAATTAGGGAAACATTAGGGAAATCAATAACCCAGGGTTAGAAACTAGTAAAGTTAGCCATTGAGTAGTTCTTTCTCTACTATTTTATCATGCTATGAATACTTTTTGAAGCCTATTTTTGCAGAAGCCTGAAGGGCTGACTTCATTGACAAGGTGCTAGTAAGGATACCATTTAGTACGGAACTCTGAAAACCACTTAGTGAATTTAAGGTAGAAGCATCCTACTCTCAAAAGTACTCCTAGCTACCAAGAAAATACCTGCTCTACCCTCGGAGAGACTATCCCAGAGACTGGAATAATCTTTGGACAACCCCACTCTGCCAACAGAAACCGGTCATCCCGTTCTGTTTACCAAGAACTGAACAGTCTGATCCAGTCATCTTTCTTTTTTTCAGAGTGTTTGGGATATGGAAGCCATAATGATGTGCGTATTAGTGGAGGACAGCTGGGTGGATGGATGATAGGTGGGTGGGTGGATGGATGGAGATGGATCGATAAAGTGAAGTGTCCTTACCTTGAATTCCTAGGTTGAATTTGCCAACTATTTTCTATCACAGTGCTCCTGTAAACCATGCAAACCCCTTGATGGTGGGGTGTTGCTGCCCAGCTGATGCGTGACTTCCTTACACAGGCAGAGGGTGACCTGAGAGCCTGGTCTTCCTCAGAACACCAGGAGCACCTTGCTGAGAAAATCCCACTGTCCTCGCAGTGTGCATGAGACAGAGATCTGAAAGAGCCGAAGACTCCTGCTTGGACCCTGCCTCATCTCCCGAGAGGCCCAACAGGAGCAGTAATCCCACTTGGATGCTGCACCCTGTTCTCATGAAAAGCTTTTCTTCATCAAAGGCATCTCTGTGGCTGCTGGTGGTTGGTGTTTTCTCACAGGTAGGTGTGAGCACAGCCCCTGGGTTCACACTCTATTATTCAGTGTCACTTTACTACTCTGGGTGTGTGTGTGTGTGTGTGTGTGTGTGTGTGTGTGTGTTGCCATGTGTAGCTTCTTTTAGCCTGATTTTTCCTGAACAGAACCACCCCTTCCTTCCTTCTCTGTGGGCTCCCCTATCTTATCTTGTATGGAAATACAGGCCCTCTCCTGACAGCCCATCCACACACTGACCTTAGGTAGAAACCATGCAAACCCCGGGGCTGATCTCCAGATGCCAAGGTGTAATCAGCACCACAGGGCCACTCTCTGGAGGCCCCCACCCTAACACACCCGGCAGGCCCACACACCCTTCGTCTACCTCTTCTGTGCATTCCATGCAGCAGGCTTGTCCAACCCCAGCTGTGTGTCTGACTGGCTGTATAAAGAGACTTGGGGAAGTTGCTCACCTTTTGAGCTTGCTTTTCCCATTTCTTACAAAACACAATGCCCAGTTCGTAGGTACTGACAAACATCAAGCAAAACAATCCAACCAGTGCACAGTGCCTAGCTCAGAGTGAACGCAACTTGTGTTGTGAATATTACAAGGAGGAGGTTTCAGTTCCCAGAGAGCAAAACAAAACACAACAAACCATAAAACCTCTAATTATAGTCCCGCTTATGAAATCGCCTCTTTGAACCCAGGCAACCTGGAAGGGCAGTTAAGGCACTTTATAGGTGTCCAGAAGCCTCTATGGAGAGGCGGGAAATTGCAGCAGCCAGCCAGCCCCCTGCTGATTCCCAGAGCTGAGAGAGGAAGTGGAGCTGCCTGCCAAGCGGTCAGCTCTGAGGTGCGGTGCTGAACCCAGGAGCAGAGCCTGGACTCTTTCCTTGTTGCTTTGCCTGGTGAAAGCCATGCGGGCCACTGACTGCACCCACGGGCCCCATGCCCACCCTCCCTCCCCTCTCACCCTGTCATTTCACACACGCTTCTTTGTTCCCTGTGTGACCCAGCATAGAAGGAGACACCTGCCCAGGATGGGGGGCCTGGGACACACTGCCAGGGTCTGGCTGTATGGTACAAAGTCAACAGTCAACACAATTTTTATTTACTTGTTATTTGTTTGAGGCACTGGGGCTTGGACCCCTGGGCCCATGTGCTGAGCTGCACACCGCAGTCCCTCTTTTGCCTTTGTTCTGTATTTAGAGATAGAGTCTTGCTAACTCACTGAGTTGCCCTAGCTGAGCTCTGACTCGCAGTTCTCCTGCCTCTGCCTCAGCCCCCAGAGTGCTGGACTACAGCACGCGCACAGCTATACTTTGTTGACACACAAGTTGTGTTGAATGAATGAATTCGCCAGCAAGTTCCAATCTATTGATAAACAAGTTCCAGTTCTTGCTTGTCCAGGGGCTCAGCAGGCCCTTGGTGAGGGCAGGAAGAGGGGTTTAGACTCACAGCCCAAGTGTAGACAGAGTGAAGACAGACCCTGACCCCGAAGCCAACGCAGTCTCATCCCACCAGTACCATGGAGATGGGTGACCCAGCCTCACCAAGCAGCTCAGTGTTGAGGATGGTGTCTCTTGAAAGCACTCAGGGTGCCTAGAAGGAAAACAAAAGGAGCAAAGAGCTTTTGGGGTAAAACACAGGAAAGCCAAGGACCTCTCACATGTTATTTTGCAAAGAAACAGGGATGGCTGGGAGTGAGGGAGGACAGGTCACTCCCCAAACCCAGGACACAGAGGAAGCGCCTCGCCCTCCTTAGTAGTGCCAGTTATTAAAGCAGCAGCAGCAAGGGGAGCCTGTGTGGTTTGCTTTCCAAACTCAGAGCTAAATGCTCTATGTATGTCACTCCTGTCCACCTGTATGACAGTGCCCTGAATCGGTGCATATGACCATCATTCGAAGAGGAAAGTTGGCTCAGAGGAATTAAGGGATCTTGGCCCCACACTGGTGGAGCTGAGCTCCGAGACTGCAATAGCTGCCGCATACCACTCGGGCGCCCCATCTGGGACCCCACAAGCATGGAGCGGGAACCAGCTGGGATGCTTGGAGCACCCGTCAGCCCTGCCACATCCTGGTCCTCATGGAGCTTAGTACGAAGCTGGCGCAAGAGCCCGAGCCCCATCTCCCTGTGTCTGCTGTGCCTTGGGTCCACCACAAGAGCAAACCCTGCAGACCTGCTGGGGGGAGAGGAAACAAGCCTCTGGGTGGCATTTACTCCAAGGGCCCTTCCTCTCGCGTCTGAGCAGGCACTGTTTCAGGTTGTCGGCTCCTCCTCTCCTCGCTGTCCATTGCTGGCCTCCTCAGAGTGAGTTCCCCACCTGGCCTTCCATCAGTCCAGTCCTTTCTACATCCGCAGCATTTCCTACCCAAGGCTTTTCCAAGTTGAAGATCCATTTTGAAGGTCAAACAACTCACTCACGAAAAACACACCTTAGCAAAAGCCACAGGACACAAAATAAATCTGGTTTAGTTTATGGCAGATTGATCCCTGAACTATCCCCTGCTTCACTGCTGTTTTGTTGTCATGATGCAAATCTTCAGACAAGACTTTCTTTTTTGCCCAAGAATGCAAGGTGCTTGATCGGTATCATTCATCTTCATGGGATGAACAAGGAATGGGAGAAACCTTTCTCTCTCTGATACACATCTTGTTTGATACCTGGAGCCCGGATGATTTCATGCTACTTTCTTTAATTTAGCTCATAAATATGTATTATGTGACTGTCATAAGCCAGGTGTCTGGCAGGTGCTGGGATACACTACAGCGGGACAGACACACCCTTGCAGATTAGGAGATTAGGAGCACAGCTATTCCAAGGAAGGGGCTGTGTAATGCGGTGATGAGTCTAGCCGCAGAGAGGGAGGTCCGAAGGAGCCTGGTGTGAGGGGCAGCAGGACTGCAGGCTCGAGGCCAGCCAGGCAACTTAGCGAGACGCTGGCTGAAATAAAGATAATATAAAAAATGCCATCATTGTAAAGTGTGTGGTGTGTGTGCGTAAAATCTAAGTGACTCAGAGGTTTACTTAAGCATTTCTTGAAATTTTAGATTTCTCAGATCATATAACAGTTATTTTAAGTACGTTTTAGTAAGAAAATGAAGGTCTTTAGGTACATTTGACCATCTAACCATCTCAGCAAACATTTGTTGAGCAATGTCTTAGTCTGTTTTCTGTTACTATAACAACATGCAGGAGACCAGGTAATTTATAAGGAATTGAAGTTTCTGGCTCAGGTACTGGAGGCTGGAGGGGCCAGGAGCATGCATCAGCTTTCACTTTTCCTGGTGGGGACCTCTTTGCTGCCTGGTCCTGTAGCTGAGGGTATTCAGAACGAGGACAGTGCTGGCTGGAGTCTCTTTTCTCCTCCCACGGAGCTATTGACATGTCCCTTCCTGACCTCAGCCCACTCCAGCTACCTCCCAAAGGCCCTACCCCACATACTGTCAGCACACGAGTTAGAGATTCAGGTTCCTACCTAGGAGCCTCTGGGGCCACATCCACACCGCTCATAAAGGCCCTCCCTTCTGCAGGACACTAGGCCCAATGTGTACTCTGGTATTTATGCCCTTGTGACCTTAGGAAATTCATGTAGGACGCCGATGCTCGATTTCTCCTGATAGTACAAAGTCCTCTGACTGTCGTCTGGATATCACATTTTAATACATAGAAAGGACCCAGCTGAGTGGCTGAGGCACGGTGATGCCCAGGAAAGTGGCCCTGTAGTTAGTAGCCATAGGAATAGTGGCTGCCCTAATAGTTTCACATAAGGCTGTGGCCCTGGAAGGGAGGAATAAGGGAAGAGTGGTTTACTTTATATCGTAAGACAAAAACAAGCTCAACTAAGTCTCTATGTTAAAGCATAGTTCAGGATAGGTTTTAAAAAATGAGTAGGTGTTTTGCTGGCAGACACCAGGGAGAAATCAGAGCAAGGTTCAGATCAGAAAGCAGTCACAAGGCCACGCATCTGGCCAGACAGGTGGCATGTGGCCACATCTCCAACGCAATGCACCATGGAGACGTGGCAGTGTCACCAGTGGCCACGTGAGCTAGGGTGGAGGACTGATGAGACTCCAGAGGTTGAGCAGCTAGTATTTGAAATCCTATTTGTTGCCAGACTGGAGTAATAACCCCTCTCCTCCACCTTGTGGCATCATTTCAGTACCACGTAAGATGCTATCTCAGTAATATTCACAACCTGGGAGGTCTGGCCAGTTGTAATTACCAGCATTCTTCGTAAAGGAAAGCAGACGCGTAAGGAAGAGAAGACAGGCAGCCAGTGTCCCAAAGATAATGACAGAGCCAGGAGCCGCACCCTGACCTGCAGCTCCAGAAGGCCCTGCAGGCAGAACCGTACAATTCCTGCCCCGGTGTTGTCCTCAACTTTGAAAACACAGCAAAACATTGCTGGGCAAAGAGGACAAGACAGATTAAAAGATGACCAGAGATGAGGATGGGCTATGCCGAAGATGTGGAATGAGCCCCTGTGCAGGTTCCTAATGAGGAGCAGACGCAAGTGCTGGGAATGATCCGCCTGTGCCAGAAGGAAGCAGGACTGGTTTCAACTGCTCGGATCACTGTATAAACCGATGTAGGGTATCCAGACTATGGGCCACACACTGGGGCACTTTTGCACAAGAATACAGTACTAGTTAAGCTAAGCATGTTGGTGCATGTTCATTATCCTGGCTCTTGGGAGGCTGAGGCAGGAGGATTTCTATGAGTCTGAGGTCAGCATGGGTTACATAGTAAGTTCAAGTCTGAACTACATAGTGAGACCCTGTCTCAAGAAGAAGAAGAAGAAGAAGAAGAAGAAGAAGAAGAAGAAGAAGAAGAAGAAGAAGAAGAAGAAGAAATAGAAGAAGATCAACAACAACAACATCAACAACAACAACAAGCTCTATAGTGAGGACTTCCATCACAATATACTGCAGTGTAAGTGGTTTGAACAACATAAAATATATAATTTATTTTCTTACACATCTGAGGCTGGAGGCCCGAGGTCAAGGGCTGGCTGCATCACTCTGGACTCCTCTCCAGGGCTTGGGGGCTGGCTGATGGGTCCCTTCTTGCCACTCTCCCAGTCCTCTCTCCTGTGTTCAGCCCCATGTCCACCCTTCCTGTGGCCTCAGGTGGCACAAAGGTATACAACCATTTTCATATTTGAAAGTATACAAATTAAAATCTGAAAAACCCATCATTTTTCCCTGTTCAATTAAAACCTTAAAAAGTGAGGTAAGGCTGGCTGGGGAGGCAGCGCAGTGAGGGAGCCCTTGTCTAACGCAGGAGGCCCTGGGTTGTATCTCCAACACTAGGAAAAATTCTAAAGGCCATAGCTAAAGAGAAACAGGCAGTTACATGTTGTTGACGGAGTGAGTTACTATAAGCTTCTTATAGGGAATTTATCAACATCTTACTTTTTTTTTTGGTGGCTGGCTTAGTCTGCCCTGGGGGGCGGAGCTGGTGCAGGGATCAAACTGGGGCCCCTGCCCTTGCCTAAGCTTGCCTAAGCAGGCGCTTTAGACCACTGAGCTATCTTGCCAGTCCAATATCTTAATTAGTAAAGAGCTATAAACTTTCACCCACTACTTGAAATTTATCCTAAAATATACCTGCGTAAGTGTCCAAAGATATATACTTTTAATTTTTTAAAAAATATATTTGGTACAGGGTCTCACTAAGCAGCATGGACTTGTAGTGATCCTCCTGTTTTCAGCCTCCCCAGCGCTGGGATTACAAGTGTGTGCCACCACACCCAGACTTGGTTACCGGGGCTGGGCCAGTGAGGCATGTGGGTTACAGGGAATTGAACCGTGATCCCTGAGCTTCCTAAGCAGGTGCTTAGTCTGCTAAGCTATCTTGTGGGCCCTTAAATTTTTTTTTTTAATATTTTATTTATTTATGTATTTGGTACAGGGTTTCACTATGTATCTTGGGCTTGTAGTGGTCCTCCTGTCTCAGCCTCCCCAGCACTAGGATTACAGGTGTGTGTTATGCTACCACGCCTGGTTTCGGTGGCTGGAAAGCCACGCCCAGGGTTTCAGGGCCGGGTCCTTGGCTTGCCAGGCAGGTGCTTAGACCACTGAGCTGTCTTCTCAGCCCCAAAGACACTTTCACAGGAATTTTATCCTAGTGTTGCGGCACTGCCTTGCACAGGGTTAGGGACTATGTGTCCCCTAAATTTGCAATGTTAAATACCTCAGTACACCTGGGTGCTTTGAAATAGACTTTTAAAAGGTGGTTAAATTAAGATAAGACACTTAGCTGGGATCTGAGGGGACATGGGGTTCTGGCCCCCAGGGGTGACATGAGAGGGGACAGCCACCATGTCTGATCCAAAGAGAAGGAGCTCAGCAGAGGCCAGACCTGGTTACACCTTGACCTTGGACATTTGGCCTCAGGGACTGCAGGGTTTTTTGTCACCAGGCCTCGGGAATTATTGTAAGTAGTGAAAGTGAATTTATTTTCAAGGACTCTGAATAGAAGCAAGTGTTAGCAGCGGTTTGCAGAGCGATCATACAGTGATTCCAGA
>NW_004524633.1:6221761-6222908 GCF_000260255.1 Octodon degus
GGGGCGTACCACTCATTCAGCTTTCATCACTGGCCCTGTACAGAGCAAGGGTTACTCCTGAGACTCTGACCCGGAGGTGCATCTCACACACTAGGCTGTGCTGCTGCTCACAGGTGGCCTTCACTAAGTTCTGAGAGAAATTCTCAATGGGCCAAAGTTCATGGCTTTATTCTATTCATGTGTTATATTTTTAATTTTTCTGACAATTTTTACCTGTAATTATTACAGAAAAAAACCCAAACAGCTTGCATTTGCTGAGGCAGGCAATTGCTGCTGTTCTCCCAAGAGGCCAAAACCTGATGAAGCGCCAGTGTCCCGTGACCGATTTTATGGTGAAAATAAGCTTAAGCCATGGAAACTCCCGTGTCTGAGCTGTTCCCGTCTAATGTTGACCTGAGCTGACGTTCAGAATTCAGGAAACGTAATTATGAATTGATTTGATAAGAGAGAAGGATTGCATGGCGTCTCATTTGAGGGATTTTCATCCTCTGTCCCAGCATCTGTGCCCAATATTAGTCATTAGTGAGCCCTTTTTAGAACTTATCTTGTTGCTAAGTATCAAAAGGAATATAGAATATTAATGGTTGCATTACTGCCAGAAAGTTGAATCTTGCCTTGTCTACAGCAGGTGTGCCTATCCCGTGTCTCCATTTTCTGATTAGGATGTGATATTATGATGTGTTTGTAAAATGAAACTAACCCCTAAAACCTGACTCGCTGCTGAATGTGGAGGCACAAGCCTGTAATCCCAGCATTCTGGGAGGCTGAGGCAGGAGGAGTTCAAGTTCAAGCCCAGCTGGAGAAATTGAAGAGATTTAGTGAGGAACTGTGTCAAAATCAAAAATAAAAACATAGGGGCTGGCCAGATAGATCAGTGGTCCAAAGCGCCTGCTTAGGCATACTTAGGCAGGCGCAGGGGACTGCGGGTTGACACCCAGAACCACATGCGGAGCCAGCCCCACCCTCAGGGCCGGCTGAGCCAGTCAAAATAAATAAATAGATAGATAGATAGATAGATAGATAGATAGATAGATAAGTTAAATTTCATTTAGCTGGGCAGTAGTGGCACACACCTGTCATCCTAGTCCTTGGGAGGCTGAAGCAGGAGGTCACCACAAGTTTGAGGCCAGGCTGGGCTGAATAATGA
>NW_004524633.1:6223820-6224681 GCF_000260255.1 Octodon degus
TCTGCATTTCTTGTTTCCCAAAGACGTGCTTTGGTTTCTCTATGTCTACCTATCTGATTTCCGTAGGCACAAATGATAAAATAATTGCTGGGTTTACTGGTTTCGCCCTGCTGTCTTCTCCCGCGCTGCATAAATGAGAGGGGACTTAGAGGCGGGAAGGGCAGTGTTGCTGCTGTCTGGTCCAAACGGCCAAGCGCTGTTAGTTTTATTAGGTGCTGCCTTAAAGTGTTTCAAAAAGCGCCCCCCAAAAACTAACGGGGAATCCCCTAATTACTTTCTTCAAACACTTGGGAGTGAAGGGCCCAGGGAAGACAGGTTTTCAAGTCCAAACAGAGACTGTGGGCGCAGGAACATCTCCAAGGGGGTGGAAGGCAGTGCTGCGCACACTGCTGAATTTCTGAGCTGGAAACAGCTTGGCAAGAAGGACAGATAGGCTGCCTGTGTCTGTGACAGAGAGCAGTCAGGGCACGGGGCTGGCTAGGGCTCCGCCTGGAGGGTTTCCAGCGCACAGGCCCTGGGTGCAGTCTCTAGCACACGCGCACACGCACGCACACACACGCACACAATGCACACACGCATGCACACACAGTGCACACACGCACACATGCACTCATTCACGAACACACACACACCAACGTGCACACACGCAAGCACTGGTTCTCGCCGTAGTGGCAGCCGCTGACTTCCTTTGCTCAGGTTCTCTGCAGAACGTGCTCACTGGGTGAGGAAGCTCGAGTTATGGACCGTCTGCTTCCGACAGCGCCAACTCTCAAGGGCAAACCCGCACGATTTTTTTTGTTTGTTTGTTTTTTTGTTTTTTTTTTTAAACATTTATTTATTTATTGTATGTGTGTGTGGCCA
>NW_004524633.1:6226116-6256834 GCF_000260255.1 Octodon degus
GCTAGCATGGATGAGCATTTTCACTTTTCTTAAACCTAGGGGTTATTTGGGCCGCAGGCAAAAGGCCGTGTGGCCTGGCCACAGCAGAGCCTTTGTCTTCTCTTCCATTAGGCTTGGCCTGTGTCTCACTGTTTTCCTCAGCTTTGTGAGGTTTGCTGTCCCCCACCACCATGATGAAACGCAGGTTCCAGGGCTCAGGGGCTGTTCTGCTCGTACAGTCGGGGGCCAGGTGTACTGGAGGTTGGACCCAGAGCCTTAGTACTGAGTTATATCCCTGGTCTTATTTTTTATTTTGATACAGAGCTTTGTTAAACTGCCCAGACCAGGCTCTCAGAGCCCTGGGATTACAGATAAGTCCGCTATAGTTACACTGTCTTAATTGACTCGTAATTCTGCATTTCAGTTGTTATACTCTTCTACTCTTTTAAGTAGAACTCAGTTTCTGTGGATTCAAAGATATACACCATCCCCGAAATCACAATCGCAACCCCGAAGCATCCTGGAGTTCAGGCTGATGGCTCGCTCCTAGGGCTGTTCGGTGGCCAGGGGACTGCTGCACGGTGGCCACTTGCCAGGGCTGAGTGCTACTTGCGTGGGTCACCCATGCTCTATCTCTCCCTCTGCGCAGCAGCTTGCCCAGATCCCGGCAGACTACAGATGTCCCGTGAATAAATGCAAGGTTGGTGCTCATAGGACAGAGATGCTGCCCAGTGGAAACTGGTTGCTGGCTGTCCCAGGCCTTCTGGGACAAGGTGAGGTTGAAGTTTCCCAGCTAGTGCTCTGGGTGGCGGCCGCGGCGAGAGTTCAGAGCTGAGCACGGGACTGAGGCTGGGCCAATCCGAAACGAGTATTCTTGGACTTTCCGCTTGAGGTGCTGGTAAAGAGAATCTCGTGTTTGGGTTGTCCCGGAGCCACCAGTGGGCATTGTGCTTCAAGGAACAGAAGCTCCCTGAGAACGGAGTCCACCCAGGGGACAGAAGAGCAGAGAGCCGGACGCCGCACCCTGATGAGCCTGTGTCTGCCTTTGGCTTCAGCTCCACCCGTAAAATCTGAAGTTAAGTGAGCTAATACATTGCTTTCTGGCTCAGTGAAGCTTCAGTGAACCCCGGCTAATAAATAGCACGAGGTGCTGGCCCTAGCCTCTCCTCTGGCTGTGCCGCTGGGCTGCGTGTCACCCACATGTTGACAGGCCTGGCTGTCATGGTGGCCAGGGTCTGTTCAGCTGTGACACCCACGAGTCCTTGTCCACGTGGACGTGGTCAGTGCATGTGAGGTCTCTGTGGTGGGACGTGGACGCCAGCCTCTGTGGCTCCGGGCACTCACCAGTGCAGCGTCCAGTGCAGGCATTCCTGACCGGCAGCGGCTGCTTCCAGTGAAGACTGAGGGATTGCAGCTTATTTTATCTTGGAGTCTGCTGTTTTGAACCTGCGGCTTCTCAGATTACTGTATTTATTGTCGCCAAGCCAGGGGAATAGGAATGGAAACAAATGCTGTTTGCTGTGCAGGAATGGAAAGTCGCAGGGCGGGTCTCCGATTGTGCCCTGTCACCTGGGTGCACATTCTGAGCGGAGTGGTCACAAGGGCGTGTCTAATTGCAGCCAGACTACGACATGTGTGTGGGAGGACGCAGGCAGGCAGGCTCGGGGAGCAGGCAGCCGGGGCCGCGTCGGAGCTGGGCGCCGCAGCTCTGCCTCGGATCAAGTTGGCTAGCCGAGAGCTCCTGCTGAGGTCCCAGCTACTGGTGCTGTCACCCCCGAGAAGCAATATCATTTAGAGAACTCACCGGGCCAGACGTTAGCAGGTCGAACAAGCTTGAGTTTATTTAGCTCGTGAACAGTGCTGCACGGGCTCCTTCTAGCTCTGCGTGCTTCGGGGCCTGGCTTCCCTGTTGAGGAAGAGAGATGTTGGACAGCCGGCTCTTGGTGTCTGGGGGAAACAGAGACGAAAACACCAGTGAGGCACCCACCTGGCACAGCTTTCTCGGGACTCCAACTCTTCTTGTCAGGTTATGTAGAAACCTGACATTCGGACATCAAGGGCAGCATTTGGGACAGCATGGAAAAGGCTGAACTCCTGGGAGAAGAGTTCTCAAGAAGCTGCAACCAAAACTTCCAGGCGGCCCAGCCGAACTTCCCTGGGTTCAACATACCACGCAGCACAGGGCTCCACGCACACCCACGGTTAAGGCAGCACAGCTCACACCTGTGTGTCCATCAGTGGATGAGTGGACAAAGAATATGTGGCAACAACACCATGGAGCACTACACTGCCGTGAAAAAGGATAAACTTGAGTCAGTTGTAGGAAGATGGATGCACCTTGAGACCATAATGTTAAGTGAAAGAAATCAGATGCTCAAAGTTAAATATCGCGCGGTTTCTCTTAGATGAGAAAGCCAAAATATAAATATTTTAAGAATAAAATAGGGCCAGGGAGATAGCTTGGCAGTCTAAACACCTCCTGGGTGAGTGCAAGGACCTGGGTTTGATGCCCAGTGCAGTTCTGGCGACCCCAGAACCCCGTGTGCACTGAGCCAGGCATGGTGGCACATGCCTGTAATCCCAGCGCTGGGGAGGTTGGGACAGGAGGGTCACTAGGAGCCCGAGCTGCGTGATGAGACCCTGTACCAAGTACATAAATAAATAAATCTTTTTTTTTCTAACGAGTAAAATATAAGATATCTGGGCGGAAACAGGGAGGCAGACCTTCTGGAAATGAGGGGGACCGAAGAGCAGAGAGAGCTGAGAGAGGAGGGGACCCACCGAGGACCCACCGAGGGACGTGTGCTGCCGGCAGGCGGGAGGACCGCGCTCCTCTGCAGCACAAGCTCGCGGGCACATGAACGTCCTGCTGACAACTGCCGTCCTGAGCCCGGCCTCTCCCCGCCGGGTCCCCTCACTGGACTCGCACCAGGCGCCAGGGGTGGGAGCCCCAGGCTCTGAGCTCCCGGCCGCGCAAGATGGGCTCTGCAGTTTCTTCAAAGGAGCAAAGCGTCTAGGCCGCTTCCTTTACCTAAGGGTCATCCCCGCCCTGGGGAAGCAATCGCGGAAGATCTGCGTTTAGAACTCCTCCACCAGCCGGCCCGGGCGCGCCGGTGAGCCCAGCACTCCAGAAGCTGAGGCGGGAGACCAGTGTGAGTTCCAGACCAGCCTGGGCTGCAGAGCCAGCCCAAGACCAGCCTGAGCTGCGCAGTGAGACCCTGTCTCGAAAAGACCAACTACTAGATAAAATAAAAACCCTCCACAGAGGAGTCGGGGACAGAGCACCAGCCCCGGGTCCCCTGGCCCTCGGCCCTCGGCCCTCTCGGACTCCTTCTGGGGTTCATCCCGGCGGCTGGCCCCCAGCAGAGCCCCTGCGGTTTCAGGCAGCCGTGACCACGCCGGCCCCCTCCCATTCTCGCACGACACTTCTTGTATCTCTCTGGGCGATTCAGAGTTAGCCACACCGCTCCCGCTCCGGGGCAGCCCTAGCTCTGCCTGTAGGCACCCCCGAGGCCCAGGTTGCACTCGGGAAGCCTGGCCACTTGTCCCACAGTGTACGAAATCGCCACACTCGCCCCTTCTGTCCTGGTGACAAACTGCTCTGGAGGAATGATCAAATGATCAGATGACCCCCAAGTTTTCGGAGCAGCACGCCTGATCCCAGTGGGTCATGAGCTTCCTTCCTGCAAGGCAAAAAAGGTAAAGGAAATTAGAGAAAAAGGAGGGCTGGGGCTGGTGAGATGGCTCAGTGGTCTAAAGCACCTACTTAGAACAAGCTTAACAAAGCACAGGGACCACAGTTCAATTCCCCAGCACCACATGCCAACCAGCCCCGCCCCCTGGTGGGCTGAGCTGGCCACACACACACACACACACACACACATAAATAAATAAAATTTTAAAAAAAGAAAAAGGAGGGCTGCAAGGTCAGCCAACACTGTGGCCCTAGCCCTTCAAGGTCAGTGAGGACTCAGGACATAGGAGAACCTGGACTGTAACATGTAACTCCCTTGTGCCCCGAATTTACTGATCAAGGAGATTATGGGGCCACAGAGGAAAGTGATCAATAATGTAGAGTGTGTCTAAGGAGAGTCACCTGGAGAGAAAACATTCTCTCAGGCTTTCGCAGAGAGCAAATTGGTCAAGCAATGGCCGTGACTTATCCACATGACTGACACTGACAAAGGATCTACAAAGTGCGGTGCAGGGTTTCAGGGTAAATCCTGAGGAGATTTGACTGACCTTGGCAGATACAAAAGTTATATTTTTTGCTACATAGGTCTTGCTTTATCTTGGTCTTAACCATCCAGCAGAAAAGTATAAAAACGAAGTATAAAAAGTAAAGCCAGGGACTGGGGAGATGGCTCAGTGGAATAAGCGCTTCCCTGGCAAGTGCAAGGGCCTGAGTTCAATCCCCAGTTCCACCAAAAAAAAAAAAAAAAAGTAAAGCCACATTAATATGCTGAGCTGTAAAAGGCTCAAGTCAACAACTTCTGACACTGCCACTCCTACAGATAACCCACTACTATTATGGACTACTGGACTATATTAGATTATTTTGTTGAATTCACACACCTACAATATTTGCATGGTAATCGAATACCCTTCTCTGACAAAAGTAAACAAAAGGGGATATAAATGAAGGACCATTTTGTAGTGAAAAAAATATGTATCTGTATATACAAAATAAGATAGTTATACAGCTACTTTCCTCTTAGTTCAATGAGAAGATTTATACTAATATTGTTTAGACAAGATATCATGTCTGCATCTTGTACTCTGAATAACTACTACGAAGACAACAATATGCAATGTGTTAATTATCAAACCTGTTTTAAAACTATCACAATGCTATTTCTTTCTCAATAAAATTAATATTTATTTATTTTTAATTTTTATTTTTTTCAGAACCAGGGATTGAACTCAGGTCCTTGCGCTTGCCAGGGAAGCGCTTATTCCACTGAGCCATCTCCCTGGCCCCAAAATTAATATTTAAAAAAAAGCATGAGGAAATATGCAGTATACCAGGCTGTTTCACCAGTGAGCTGTCCCTGAGGTCCTGTGTGCCTATGATTGTCACATAGCCAGCTGCAAGAATGGCACACTGCAATCAGAGTAGTCCACTCTGAAGTAGTTGTTTTCTGTACAGTGTCTGCTTAGAGCCACGTTTTCAGTGGGTGAAGCCGTCCTTGCGCTCTGGCCCTCACTGAGGTAAGCCAAGCTGGCGGCTGTCAAAGGGCTGGACACAATTCCTACCCAACAGGCGCACGGGGGAGGGGAGATGGCTGTATTCACCTTGGACCCTGGACAATGTGCAAGCCTGCTGCGCATCCCATTCTTGAAAGCAGGATTAGGGTCACTAGAGATAATTACCCTGCTCCAGAGTTACAATTGCTTGGCTTTGTTTTGAGACAGGAATCATTATCTAGTGCAGGCTGCCCTCAAACTTGAAGCAGTCCTCCTGCCTCAGCCTCCTAAGTGCTGGGATTGCAGGATTGCGTCACCAAGCCCGGCTCCTAGTTACCATGAAACATATTTTAACCATTTATTTATTTATGTATGTATTTATTTGGTACAGGGTTTCAGTATGCAGCTCAGACTCCCTGTGATCCTCCTTGTCTCAGCCTCCCCAGTGCTGGGATTACAGGCATGCACCACCATGCCCTGTTTCGGGCTGGTACAGCATGTGGTGCTGGACTATTCTTTTATTAATTCTTCCTATTTTAAAGAGAATAAAAAAATTTTAAAGAACATTAGAAACTGTACAGAATTTCAAAAACCAAGATGATAGGAATCCACCAGGGGTTGCTATATTGCATAGTGTTGTGTTCAAAGTAGTTGTTCAGATTACCAGATATAAGCATGTAAAACTAGCAGAAAAATTAAGCATTAACTGTTCCTTTCAATGAACAAATAGAAATTAGCAGTTATTCCCGTGCTTCTTTTCTCCTTTTCCTCATCCCAGTTGTTCTTTCCTTTCCAGCAATTTCTTGCCCTTTCTCAGCATCCATTGTACCTTTCTGATTGTATTTACCCTTTTCCGATTCTTACACGAGGGAGACAATATGATGTTTGCACATGTGGCTCTGATTTCTTTCACTTATAAGTACAGTCGCTTGTTGCGCCCATTTACCTGTAAAAGCTTTGAGTTTATTTTTCTTTATAGCTGAATGATATTCTGTTGTGTAAAAACACCACATCTTCTTTGGCTACTTTTCTGTTGGTGGGCATCTGGGCCGCTCCCAAGCGTCAGCCATGACAGCCTGCACTGCTGTAGACCTGGGAGCAGGTGAGTCACAGTGGTATGAGGTTTTCAGTTATTCTGGAAAAGCACCCAGGAGGGGAAGAGCTGGCTTGGACGGGACCTCTCATCCTAGTTTTGTTGACGAAGCTCCACACCGATGTCCGTAGTGGTTGTACCAGCCTGCACTCCAGCCAACGGTGCGGAAGGGTTCCTTTCCACCCAGAGACCCTCCACCACTTGTTACTGGTTGATTTCTTGATGGTGGAATTCTTTCCAGGCTGAGATGGAATCTCAGTGTTGTTTCCATGTACATTTCATGAATGATCAATGATGTCGAATATTTTTTCATATGTTGATTTGCCTTTTGAATTTCTTCATCGGGAAGTGTGTATTCATCTCAGATACCCATGTTTTGATTGGGTCTTTGAATTGTGGGGGTCTGACTTTTTTGAATACTTTATATGTTCTAGATAGAAGTTCTTTGTCTGAGGGACAGTTGGATAATGTTTTTTTCCCCCAATTTGTGGATTTTCTTTTCACTCCACAGATTGGGAAAAACTACTTTGATATGTAAAACTTTTCAATAAGATGAGATCCCAGTTGTTGATTCTTTGTGTTCTTCTAAGTTACAATTCTTCATTATTATTTTTTTGTTCTTATTTTTTTGGCAGAACTGGGGATTGAACTTAGGCCCTTGCACTTGCCAGGCAAGTGCTTATTCTACTGAGCCATCTCCCCGGCCCCTTCATTATTTTTATTACTGAAAATGTCTGCAACACACTCTCATTTACCTAAGGTAATCAGCTACTGATTATTCAACGCTCTCTTTAAAGCCTACCTAATAGAACATCTAATGTGTCCTACCTCTGCCTGAGAATTGGTGGCAAGTGGGTAGGATAGGTGACACCTACACTTGGGATTTGGACCCTGGATCCCCTGGGACCATCATGGCTTATACAAAAGCCTGCATCCAGCCTAATTGTCAGCAGTGCCCCTCGGTCCCAGAACCGCAAGGGTGCGGCTGCATTAACTGTGTTACCTACAAAGGGTCTTGTGTAAGGCAGAGGGTGAGGTGTGGAAACGCGGGGAGGAGGGGAGACCAGAAATGCCTCTCAGTTTGCACTGCTGAGCGCTCCTCCAAAGGATTACCCAACTGAGCGTTCTCAACACATGCACCCTGCTCAAGGGGCTGAACAATGAGCTGCTTCTCTATCTAGTTAGAAGCAGGCAGATTGTGAAATGTGCCCCGGGCAAGCAATGGCCTTAGGGATATAGATTCGTGTCAGCTATGTCCACGAGCTCCTAAGTTATGTTGGAATTTTCTTAGCATTTGGCCCAATGCTGTTTAGTAAGATCTTGTGTTTGTTCTTGGGTTTTGTTTACATTTGTTTTTTCCTCAAACCGTAGGCAGATGCAGAGTTTGCTCTGTGTCTCTAAAATAGCCTGAGTCCTTCCCAGCTTCCTGTGTCACCAACACAGGGCACAGGGCGCTCAAGCGTGCCAGGCACTGGGAATTGAAAATAGGACATCCCGATGTCCCTGGACACTGATCAAGCATGCCATTCTTGCCCTGGGCTAGTCCTCTTTTCCTTTCCTGAAGACAGGAATTGAGACATCAGCCACCCACAGAGACCCTGTGAATGATCCGTGTCCTGCTCTTGATCTCCAGAGTGTGGTCTTGGGTTAGTGACAGCAGTGACACCTGGCTGCTTCAAGGGAGACCAGGATCCTGGGCTCATTGCCCCGCATGCCAGTCAGAATGGGTGCTTCGGTGGGACCTGAAGGCCTTGTGAGCGCACAGGAGCAGTGGGAAGCCCTGTCCTGGCCAGAAAGACAGAAGCGGGTGGGAGGACTCTGGCTTTGCTAACATTTGTGTGTGTGAGCAGGGCTGCCTGTTAGCCTGGTCTTCCTGCCCACAAGCTATGCTGAAAGCCCACCATAAAGCCCCATCTTACGTAAGCCATGAATTTTGAGGACCCTTTTTGACCTCTACCATAACTAGGATGGATTTTAACCCATGCAATAGCAAACTTAGTTTTTAAACCTCTCGTAGAACTTGTGGAAAAAGAGATTTGAAGGCTGTACTTCCTATCTGAATATTCTGGGGCATTCTCTCCACCCTTCCAAGAAGGACCCACATTTAATTCAGTCTATGTTGATTTACCAGGGCCTGGGGTTTGGGGGTGCTGTACACACCCTTCTGAACATCACTGCCAATCCACCAATATTTTTGGCCTCCTGGAGGATGCTGAGTTAAGGAGCTCAATATAAATATTAAATGAGCTGAATACACAATGTCTCTAGAGATTGCCCCATCATTTGTATTCCAGAAAACCTAAATTCTAACTAGAAGCATTAATCAAATAGGCCACATTTATTATAAAGCCTATTAGGGCATGCTCGCCCTTCTTAAACACATAGACTCTCACCCGCCAAGAGATTTAACAAGAGCCCTTTGCTCCTTTCTTCTTTTCCATCCCTAGTTGGGCAACTGTGTCCTACTTCAATCCAACAAATATTTACTTAATGCCCCCCCAGGCTTTATGTCCCAGGCATTATGTTAAGTGCTAGAAAGATCGTACTCAATGCATCTGGCTTCCTCTGCTGCTTCCAGTCTAATTTGGCAAAGAACAAATCAACAGTGAATAAGCAATAGGTGAAGAATGTTAATAAATGCAAAGTGCTGAAGATATTTGTGATGATGCTTATTTACTAAGTAAGTGAGGAAAAGTAAAGTACCCACTAAACCCTCATGCCATGAGCCTCCGGGGAGACAGGAACACTTCTGGCCTCCTCTCCCTTGAGTGCTGCTTTGCTTCCCATTCGTGTTGGTCTCTGAGCCTTCAAAAGGTAAGTTGGGTGACTGGCCAGCAAAAACACCGGAGATCGCACTCAGAACTTCTTGTTTGCCGGTAGGCGCCTAAGCTGCAGAGCGCTCTCCCCGGCCCTAACCAGCCCAATTTAAGTTTTACTCTGAATGCAGCTGGAAAAGGATTGGGAGATGGACACAGTTACATCTTGGAGAAGAGAGGTGGTTGATTCTTTTACTTGAATGGAAATATTTCTTGTACAATGCATTAAAATTGGGATTAAAATGGGCATGTTTGTGCCTGTGTGGATTTACCTGTCACTTTCTGAAGAAGCGAGATTGCACTTACTGTGCACACCCCTCTGTCACTGTGGTCCTCCCTAGAGCTTAAGGCTGGGTCTTTGGTCCACGGTGTCAAAGCTGTGCATGGAAATCATAGGAAAAGGGAGTGATGGTTGGTAAAACATGAGAGATTTTTCTCAGCAAGTGACAAATGCTGCTGTTAAGGTTGAACAAGCCACTATAAGACAGGGCAACTCTGAGTATGGCTCTGCCCATGGAAAGCCACACTGCTTAGTCTTTTACTGCTGCCTAAGAGGTTAAGCCCAACTCAGATGGATTATAGAAATGGCGGCTTACAGGAATGGCGGCTATGTTTTGCCCATGCTTTTCCAGTGTGGCATGGATAGGCCGCTCACCTCAGTCCCCATGGTGTTAACTGGGGAGGCTCCCTGAGTAGAGGAGCAGGAAATGGAGTTGCTCAGGTCTGGAGTTCCAGGACAAGGGCAAAGGGGAGGACACACTTGAGTGCACATAAAGCTATTCCTTTTCTCAGGGAACTTACTTTCTAACAGTGGCATTTCATAAAATAATTTTATTTTGGGGGCCGGGGAGATGGCTCAGTAGAACAAGTGCTTCCCTGGCAAGCGCAAGGGCCTGAGTTCAATCCCTAGTTCCACCAAAAAAAAAAAAAAAAAGAAAATTTTAATTTTGAAATTTAATTTTTATGTATTTGATATAGGGTCTCACTACACAGTGTAGACTCATGTGATCCTCCTGTTTTCAGCCTCCCCAGTGCTGGGACCACAGGGTGTGCCACCATGTCTGGTCTTGGTGGCTGGCTCAGAGCACCTTGGGGCGGGGCTGGTGCAGCATGCGGTGCCTGGGACAGAACTCTGGTCCTGGCGCTTGCCTAAGCAGGTGTGCTTAGTCCACTGAGCTATCTCTGGCCCTGTAAACACAATTTTAAAAGATCATTTGAGTATGATGCAGGCAGTGAAGTAGGAACTTATAAGGATGCTTTTGTTATCAATTTCGAGAAGTGTATTAAGTGAGAGGGATTCTGGCCTTGTCTCATTGAATGAGAAAGTGGGTGGGCCTCACCTCTCCTGGAGAAGAGGCTCCCTGCCCTGGCCTCGGAATCCTCTGAGAACTGGCTCGCAGCACTGATTTCTCATGCAGACTCCCAGCTCACTATCCGGGTCCTTTGTGACCCCACCACCATTCCTCTTTTTTTAGGCAGAGCCAGACAAGAAACCCTCCTAATATCTCATGCATAATGTTATGATTTAGGTCTAAACAGTCCTCCTGAAGCCTCATGTCTGGAGGGCGGTGGGGCTGTGGGGTGCTACGCTCATCGGTGGGGTCATCCATCGAGGAGTTCACAGTCGAAAGTGCTGTCAGAAGCCGGAGCTTGAGGAAAGGGCTAAAGGGTGGCTCTCTGCGGGTAGGAACCACAAAGATGTTGCCTTGTCCCTGGCTCCTCTCCTCTCCCTGCTTCCTGGCCACTGCAGTACTAGCAGCTTGTGTTCTCCATGCCTTTCACCAGAATGTCTCTCCTCTGTGGCCATGAACTGAACCCACGGAAACCATGACTCAAAACAAAGCTCTCCTTTCGTAAGTCCTAGGTGCTGAGTTTTAGGGAAGGAAGAGCTGACTAACACACACGAGAGGGGCTGACACACAGAGGTGACCAACACACATTCATTCTATTCCTATCTTTCATGTTTGGACACAGACTCCAGGGTTTAGTCCACTAAACACTCACTTGAGGCCACCATCCTAGCGCATAAGGGTTATCTTCTATCATGTCACAGTTTCTTTCATTGCTACTGATGTTTTGTGACTGCTTTTAAATTTAGAAAGATAAATTCACTTAGCTCTTCAAATCCTAGATAAAACAAAGATTATTGTACAAGATGGCATCATCGAGACAGAACCCATCCTGTAAGAGCCGCCACCAAGTCAGAGTTCAATCCCTGGCTCCTGGGGTCTGGAATTAGCTCAGTGCTTGGTGGTGTCAGTGTGCAAGAGATTCACTGTCATGCATCGAGCAGATCCAACTATGGAAATTTGAGAACCACCTTTAGGGGAAGAGCTCATTATCCTAAATTTACGTCCTCCGTGTGGCTGGGGATGGAACCCAGGGCCTCACGTGTGTGAGCCGAAGGCTCTGCACTGAGCTTTGTTGCCCTACAGTTCACAGTTCAGCTTGCGGGTAATGCTGCAGGACAGCACAGGATAAAAGCCAAATAAATGAGCCAAGCACCAAATGGGTCCAGCAATAGAATTTTTAAATGTGGGTGATATGCAGAGCTCCAATTTATGACACTTTAATCATTATCTTTGGATTTTCCCCAGGTGCTCTGGCACATGTACCCAGCAGAAACTACACTTTGGATCTCGTTTTTCTTGAAGCCAGAGCTATGCAGGAGAATATGGTGGGAGGAGCCTTGGTTCCCAGTCAGCACTGTCGCGACTGGGCCAGCCAGTCGGCTCCACAGCATGCTCGCTGCTGTGCTCAGATGCGTGACAGCTCAGGGGTACCAAGTGCATTTTTACCTTAATACATTTTCAACTTACAATGAGTCTATGAGACATAGCCCCGTCATAATTTGAGAATCAGCTGTACAAACTTCTTGAAAACACTAAATTTCTTTCTTCCTTTCCTTCCTCTGCTTGAACCTGAGGCCTTCCCATTAAACTGCATTCTAAAATACTTCAAAAATTTCTAAGTTTGAAGGGGACTTCCCATCTGCCTGTGATTGATCCTCTCCATGTTCTTCTCAATGGTAATAAAAGCCTTTTGCTCCATTAAAAAAAAATAAATAATTTGAAATGGTCTCAATAAATCACTAATTTTTCAGGCTAGAACTCAAACTTTTGGCCTCCTGTCCCAGCCTCCCAGAGTGCGGGGAGTATAGGCAGTACTACCTCTCCCAACTAGATGTCCCTATTAAATCTTCCCAGCAATGATTAGGCTGTTGAGTGCAACATAAGAACTATTACAAAGCTTTCTTATGGACACACGCTCAGGAAGAAATAAAACCAGCTCATCTAACTGAAGCTCAAGTCATCCACAGTTAAATTAATCAATTTAAAATGCCCGGAACTGAACTGAATTGGGCTTTCCCTGATTTTGTCCAGTTTTCCCCTAAGGCTTTGATGAGGCCACTAAGGGACATTGCACTTGCAATTAAAATACCTGCCTCTGGGCCCTGGCTCGGCCATTTCTGAATAGTGACTCAGACTAAGTCAGTTTCACAGTTTTAATAGGAGTGGTTGGTCACTGCTGCAGGTGGAGGCCGCTGGAGGCATCGCCTGGGCTCAGGGCCCAGGGACGGCCCCAAGCAGACTTCCAAATGCCTGCTCCCCACAATGCCCCCGGGCCACCCAAATACTTGTAAGTGGAACAGGGCCGGATGCTTTCCTTTTGGAGTACTGGGGATGGGGCCCAGCGCCACAGAGCCCCGCCCTCGCCCCGCGGGGCTGACTGTCATTTCCCGTCCCTCTGAGGCTAGAAACCCTGGCAGAACCGGGACTCATTTTCTGAATGAGGCATGGGGTTGCCTCCTGGGCTTCCCTTACGCATCCTCTCTTTAGCACACAGCATTGAAAACTGACCTGATAGACATTTTGCACAGTGGGAGAGACTTGGTCCTAGCAAGGAGACCTGCTGTTCATGAACTATGTTGGGGCAAACTGGGGGCAGGGGTGGGGTCATTGAAAATGGCCATTTGGAAGAAATGGGAGAGGAAGTACAGATTAAGAAGAGAAAAAGATGAAGAAATGTAGACAAAGATCCTGTGAAGGAAGATGTAGAAAACGCTAGGAAGAGGTGAGGCCGCCCTCCAGCTGAGAAGCTGTCACCAAATCCCCCCAAACTGTGATCAACTACAAAGATAGTTCAGGGCGGCAGCTCAGTGAAGTCTTCACTCAGCTACCTTCCAGGAAAGAGTTACCAGGATACTATGAATTCATTAGGAAGCCAGTGGATTTCAAAAAATAAAGAATTCACAATCATAAGTACCGGAGCCTGGACGACCTGGAGAAAGATGTCATGCTTCTGTGTCACAATGCGCAGATGTCCACCTTGGAGGGGTCCTAGATCTATGAAGACTTCGTCGTCTTACAATCGGTGTTTAAGAAAGTGTGGCAGAAAATTGCCAAGAGGAAGAGAGTGAGGAGGAAAGCAATGAGGAAGAGGAAGAGGAAGAAAAAGATGGGGGGCCGGGGAGATGGCTCAGTGGAATAAAGCACTTCCCACTTCCCGGGCAAGCGCAAGGGCCTGAGTTCAATCCCCAGTCCCCCCCCCAAAAAAAGAAGAAGAAGAAGATGATGATGATGATGAAGAGGAGTCTGAGTCTGAGTCTGAGGCAAAATCTGTTAAAGTGAAAATCAAGCTCAATAAGAGCAATGAGAGGGGCTGGTGAGATGGCTCAGTGGTCTAAAGCACCTACTTAGAACAAGCTTAGCAAGGCACAGGGACCGCGGCGACGAAGAGCGGGATGAAAATGACCATCAGAAGCAAGTGGGACTGATGAGGAGTGACCCCGTGGAACTGAATATTTTTCTTCCCCTCTCCCATTTCTACTCAGTGGCTTCACGAGTCCCGTGGGTGCTGGGTTCTTCCTGTGTCCCCTTCCTCATCTTATAAACTAGCTTTAAAATAGGGCCAGACCCCCCCCCCCGAAAAAAAGGGCCAGACAAACATACGATATCGTGGTATAAAAACCACAAAGTTTGTAACACATTGTGACCAAATGGGCCACAAATATTCAAAGCTTAGAATATACAAAAGCTTTTGATGGGAAATGTGGGTGGATAGTATACTTCTATGGTGGGTCTAATTTGGTAAAGGTTTGTGCCTGGTTTTGTCACCTGTTTGGATGAGAGTTTTGGCTTATGCAGCACTGGTAACCAGGAGAAGCCATTAAAAGCCAGTGGTTATTTTAGTTTTCATCAGGCAATTTTCAAGGTTTTTATTTGTTCGGTATTATTTTTTTACACTGTAGTACATACATATAAGCAACTTCATTAGGTGCCAAATGTACAGTAGTTAGATTTCACCTACATATACATTTTCCACTTTATGCTCTATGATCTGAAAAATGCTTTTTAAATTGTGTAAGATTTATGTCTACTGTAAACATTGCTTAATTTTTTTTTGCTTAGTTTTAAAAAAATTTTGTTGAAAACGCTATTGAATATTGCTATCTCTACAGTGTACTGGACGGCGTCTTTCGTCCGCCTAATTTCCTCTGTCGCCAGTGTGTATTGTCTCCGTCTCCCTAAAGTGTACTTGATCTTTGCTTTCTTTGCACCATATCTTTGGTTGTAAGTCATAAGCCTGAGGCAAATAAAATTCCAGTAAGTTCGGAAAAGAAAGGAAGGAAGGAAGGAAGGAAGGAAGGAAGGAAGGAAGAAGGAGAGAAAGAAAGAAGGAAGGAAGGAAGGAAGGAAAGAAAGAAAGAAAGAAAGAAAGAAAGAAAGAAAGAAAGAAAGAAAGAAAGAAAGAAAGAGAGAAAGAAAGAGAAAGAAAGAAAAGGAAGCTGCCTGGATAATAAGGGTCCCTGGGAAACCCTAGCTCGGGCCACTGTGGACCACTCGCCTGCCGTTTCGCACACCCCCAGCCATGGCACCCCTCAAACACAGCCGCAGAAGGTGAAGAGAAAGAGCCGGATTCCTCCTCCAACGCATTTGCTGTGATCTCAGCCTTTGACAGGGAGATTCTGTTTCAAACCCTGCTTTGTGCTGTGTGGAGCAACAGCGGGAAGGTCCAAGCGCCCGCTTGGGGCGCGCTCATTCCAGCGCGCAGTACGCCGCTGCCGGGAGAGGAGAAGCGGCGCCTTGGACAGTGCAGCGGGCCCCCTCGGAGCATGGCCAGAGATCTCCTATCGCAGTGCTGTAAGACTCTCACCGAGAGACCACCGGAAACAAAAAGGTCTGCAAACGCCGAGCTAGCACTGCCGTGGGACAGCACCCGGGGATCCGGCCCGCTTCTGACTCTAGGAGGAGGCCCGGGGACCAGCTCTCCTAAGCTGCTGGTGGTGGTGGTGGTGGTGGGGTTGTCACAGAAGAAGGTCCCAAAGCCACTGACCCACGGTGTGCAGCCGGGTGAGGGACGCGGAGCTGCACCATCGCGAGCTCGTTAGCGTTGCGGCTCGCCTTCGCTCTGTCTGTGCCCGTGAGCGCCGCGATGCCTTGCTGTAAAGTCTGCGTGTTAGGGTTTGCGCCTACGCAGGCGTCCCCAGAGCCTCACGCAGTCGTGGGGCGGTTTCCAGTGTGAGTCACGATGCAAAACAGGGACTGTGGGTATGAGCGCCTCGCCCTCCCTGGGGGGAGCCTGAGTGCCGCGCCGGGATGGGAAGGGGCTTGCTCTCCGCCTCCCCTTCCTCTCTGCTCTTGGTGCTTTGCTGCTTTCCGCCGCCGTGAGCGACTACCCTCTTCCGTGTGCCACCCTGCCTTGGAGCCAGCCGAGTACGGACTGAAATCTCCACCAACTGTGAGCTGAATAAACCTTTCCTTCTTTAATTTGGGGCATCAGGTATTTTGTCCCAGCAACGAGAGAAAAGTAACCAAGATAGTGTGAGGCAGGTGTGTTTTCAGAAAGCAAGAGGGGAAACCACCCTGCCTTTGTGAAGCAGTTAGAGAGGCATCGGATCCACATGCTTTAGTGATAGAATCCGGTACCATCATTTAAAATACAAGACAGACAGGCATAGAAGACACAGAGATGGGTAGCACTGAGGATATGATTGAAAAGTATGGTGATGTCTTTGACCACAGCACCCAGAACACCCTGACACATCTGAAAAATATAGTGAATAAATTTAAAAATTTTTATTATAGGGACTGGGGAGATGGCTCAGTAGAATAAGCGCTTGCCTGGCAAGCTCAAGGGCCTGAGTTCAATCTCTGGTTCTGAAAAAAGAAAAAATATTATAGTAAGAGACCTAGAGCCACGAATACTCCTCAGAATCCTCGCCCTCACGCCCAGCACGCTTGTCCCAACACCTTGCCGCCTGCTGAGGCAGTGGGTTCCGGAGTCTTGCTCTGTGAGTGCTGCTCCTTGTGCTGTCTGCTGCCTCAGTGTCCCGAATGGATGTGAATCGTTTGTCTCTCCCGGTCATTTTGACTTTGGGGAGGAGCTGGCAGTCGCAGGTGCCAGATCCAATAGAGTGGGTGAAAACAGTGTCACCTTTTAGCAGCCCTGCCTTCCCTTGGGGTGGCCCTGGGCAGCCGCATTCACTGTGGTTTTTTTTTTTTTGTTTTTTTAAATCACACTTGATAAAGACAGTTGGGAAAGAGGACTCCAGAGCTGTTGCAGGAAGTGGCAGGGACCACGGGACAGGTATGTTGGAAGGAGGAGAAGTGTATTGAAGGAGACCAGTGGACTGTGTCTTTTACTATAACAAATAGTCTTTATTTAAATATTAACCATAGGGGCTGGGGAGATGGCTCAGTAGAATAAGCGCTTCCCTGGCAAGCTCAAGGGCCTGAGTTCAATCCCTGGTTCTGCAAATAAATAAATAAATAAATAAATAAATAAATAAATCTTAACCATACATTGCAGTCACCCCTTGTATGGTCCCGTCACATGAGGAGTTCACTTATCTTAGCCTCTTCTCTTAAAGGCTCACATTTTGCAAGCATCACAGGACTTGCCTGCAGCCCTTCCTCCCAGTTGGCCTTGTCACTGCAGCCTGTGCACCCTGTGGCCCAGAGCCTTGGGACCTTCTGTAAATGACAAAGGGGAGCTGCCTGGGGATGGCTGTCACCCCCCTGGGGACGCTTTGTTTAGATAACAAGGGGTTGCAAGATAAAGGCTGCTGCTGGGAAAGGCCTGTCCCCTCCTTGGGGACTCTTAGATGTGGAATGTGCTGGGGAGGTGGAAGCCCCTGTTCTGCCCCTGGAGGACAAGGAGCCAGAGCAGAGCTGGAGCTGCTCTCCCTGGCACCGCCTCTCTTCTCCTTTCTGCAAAAATGAGAATAAAAACTTTAAATGTGCTTACATCACTTGCGAAGCAGTGCTCATCAATAAGCCGCGACCTCTGGGTCCTGAGGCCAGGCCATGCCGGGCCCTCCCTCACTGTGAGGAGCTTGCTGGTTTGCAGGGGCGTCCTCAGGGAAGTGGCAGAGCCCCCTCTGTGTTCTGGGCTGCCGGTCATTTTCCCCAGCTGAGGAGGGCAGGAAACCGAGGTCACCAAAAGTCATGCTTCCTCTTTGCCCCCTTACGTATGTGGAGAAGGCGGCTTTGGAGTCAGAGGGCAGGCGCTGCACAGGCTGAAGAGAGGCAAAAAGCCTTAGTAAACATTTCTACTTCCGAGCTCCAGGACTGGGCACTGGATGCGGTGAGGGCTGCAGGGAGCTGAGTGTCCGTGGAGCCCATGGAGAAGGACTGGGCTTCTTCAAGAGCCCAGCCCTGCTCCCTTTCCAGCGCGCTTTCCCCGCCAGCTGACTTCTGCCTCACAATGTGTTGTCTGTCAGATCTGTCTCCAGCATTCCAGACAGTCATGTTGTCCTCGGCTCCCTGTGCCAATGCCAGTCCAATCTCCCTGTCCCCTGGCAGACACTCGTGACGGTGAGCAGACCGGGTACCCGGAAGATCAGGCAGCTCCTGGGTTCTGGCTTGCTACTTGGTGTGGCTCTGGCAGGGACCTTGGCCGGCCATGTGGTTTAGCAAGAGGGACTTATTTGTTTTAGAGTATGAAGGAATAATAGAGGCAGACATTATCACAAACTAGGTGGAAGAAATGCTCTAAAAGCGATATGAAATATAAGGGATGTAAGCAAGCTTTCCTGAAAGGAGGACAGGTCCTCCTGAAGGGAGACTGTAGCTCTGGGCTGGGACTGAGGATGCTGTTGGGAAGGAAAGAAAGGCCTTCCTCCATCCCCGGATGGCAAACCTTTCAGAGCTTTCAATGAAAATCAACGGCCTGCTGCGGCAGGCATGCCACGGGTTCAGCACTGCCGCACCACCTGTCTTCTTCGGTGCGGTTCTTGGGGCCCTGCGAGTGAAGCCAGCAGGAGACACGTCATTCATACACAAATACTGCACATGGGAGCTCCCTATTACTTGGGGGGGGGCTGAAATTTGGGGCCTATGTACCATCTTAGCAGGGGAGCAAGGCACTTATGGGAAAATAGATGACCTTTAGGAGCCACAAATGGGTTCTTAGGAAGAGGGGTCCTGGAACAAGGCACCCTGCGGTAGTCTGCCTTGTTATCCTGAGTGCCTGGAGCTAAAGGACCGCAGGGAACCTTGGAGGTGTCCCAGACCCTTCCCTGCTCCTGTCTCCCTGTTTGTTCCCAGAAGTGAGTCAGAAACTAGAGTTCCTGCTCCTCGAGGTGGGCCATCGAGAAACTAGAGCTCCTTGCCCTGAAAGCAAGGTGCGCAATCCTGAAAGAACTCTTTCCATTCTCCCTTGAGGAGTCTCACTCCAGAGCGGTGCTGTACTCCAGCCTAGGGAAGGAATGGAACCCAGAGGGGCCAAGAAGCACCTGCACAGATGGGCGCCGCAGGCTTCTGCCCTCAGGTGGAGACATCAGATGCTGCCTCATCTAAGCGATGTCCGACAACTGTCCCTTCTGTGTCCCATCAAACTGGACCCTCCCTGGGCCTTTCCTATACCTGCAGCCTCTTGTATCTTGCAAGCTGAGATTAAATAATTGCATTTCCCTTTCTGGTGGGGGTCTGCCTGTGACAGGCACGTTGGCCTTGGCCCTGACCCTTGGATGTGCGAGGAAGGCGTTGCCCCTCTCTCTCCCATAAGAGAAGAGATGTCACAGTCTGGCGACAGAGTGAACGTGAAGGTGGAGGTGACCCATGTTTCCTTGTCTGCCCTGTCTGAGCCCCTGGGTTCTGAGATGAGGCTCCACTGTGCTGCAGATAACAGAGTCCCAGGAGAAAGGGGGTACACCTTCTGCTGCCTCCAGCCATGGTGACCTGCGCTGCACAGTGGCCAATGTGGGGCTTCCCCGTGCAGAGGCAGTGCTAGTGTCTTGGCTCTTCTTGATGTCTGGTGCAAACTGTCCCCAGGGCCTCCCGACCTGATGTGAAAGGGCTGCTCTGGCAGGGTGCTGGGGCTGCCTGGCCTCTGGAAGCCTGAAGAAGTGACTGTGGAGTGCACTGATTGTTTGTTTTTCTGATTTTTTCCACCAGCATCCTCCTTGTCTCCATGGCTCATTCTTCTTTGAGCTGCTGGTCAGAGTTGAGCTGAGCACAGGACATCAGCAGAACGCTAAGCTTCGGGGCCAACGGTGACAGGCTTGTGACTTGATGTTTTCCATTACAAATCTAAAGGTGGGACGCCAGGTGCAGTGGCACATACCTGCAATCCCAGCCCCTGGGAGGCTGAGGCAGGAGGATTGGAGTGGGTTTGAGGCCAGCCTGGGCCACACAGTGAGTTCATAGTGGACTACATAGCGAGACCCTGTCTCAAAGAATAAATCAATAAATCAATAAATATGTAAGCAACTAAAGGTTGACTGGTTTTTGAGGTGACAAATTGTCTGATGCTACCAGTGATCACTGTCTTCCTGTGGTTCTGTCCAGACTGCAACGTGTTTATAAAGAATGACATAAAATTCCTGTGGGGTGGGTGTGAGCCTGAGTGTCTAAACAGCCTCCGTGGCACGAAGAGGTGGTCAGGGCGGAGGGCGATTTCTGGGTTCTCGTCTGCAGGCCGTGTGGCCCTGGCCTCCAAATCTCTGGCTTCAGAGTGGGAGAATTCGGGTTTCTTCTGAGAAGAAACACAGGTTCAGATTCCACTTGTGGAAAATGAGGGCAGAAACATCAAAAGGGGCCCCCTGCTGCGAGGCGCATTAAAAATGAATTCCTTCTGGAGCCATGAGGCTGTGGGATTTTGACACATCCAGCAAGTGACACCCGGACAGCCCCCGGGTAAGGAAACAGTACGTTTTATGTTTTTCCAGGATCTTAGATTGATTTGGAGTAAAGAAAAAATGGTGTAATTATTGCATTGCAATTTAAAAAAAAAATCAGTCAACTCCATACAGCCCCACCTCAAGAATTTAGAATTTTCTTCAAGATATGATGACCATGATAACTATGAACACTAATCATCTTCTGCTTAACAAAGTCCTTTTCAGAGCATGTTACTGGAAAACAATAATAGTGAAGCAGACATCCACAGGCAGCTGCAGGCGTGAGGCTAGAGCAGCAGGGCGGTGCTCGAGAGCAGGTTTTGCAAATGACCCTCATTCCTGTGACAGTGTTTTAACAGGAATTTGTAATCAGCTCCTTCCCTGAAACAGTGCAAAGTGAAGACATGGCAGAGGTTCTACAGTGAGATGAAAATTTTTAAGTGAGATAAAAAGACACAGTGGGACCAGGAATAGTCCCTGCAGGATCTACTGTGGGGTGGAGGGCACAGGTGTGGCACTTTGGGGACTGTCTGGTCTGCAGGACGTGCCTGTGTGGGTTGGGGATGCTCTGGTTGCTGCTGGAGAGATGCTGAGTAATTGAGGAAAGGCAGGGCCCAGGGCGCTGCCCCCGCCTGCGAGCAGCCCTCCTCCCCAGCAGGCCCTAAGCCTGGTCATGCTGGCTGAGCCTCTCCTTGTCCAGTCCCAGTTCCGGGAGGAGTCTCTCACAGGGTGCCGAGCAGCTTGTGCTGGGGGACCTGGGTGCTGCCTTCAGCTCAGATCCTACATCCTCCGCTTGCGCGCTGTACCACTCCCCACCCGCACGACCAGGTCCCTGCTCTCTGGATCTCCACCGCTGATATTTGTTCAGTGTCCTGTTCATCTGTCCTCTGTTACAGAGCTCAGCTAGGAGCCCTGAAAGCCATGTCACCTTTTCTACTGGACAGCAGGAAGGGCTTTATCCACTTGGCAAGGGTAGGGAGATCCAGGTGGGTACAGCGGCCTGGCCTTTTCCTCTGGGTATCCTGGGCTTGGCTAGGGTACAACCTGCCCAGGAGTGTGTGCCTGCCCTGTGGGCGACACCATAATGTGCTGCCATATGTGTTAGCAACACACAAACGTACACACACACACACACACCCCTGTGTGCTCAGACCAGGAGAGGAAGGGGGGGGGAGTCATTTTGCAACCCCAAGTGCTGTTTGCATAAGCTGGGCTGCTTCCTGCTGAGCTGGAGCGGAAGTCCACTGGGGGGGCCTGAAGCCGCATTTCAAAAGGAGAGAGAGCAAAGAGTGCAAAGGTCGGAGGTCAGCAGGGGGACCCCAGGGAGAGCTGTAAGGCCTGGGGGGCTGCATATGGTCCCCAGGGAGGCCTGGGGTCTGGGACAGAATGCAGAAGGCTGTGGGTTTCACCTGGAGCACATAAAGGTCATGTGTGCAATGGAAAAAATCAGATTTTTTTTTAAAGCTGGAAATGACTTTCCATCTCTTCCATACATTATAGTTGGTGTGAAAAAATAATTCAAAAATAAATATTCCTATTAGATTAGCACATTCTGGAGATTTTACTGTGCCCAAAGTTAGCATTCTTTAAAAATCAGTTTTCCCCTAAAGTGTTCTACTACAAGTAGAAATCCAAAATGATTACTTAAAATTTAATTTTTACTTTTACATGTAATAGAAGCCTTAATCCCAGTGCTGTCTAGTAAAAGAACTCCAAAGAGACAAAATAAAGTGGGTGGAAAAACATTCCAAAGGGACTAAAAGAGTCGAAACCAGAAAATATACTTTGGATCACAGGCCAGGGTTTTAGTGATTATTATGCAAATAAAAATAGACTTCCAGCTCCAAGATTATGAATTTCTGAATTGTTGCAGTTTCTCTATCTTTTGAAACCTTGAAACATATTAATTTAAAAATTTTGTGTGCATAAATGCTTTTTGTAGCTTATTATTAGAAAATGAACTGTGGGTATTACATACAGATTCTGGGGAATGGAAAATGTATTTAAATTGAAATGAGAAGCTTAAATTGGATAGATCTGAATGCAAGGCTTCATAGACGGTATCCATAGAAACCACTTAAAATAAAAAGAAATGTTAATTCTCTTTGTAAATTGAGCTCCCAGGATCAAAATGAGCTTGGGACATTTTGGTGTAGGTGGGGACACTCCTTGGCCTTATCTACATGAAGCACACTAATTGACAATTATAATTTGCTGGCTATGGTCTCAGCTGATAGTCACTAGACCAGTCTATGGCCGGGGAGTTGAGGGGATTCAGCTGGTGAAGCCCTTTAGCTGCCCAGGCCCTGCTTGCTGATGTAACCAGGAGTGTGACCAGGAAGTCGTGGTTACGTGGTTACGGGGGCCCAAATTTCAGCAGTTTCCTGGCAGCACAGGAAATGAAAATTTCGCTACCAGTTTATCGTGATTATAAAGCAATCTGGGGATACAATTTCAAATAATTGGTAAAAGAAAAATTTTCCTGGGGCCAGGGAAATAGCTCAGTAGAATAAGCGCTTGCCTGGCAAGCGCAAGGGCCTGAGTTCAATTCCCAGTTCTGCAAAAAAAAAAAAAAAAAAAAAAATTTCCTTTGCAAATTTCTCTCCAAGCTTTCTATTTTCCACGTTTGTTCCAGGCCCAGGCCCAAGCAAGCGCGTTCACGTTACTGTGGTCTCAGCGCTGGGAATCCACCTTCTTCTGTTTCCAATTATGCACTGCCTCTTAATCTCTTAATTTTGGAGCATAGATGATGTCCCTGAGCTCTGGTCGCCTCAGAACGTGCCAGCTCGCGGTTGTCACCAGCTGCGGCCGCCGCTGGTGTGGTTCTTTCCAGCTGCTCTTCTCCTGTGGTTCTCTTGGGAGCTGCTTCTGGCTTCACTCGTTGCTGTTTCTGTTCACTACCCAGGTCTGCCGCTCGCCGCCGCCTGCGACACGCTCTGCCAGGCTGCTGCTACCGTCGGGGGTGCGCGTGAGCAGTGCAATCAGGGACTGCGACTCTCCCGGGGAGATTCCTATGCGGGGAATCGCTGAGTCAAGTTAAACTTCTAGCTTTAGTTTTTCGAGGAATCTCCACACTGGTGTCCGTGCGGCTGTACTACTCTATCCTCGCTGCGGATGTAGAAGGGTTCTGCAGGTTCGCCAGTCTTGGGAGCAGCCCACAGATGCTTATCAACAGACGAATGGCTAAAGAAAATGTGGCATGTGCACACCATGGAGTACTACTCTGCCATAAAGAAGGATAAGCTTGAGCCATGTGTAGGAGGACGGGTGCACGTGGAGACCATAATGTCAGGTGAAATAATTCAGACGCAGGCTTAAAAATCACGTGGTTTTTCTTAGCTGAAGAATCCAAATAAAGAGCACAAGAAAAGACAGAACAGGAACTAGGGAGATGGGCCTTCCTTAAATGGGAAGAGATCATGAGATGGAGGGGACGGAGGGGAGGAGAATAGGATGGAGAAGGACAGAAGACCTGTACGGCTCCACACAGGGAGCGGAAACATGCACTGCCAACGTGGACTAATAAAAAACTGGGAAAGAAAAAAAGATATTTATTTTCTTACAATAATTGAGGATTCAAAAGTTTTTGCTTACAAACCTTAGATCTACCAACACATTCCATATCAGAAACTAAGATGATATTTACAAATATTTATTTAATATAACACCAGTGGGCTGGGGAGATAGCCCAGTAGAATAAGCACTTGCCTGGCAAGCGCAAGGTCCAGAGATCAATCCCTGGTTCCGGAAAAAACATATAATGTCACAATAATGTCTATGACTATAAATCATTTCTATGAAAATAACTATAGTGTCTCACATTTTTTTAAAAAAATCAGCATTTTCAAATGCTTTGCATGTCTTTTTAATGCCTATGATGATGGCAGACAGCCAGATTCTCACGCCGCACCTGCCGTCCCCCTGAGGCCACGTCGCCCTCTGCCAGGTTCTGGAAAACTTGAGAGTGAGGAAGGCAGGGCGTGTGCACATTGTCATGAAAGTAATTTTGACCTCAAAGAGAGCTGGGAATGTCCAGGGGCTGAGACCGCAGGGCTGCAGGGACACAGCAGAGCTTCCTGTGCTAGCGGACACCACCCGGAGAGAGGCCCTCAGCTTTCTTTCCTGCTCAGAGCACGGGTAGTGACGAGCTCATTGCTAAGTGACTTGTACTGTGCTTGCTTTTCGAGTCAGGAGGTACTGAGTGAATTTAGCTTCAAATTTCATAGTCACTTGTATTGCATTAAAAAATGAGAATGTCTAAAAAAAAAATAAAAAAGGAGAATGTGAAGTATTTTATTTATTTTCTGAATGTAAGCATTTTATTTATTTATTTATTTATTTATTTTTTGTATTTTAGGGAAGGGTCTGCAGGGTGTTTACGGTCTCACTACTAGATTAGATTTGTAGTGATTTGCCTGTTTACAGCCTCCCAAGAGCTGGGATTACAGTGCCACCACCCCTAGTCTCAGTCACCATCTCAGTGTGCCCTGGGGGCGGGGCCAGCACAGTAGGCCCAGGGCCCCTGCACCTGCGCCTGCTTGCAGGTGCTTTAATCCAGTGAGCTATTTGGCCAGCCTTGAATGTAAGCCTTTTAGAGCCAGAAATACTTGTGAAGAAAGTTTTAATATCATCCATCTAACCTGAGCTAGGAATCACTGTTAATAAGCAAAAACCCAAACAGCTCTCTTTGCAGCTGGGGAGATAGCTCAGTGGCTTAAGCACCTGATAAACACAAAGTCCTGAGTTCAATCTCTGGTACCAAAAGAGGGAGGGAGGGAGGGAGAGAAGGAGGAAGAGAGAGAGAGAGAGAGAGAGAGAGAGAGAGAGAGAGAGAGAGAGAATGGTTTCTGTTTGGATTTTCCCCCTTGGTGACACTGTGTAGAGTCCTAGCTTCAGAGTACCCGAATAGCATGCAGTGACTTTAACCAAACTGAGGACTTTCTACTCTAACTAACATAAGGCTAGATGAAGGCTCAGAGCTTTGGGCAGATGTATCTAACTAGAACTCAGCAACACCACTGTCTCATTGACTTTGCTTTTATTATTGCCATTTATTTAGAGTGAGTTATTCTGTTTTTTTTTTTTTTTTTTTTTTTTCTTCAGAACTGGGGACTGAACTCAGGCCCTTGAGCTTGCCAGGGAAGCTCAAGATGCCACTGAGGCATCTCCCTGGCCCCTTATTCTGGTTTTTAATGTCATAAAGTTTAATTGTAAAACACATGCTGGGGCTGGGGAGTTAGCTCAGTAGAAAAAGTGCTTGTCTGGCAAGCGCAAGGGCCTGAGTTCAATCCCCAGTTCTGCAAAAAAACAAAAAACACCACATGCTATTTGGTTTGATTCTTTTTTTTTTTTAGAACCGGGGATTGAACTCAGGCCCTTGCACTTGTCAGGGAAGCGCTTATTCCACCAAGCCATCACCCCGGCCCCCTTGGTTTGAAAAAGTGTGTTGAGTTGGCTCACACTTGTAACCATGATGCTGAGGAGGCTGAGGTGGGAGGATTTCAAGCTCGAGACCAACTTGGGCTACAGAGCAAGCTCAAAGCCAAGTGAGCCCCTGTCTCCAAAAAGGGGTGCACTGGCTTAATGAGGCGTACTTGCTATCCTACAGTGAGAGCATATGATACTTAAAGTGAATGATTGAAGTTTGGGGAGGAATGACTGAATTTGGTCCCAGTTATACAGAGAGGAAAACAGACACAGAGCAAATCGATTTATTGGTAGCCAATGAACATGACTCCAGCTTCCTCATTTCCATCCAGAGACACAAGGCGCTCTAGTACCTCTCACGGGGTACTGGGTAAGAGGAGGCCTGCACCGTCCAAGGGGCCGCAGACTGTCCCCTCCCAGCACCCTCGGTTGCTTCCCCTTACACAGTTTACACAACGCCCATTGCATCTTCTTCAGGTTGTGTCTATCTTGAATGAAGTGCTTTTAAATGGTTTCCAACGACTCCTGGCTCCTAACGGGCAAGCTCTTTCTTGTCAGCCACCGCTGCTCTGTGTTGAACACGGAGCACAAGGCTCTTCTGAGCGATGCTTGCCTGGGCCCCGGTACATTGCAGCTGCCGCTGGGATCTGGCCTTAATTAGAGGCTGGAAACCCCCAAGCTTCTCAGGAGCAGTCCCAGCAGCTTTGTGTCCGGAGACTGAAGCACAAAGCGGGAGCCGGGTAGGCTCTGCAGCCAGGGGTTAAAACCACTCCAGGACCTTGGCCATCCTGTCTGCGATGCAAAGCCAAGTGTGTTTGCCCCAGGAATGCTGGGGCGCCTGGTTTGTTGTGGAAACAGGCGTGATCAAAGTAGGGAGAATTAAACCGATCCATTAGAATAATAGTGGAGGCTACAGGACCTCTGGCGACAGGGCCTTGAACCCCAGGACTCCTGCGGAGAACAGACTTCAACAGCCGGCCCCTGGGGAAGCCAGGGATGACAGCACAGCTGGGAGAGAAGGGGTGGGGGGAGCTAGATGGGGCCTCTCAGGGTGGGGTGCAAACGCTGCCCTCCTGCCCTTCGGATTCTTACCGTGCCAGCCTTGTGGCTCTGGGGGGCAGCCCTTCTCAGATCAGAGCACTGGGCGTGGAGCAGCATGCAGATTCTGTTGGGGGTGGGGGTGGGGGTGGGGTGGAGTGGAGTGGAGTGGAGTGGGGGTAGGGTAGGTGGAGGCGGCTGCAGAACTATACTGGGCACTACGGAAAGGTCTTTTGCTTCTCCACTTTGTCTAACATTGAAAAATTCTCATGGGAGAGTTGTTTCAGTGGCTGGTGTCCTGGCCTGGTGAGGTTTTGTTGTCCCAGGGAGGCTGAGAAGACTTGGGAGCATCGCTGGGTGTTGAGGACCGGGGAAGTAGAGAACAGTAGGCCTCGGAAGCCAGCTCAACGGAGAGCAGGACAGAGGCGGCGGCGTGGCCAGAGTCGCCAGTGCCGCCGAGCCAAGCTGCCCACGACTGTGCCACGGCTCCCCAGGTACCAGGGCACAAACAACACAAATGCACTTGAAAATCTAAAACCCAGAAAGGGGATTTGTGGCTTAGAACCCTGTCCACATGAGAAAATGCCATCTTTTATGACTCCAGAATTGGTTTCGCTTCTATTTATTTTCCTTTGTGGAGCTTGGTGTCTCTGTCCAGTGAGCCTGGAGGGACGGTCTGGGGCTGACTGGCAAGGCAGAGGGAACCCTTACATAGATCAGTACTCCTGGGCCCCACATGTGCCTGCTCCCCAGGTCCCAAAGCTCCTCTACTGTCCTCTACTCTTCCATGAATGCTGCCCAGAGCAGCGGGACAGTTGCTGTCTCCTCCAAACGACAGAAGAGACAGTGAGGGCCCAGGGGGCCAGAGGGCCACTTGGGTGCACACCTGTCCCGCTGCGATCAAACACTGAAACCTGAGAAGCCAGAGGAGCCCCAGAACCCATCCCAGCAGGAGGGGCAGGCTGGTCTACAAGAAGGGGAGGGAGGAGAGCAGCTTAGGCTTGTGGGGGAGGAGGCCCAGGGGAAACCTTGAAAGAAAGAATTAGCCAGGTCTGTGGACTCAGACACAAGCCAGTCAGGGGCCCCTGTCCCCTCCTGTCCCCTCCTTTCCCCTCTTTTCCTCTCTCCTCCCTCCTTCCTCTTCCCTCCCCTCCTTTCTCCTGTCCTTTTCTTTCCAGGCAACTGTTTCCTCCAGGAAATGTCAGACTTTTTTTAAAGTTTTTGCACTGCTTTAAAAAAATCTGCCTTCTTGGAGCCTGTGTGCTTTGGACAGGGAGAAGTTTGGGCACCCTGCTTCCAGGCCTGGGATCCTTGGCATGGAGGGGAGAGAGCCAGGGCTTCCCCAAAGCCTGGGTGTGGTCCTGGCTTCTAAGTCCCCCCACAACCAAGCCTCTTTCTTCCTGGCCCAGGCTGTGCCCTGTGTGAGCCCACTCCCACTCCACCCCCAGAAGCTCCTCTGAAGCAATCAGTGATGTGTGTGTGTGTGTGTGTGTGTGTGTGTGTGTGTGTGTGCACCTGCAGGAAAGGAAAGCTCTGGACTTCTGGAAACCACTTCTGGGGTCAGAATTGCGGCCCTACAGGCCAAGGCTGACCCTGGGGGCCCCTTTTCCCAGTCCCCCATTGAGTTACCAAATGCGGCCACTTCTTCCCGTGGAATGCGCATGCGCAGCGGCAGTGATGATTGAAGCTGACAGCGAGCTTTCATGTAGCCACATCCCCAACGCCAGGCGAGAAAGACTCCCAGGAATGCACAACATCCCCCTCCGATTAACCCCCTACCTTCTGCCCCAGGAAAGTGAATGCCCTGCTTGGGACTGAGGCTCTGACTGGGGGCCTGCTGAGGCTCTGAGTCTCAGGAGAGTGACCTGGTCGCACACACTCGGCCTGCCAGCCCTAGGGTGCTCCCCCAGCAGCTCCACTATTTGCACACTTGAGGTGCCCCGGAAGCCTCCTTAGCAGACAGCAACCTCTGCCAGGACCCCTGACTCCCTTTCCACGTGTTAAGACCCAGCCTTGGTTCCCAACGGGTGGGAGGAGGGGCCGCAGACCCAGTGGAAGGAGAGAGGAGGTTGGCCACCCTCAGGGCGCAGGCCCAGGCCAGCAGTGCTTGAAATTGAGGTTTTCAATCCAACTCTGCTGTCTCTTCTCATCTGTCATCTATCTATAATTTATCTATGTATAGTTATTATCTATCAATCTATTATTATTATTCTTATTATTTTTTTTTTTTTGCAGAACTGGGGATTGAACTCAGGCCCTTGCGCTTGCCAGGCAAGTGCTTATTCTATATCAATCTATTATCTATCATCCATCAATCTATCATCTATCACCTATCTATAATCTATCTATCTATCTATCTATCTATCTATCTATCTATCTATCTATCTATCATCTATCTATCGCCAGATCATGCCCTCTCCTTAATTCCCTGTAAACAGCCTCCTCTGCTGACCGTGTGAGTAAGTGCACTGACGTGGCTGGGCAATCCTTTATTCCCACCAGCTGAGGGGCTCCACCTGGCCTCAGCTTTCTGTGTTGTGACTCTTGTCTTCACTTCATCCCCCACCATTCTCGCTCTGGAGTCTCAAGAGTTTTCTGTGCTGGATATGGTGTCTGTCTGTCTGTCTGTCTGTCTGTCTGTCTATCCTTTGAGGGAGGGTCTCACTGTCATCCAGGCTGGCCTTGAATTCATACCTGTCCTCTTGCCTCCGTGTGCCACCATGCCCAACTGTGCTGCCCCTCGAGATGCCATTTGTGACCACCCATAGCTTTGGCTTCCTCTCTGCCGGGCCTTTGCCACGGCAAGAGCAGCCGGTGGCTTCTTCCAGGCATCATGCCGATGGGACTGGTGCTCTACTCAGAGGGGCGGCTGGCCGGAAGCTGTTAGGAGGACACTTCCTGTGCGCCGGGCGCCTTAGCCTGCCCTGTGGTCCTTGAAGTGTGGCATCAACTTTCTTTTCCTTTCTTTTTAATTTTTTTTCATTTTAAAGAATACGAAATAGAGATATAAAGAAGAAAACAGTGTTAGAAATGATACAAGATTTCACTAAACAAAGTAATAAGAATTCAACCACGGTTGCTGTATTACGTGATGCTATCTTCAAGTTAGTTGTTCGCATTACCAGGTATAAATGTGTAAGATTCGTTTAAAAACAAAAACAGTAACCAAGAAGTTATAAGAAATTCAAAAGAGGAAAAAAATCAGAGTAAAAGAAATAAGCGTTAACTGCTGCTTCCACAAGACCAGCAGAAATCAACAATACAATTATCCAAATTATTCTGCATACAAGCCCGTGTATTCCAGTTCCCCTTCTTCCATCTGTCCTTTCCCTCATCCCAGTTTTTCCTTCCCACTGAACAATTTCCTTCCCTTTCACAGTATCTGTTCCACCTTCTAGATTTTCATTGCTCTTTCAGGTTCTTACACTAGTGAGATAATACGATGTTTTCACAAGGGGATCTGATTTATTTCATTTACCAATATAGTCTGTAGCTGCATCCATTTACCTACAAAAGCCTCAAATTTATCTTTTTTTTTTTTGGTGGAAGCAGGGATTTAATTCAGGCCCTTGCGCTTGCCAGGGAAGTGCTTATTCCACTGAGCCATCTCCCCGGCCCTCAAATTTATCTTTTTATACCTGAATAATACTCCATTGTGTAAAAATGCCATATCTTTTTAATCCACTCTTTAGTTGATGAGCATTTGGGTTGTTTTCAAGATTTACCTATGACAAATCATGCTGTATAAACATGGGTGCACATATATTACTGTGGTAGGATGATTTCAGTTCTTTTGAAAAAATACCGAGGAAGCAGCTGTCCATGTAGCTCAGTGGACTCAAGTGCTTGCTTAGGCAGATGCAGAGGCCGGAGCTTCATCCTCCACATGCCGTGCTAGCCCCACCCTGGGAGCATGCTGAGACAGTGATTGAGACCAGGCATTGTAGTGCACGCCTGTAACTCCAGCCCTTGGGAGTCTGAAAACAGGAGGATCACTACAAGTCCAATTTGTGTAGCGAAACCTGTAGGCCCTGTACTAAACACATTAAAAAA
>NW_004524633.1:6257079-6262791 GCF_000260255.1 Octodon degus
AGAGAGAGAGAGAGAGAGGTGTATGTGGCCAGCTCAGCCCACCAGGGGGCGGGCTGGCTGGCATGTGGTGCTGGGGGATTGAACCGCGGTCCCCAATGCTTTGCCAAGCTTGTTCTAAGTAGGTGCTTTAGACCACTGAGCCATCTCTCCAGCCCCTTGGTTAACTTTTAATGATAGCCATTCTTTGGCAGAACCGGGGATTGAACTCAGATCCTTGTGTTTGTCAGTCAAGCGCTTATCCTACTGAGCCATCTCCCCAGCCCCTCAGTGTCGTTTTAATTTGCATCTCTTAAATGACCAATGATTGGACATTTTTTCATATACTTATTTGCCATTTATATCTCTTCATTTGTGAAGTGTGCATTCATCTCAGATGCCCATTTTTGCATTGGGCCTTTGGATTTTGGTGGCCTGATTTTTAAAAATTCTTTACATGTTCTAGATAGGAGTCCTTTGTCTGAAAGAGTTTGCTATAGTTGTCTCCCACTTCATGGCTTTTCTTTTTATTCTTTTGGTGATTTCTTTCAATGCACAGAAGCTTTTCAAAAAGATGAGATCCAAATTGTTGATTCTTTGAAGTACTGCCCATGCAGTTTGATTTTTGTTCATGAACTCTTTATCTACCTCAGTGTCCTTAAGGTTTCTACCTACTTTCTCTTCCAGAAAATTTAGTGTTTCAGTTTCAATATTTATTTATTTATTTTTTATAAGCAGAATATATTTATTGAGAGAAAGAAAGCTCCTGTCCAAGAGAGGGACAGGAGGGGGGCCCGAGCGGGTAGTTCCCCGGGAAGCTGTCTCTTCCAGGGACTTTTATAGTGTAAAACTGTGTGGGGCTAAGGTGGAGAGAATGGGAACTCGCTTAGGTGGGCAGAAGGTGGGACAAAACTATGGTCAACCAATGGGATTACAAGCACCATTGCTCAGGTAAGACTGATTAAATACAGTATCGAATGGGAAAATGAGTCACAAGTCCCAATCCAGAATTTATGAAAGAAAAGCAAACTCATACCTCCATCCAGTGATCTCGGTGGAAACCTCCAAAATGTACAGGGAGAAAAACTGATCTTGGGTGGGTGACCTCAAAACCATATAGGAAACCTCCAAATGACAGGGAAAAACGATCTCCCGACCTGACCCACACGAGTTCGTGTTCTCTAAAACCGAAGAATGAATTTTAGGAACAAACGGAGGTTATGAGCAGAATATATTTATTGAGAGAAAGAAAGCTCCTGTCCAAGAGAGGGACAGGAGGGGGGCCCGAGAGGGTAGTTCCCCCTCAGTTTCAATATTTAAATCTTTGATCCATTTTAACTTTAGTTTTGTGCAAGATGATAGGAATGGGTATATATTAAACCTTTGGTATGTGGAAAGCCAGTTTTACCAGCACCATTTATTGAAGAGGCTATCTTTCTTCCAATGAACGTGTGTGTCCACTTTGTCAAAGATAATGTGGCTGAGTATACTTGTAGTTGTGTTTTCCTCTTCTAATCTGTTCCATTAATACTCAGGTCTGTTGTTTTGCCAATACTTTGTCGATTTTATCACAGTAGCATTGTAGTATAATTTCAAGTCAGGGACTGTGCTGCCTCCTGCCTTTCCTTTGTTTCCCAGGATTGCCTTTGCTATTCTAGGTCTCTTCTGGTTCCAGATGAATTTTAGGAATATTTTTTTTCTAGATCTGTGATTTATACTAATGGTATTTTAACTGGGATTGCATTGAATTTGTATAACATTTTTGGAAGTATGACCATTGTCACAATATTGGTTCTTCCCATCCAGGAGCAAGGGATATTTTTCCATTTTCTGAAATCCTCTTCAATCTCTTTTCTTTAGAATTCTAGAATTTTCACGGTATAAATCTTTTACTTCCTTTGTGAGATTGAATGTTAAGTATTTCATTTTTGGGGGTGTTAATTTGAAAGGCATGGTTTCCATAATTTCTCTCGGTGCCTTTGTTGTTTGTGTATAGAAATGCTATTATTTTTGGGGTGTTGACTTTGTATCCTGATATGTTACTGAATTTGGTTACTAAATCTACAAGTGTCTTATGGAGTTTTTGGGGTCTTCTATGTTCAGTATCATGTCATCTACAAATAATGGTAATTTCGCTTCTTCCTTTCCAATCATTGTTTCTTTTATTTCTTTGTCTTGTCTAATTGCTCTGGCTAATGTTTCCAGAACTATATTTAACAGGAGTGATGACAGTAGACATCCTTGTCTTGTTCCTGATTTTAAAGTGAAGGCTTTCAGTTTTTGTCCACTAAGTATTATGTTGGCTGTTGGTTTGTCAAAGATGGCTTTTATCAGGCTGAGGTAAAGACCATATATTCCACAACTCTGTAGTGTTTTTATCATGTGTGAATGTTGGACTTTGTCAAAAGCTTTTTCTGTATCTATTGAGATGACCTTGTGATTTTTATCTTTGGCTCTGTTCTGTGGTATATTATATTTAGGGTTTTGAGTATATTAAATCATCCTTGCATTACTGGGGTGAGTCCGACTTGATCATGATGTATAATTTTCTTGATGATTTGTTACATTCTGTTTGCTAGTATTTAATTGAGGATTTTTGCATTGATGCTCATTAGGGAGATTGGTCTGTAGTTTTTTTTTTTTTTTTTTTCCGGAACTGGGGATTGAACTCAGGCCTTTGCACTTGTCAGACAAGTGCTTATTCCACTGAGCCATCTCCCCAGTGCCCTGTAGTTCTTTTATGTTTGGATCCTTCTCTGGTTTTGGTATCAGAGTAATACTTGTCTCACTGAATGAGTTTGGGATAATTCATTCCCTTTCTATTTCATTGAGAAGTTTGAGAAGAGTTGGCATGAGGTCCTCCCTAAATTTCTTGTAGAATTCAGCTGTGAATCCACCAGTACCTGGACTTTTCTCTGTTGGCAGGTTATTTTTAAATTACATTTTGAATTTCATTGGTTGATATTGGGTTATTTGAAATTTTTATATCTTCTTGATTTAGCTTTAGTAGTTCATATGTATCTAGGAATCTGTTCATTTCTTTTGTATTTTTCATTCTGTGAAAGTAAAGTTTTTGGGTTTTTTTTTTGTACAGGATCTATAGGGTCCCACTACATAGATTAGACTCATAGTGATTCTCCTGTTTTCATCCTCCCAAGTGCTGGGATTACGGGTACACACCATCATGCCCAGTCTCAAGTGCAATCTCAGTGCACCTTGGGGGCGGGACAGGTAGGCAAGCCAGGGAACAAACCCCAGCCTCTGCACTCTGCCTGAACAGGTGCTTTAGTCCACTGAGTTATCTGGCTGGCTCTTGAAAGTGAAGATTTTGAAAATAAGTATTGACAATCTTTTCAATTTCTGTAGGATCTGGAGTGATTATACCCTTTTCATTCCTCATTGCATAAATTTGAATTTTTTCTTTCCTTTTTTAATGAGGTTGGCTAGGTGTCTTAGTTACTTTTTACTCGTTGCTGGGACAAATAACTGACATTCAGAAGGAAGGAAGAAAAGGTTTATTTAGCTCACAGTTTGTGAAGGTTTCAGTTCATACTCCGCTGGCTCCAAGGCAAAAGAAATGACAGCAGTTCGTGGTTGCAGAAATCAATGAACAGCAGAGGAGGAGCAGCAGCTGCGGCGTCCAGCAAGCCTCTCTCTTCCTTCTACACTGACTGCAAAGACCCATACTCCACTGTGAAGATTGAAGCTCTTCCAAAGTGAAGCAGCTGCAAAGATCAACCTCCTCTGAAGACTGCAACTTCTCCAAGGAAGAGGGGCAGGGTGGCAGAAGCCTTCCTCACCTCCTTTATACACACTTTTTGTGCTTAGTCACTCTGGGGCAGCCCATGGCCCTAGGGCGGAGCTGATTGCACCCCAGGGTGGGCCCAGTTGAGCTCTAGGGTGGAACCAATCGCACCCCAGTGCTGGCCAAATAGATTGGGCCCTGCCCACTTGTAGGGTGGAGACCTCCATGACTGGAACTGCCAGATCCAATTCAGCCAAGTTGACACAATGTATCAACTACCACACTAAGGATTTATCAATTTTGTTTATTCTTTCAAAGAACCAACTTTTTGACTCATTAATTCTTAGTATTGTTTTCTTCATCTCTACTGCATTCATTTTTCTCTGATCTTTATAATTTCCTGCCTTCTTCGAGCTTAGGACTTGACTAGGTCTTCTTCTTTTAGGAGTTTGAGGTGCAACATTAGATTGTTTATTTGGGCTCATTTGTTTTCCTGACGTAATAGTTTATTGTTATAAATTTCCCTCTTAAGACAGTTTTCATTGCATCCCACAGGTTCTGGTAAGTTGTATCTGCATTTTTGTTAGCTGTAAATATTGTTTAATTTCTTCTTTAATCTCATCCATGACCCATTGATTGTCTAGGAGGGTATTATTTAGTTTCCATGTGCTTATAGAACTTTTGCTGTTTCTTTTGTCAATAATTTCAAGTTTCATTGCACTATGGTCAGATAATATGCATGGGATAATTTTAATTTCTTTACATTTGCTTAAGCATGTTCTATGTGTTTGCACATGATTTATTTTGGGGAATGTCCCATGTACAGCTGAGAAAAATGTATATTCTGATGCTGTTGGTTGGAACACTCTGTAAAGGTCTACTAAGTCCATTTGTTCACAAATTCAGTTTAGTTCTATTATTTCTTTGCTCATTTTTTATATGGTTAATCTATCTCTTTGTTCCAATGTGGTGTTAAAGTCCCTCAGGACAATTGTGTCATTGCTCATTAGATTTTTCATATCTGTTAAAATTTGTCTTATATAGTTTGGTGCTCCTACACTGGGTGCATATATATTTATAATTGTTATCTGTTCCTCTTGAAGTTTTTCCCTAACAAGTATGTAGTGACCTTCTTTATCTCTCTCTCTTTTTTTGTTTTTCTTTTTTTGTGGAACTGGGGATTGAACTCAAGCCCTTGCACTTGCCAGGCAAGCACTTATTCTACTAAGCTATCTTCCTGGCCCAAAGGATTTTGTTTTTTGGTGGCTCAGACTGTCTGAATGGCAGGTTTGGTAAGGCAGGTGGAGCCAGGGATTGAACCACATTATCCTGCTCCTGACTGCCTTTGTATGAGCAGGTGCTTAAACGACTGAGCTAAGGGCAGGCCCCGCAATTTTTTTTGCAGAACCGGGGATTGAACTCAGGCCCTGTGCTTGCCAGGGAAGTGCTTATTCTACTGAGTCATCTCCCTGGCCCCCAAATATTACATTCAATTGGTAGAAGTATGACTACCAATCAACATTAGCATCTGACTTTATTTATTTATTTATTTATTCATTTATTTTTTTTGTGGTACTGGGAGTTGAACTCAGGACCCTGTACTTGCCAGGGTAGCGCTTATACTACTGAACTATCACCCCAGCCCTTCTTTATCTCTTTTAATCACACTTGGTTTGAACTTGACATTGTCAGTAACCAGAACAGCTACCCCTGCTTTACTCTGGGCTTCTGTCACGTGGAGTACTGTTTTACATCCTTTGACATTCAGCATATTATTTCCTTTTGAATTTAATGTGTTTCTTATATGCAACATATTGTTGGATTTTGTTTCTTTTCTTTTTTTTTAATTTTTAAATTTATGTGTGTGTGTGTGTGTGTGTGTGTGTGTGTGTGTGGCCAGCTCAGCCCATCAGGGGGCGGGGCTGGCTGGCATGTGGTGCTGGGGGATTGAACCGTGGTCCCTGTGCTTTGCTAAGCTTGTTCTAAGTAGG
>NW_004524633.1:6263286-6283502 GCF_000260255.1 Octodon degus
GGCTGGCTGGCATGTGGTGCTGGGGGATTGAACCGCAGTCCCTGTGCTTTGCTAAGCTTGTTCTAAGTAGGTGCTGTAGACCACTGAGCCATCTCCCCAGCCCCTAAATTTGATAGGTAGTTTTGCAGAATACATCAATTTGAAAGTTGTTTTCTTTCAGAACCTAAAAGATCTCATTCCAAACTCTTCTTGATTTGATGGTCTGTGTTGAGGAATCTGCCATGATTCTCATGGGCTTCCCATTCTAGGTGATCTATTGTTTCTAACAGCTTTTAATATTCTGTTCTTTTGCTCAATTTCTGGGATACTGATTACTATGTGTCTGGGTGATGTTTTATTTTGATTATGGCTAGTTGGAGTTCTGTATGCTTCAGTTAACTGTATATCAGCTTCTGTTCTCATGCTTGGGAAATTCTCTGCTACTACTTCTGCAAACACTCTTTTTATATCTTTTGTACTATCTCCAGGTATTTTGTTGATACCTGTTAGTCTTATATTATTTTTCTTTGCATCATCTTTAACTGTTGTATTGTTATTTCCTGGTTTTTCATTATTGTGTTTTTTTTTTTTTCTGATATTTTAGGGAAGGGTGTACAGAGTGTTCAGGGTCCCACTACTAGATTGGACTCATAGTGATTCTCCTGTTTTCAGCCTCCCAAGAGCTGGGATTACAGGCGCACACCACCACGCCCAGTCTCAATTGCCCTCTCAGTGCCCCTGGGGCGTGGGGCTGGCATGGCAGGCCCAGGGATCGAACCCTAGCCCCTGCTCTCATTATTGTTAGGGGATGTTTCCTTTCATGTTCACTAGCTGCAGTGCTATCTTCAAGGTCCAAAATTCTATCTTCTGTTTCATTCAAGTGGTTTTGCAAGCTTTCAATGGAATTCTTAATGTCCTGAATATCTGTTTGAATTTGTTTCATGCATTCTAGTTCTTTCTTGTATTGTTCATTCAATGTTTCCATCATCTCCCTATTCCCTTCTATTGTTTTATTTGTTTCTTTCTTAGATATATTGAACAGTTCTTTCATAATTGTTGTCATTTCTTTTTTTTTTTCTTTTCTTTTTTTTTTTTTTTACCACAGAAATTATTGCTTCTGGCCCCATTGTGTCTAAGGGGAATTGAGGGCAAACACTTTCTGTTGGCAGACTTTTGTTGTCCTTGCCAGGAAGCACAGGGCACTCGACAAGGATTCTGTAAGGCCGTCCATCCCTTGATGCTGTGCTAACTGACCTGCACTTTTGTACAAGCGCTTCCAGATAGTACCTTCTTACCCACAGCGTGCTTTCCTCAATCAGGGAACGACGATCTCTCCCGCCAGACACCTTCCAGTTGTAGCAGCACAATTACTTGAGAATTTCTTGAAAATGGGTTCTATGGCACTGACATGCGATCTCAGCACTCAGGAGGCTGAGGCAGGAGGAGCATGGGAGGTTGAGTCCAGCCTGGACTACAGAGCGAGTCTTTGCCTCAAAAACAACACAACACAACATAACACAAAACAAAGCAGAATTTTATTACAGGTGTTGGGGATGTAGCTTAGTGGCAAAGCCCTTGCCTAGCATGTTTGCAGCTCTGGATTTGATCTCTACATGCGTGTGTGCATGTGTGCGTGCACCTACCCACCCACCCATCCACACCCACACTATAATGGGAATTGGCCCTTGTTTCCTAAAAACATAGAATTAAAATGATCACCACCTCGTTGGCTAGCGTTCTCATCCTCTGTGCAGGGAGGTCTGTGGGGAGCGGGGCTGCTGAGCGACATAAGATAAAGCAAATATGTAAGATGCTGAGAAATGGGGTGAAGCAGGGCCACAGGGTGCGAGGACCCAGGAGGAGCAGCGGAAGAGAGACCGAAAGGCTTCCTAAGGTGGCAACATTTGACCTGAGGCCTGAATCAGGACCCCTCCTGGCAGTAAGAGGAAGTCTGGCTTCTCCAAGACGCGAAAGGAAGGCAGGGGTGAAGTGTTCTGAGCAAAAGGGTCCGAGGCTTTGTGAAACGAGATATGACACATTTTGGTAAACAAAGCACCACCCTGGGTGATTCTTTCAAACTTCTTAATGAGGTCTTAAACAAGATGCGCTTCTGTCGGCGCTCCGCACGCACCCAGAGAGAAGTGTTCTGAGCGACACGCGCGCTCCCTGCGTTCGTCCTCACTGCGTGTGAGCAACTGGGATGGCTCCTAGTTCCCTGGATTTAAGATGCCGAGCCTCTTGGTACACTGCTTTCACAATCTGATACCTGGCGTGCTTGCAAAGCCCTGTCCAGGACGCTGTCGAGGAGCTGGGGTTTCATTTCTGGTGTAACTGGGCATTTCAGACAGGTGTACGTAGGTATAACATTTCTGATTTGCATTGCGTAGTGCGTGTGCGTGTGCGTGTGTGTGTGCATTCGACGCACAACTGAGGGTGCTCAGGCCTCCAAAAGGGGAGCACTGTTCTGGATATTTCAAGCCGGGGCAGGTGTCCCACTTCCTGGTGGGGTGGACACTGGGCAGAGGAGTGTGCAGACCTCGGGTCGGCAGGAGAGACACAGGCAGTGGCTTGGGCGCCCCACGGATTTCCGTGGGGGATGTGTGGCCGGAGGAGCCCTGGGGCTCAGGGGCAGGCTGGGGGCTGTGGCCAGGGGCAGGTCCTGCAGGTGAGGGGAGAACTCCCTTCTCGAGGTGAGTGACCATGAAAGACGGCAGACGAACTGTGAACCTGAAGTAGGCGCCCGCATTCCTGAGGTGGACACCCAAGGGCGCAATCTCAGAAGAAACTAGAGTGAGAGCGCCAGAAGAGGTTGGCGGTAAGTCCTTCGGAAAGCACACTTGGCATTGGTTCGGCCCTCCAGGCCACGTTAGCTTTATGGCTATTTCAGCTTCCTCATAATGCCATACAGCTTTGCATGTAGTTTTTGCTTATATGTTTTGTAGTCACGTACGGTTACGTGCCGTTCACCTCTCGCCCACACAGCTTTAGCTCCATTTTTAGGGATTTTTACAAAGGAAGAGCTCCGTCTGTGCGGTCCTGCGTGCCGACCCTCCCACACCTCTGCTGGGCTCTGGCTAGTGGTGTCCCCTCAGGCTGAGATCCAGCTTTTCTTCCTGCGACTTGAGCGCATCTCTCCTCCCCACTCCTTGGGAAGAAGCCTCCATTCCTGGTTTCCTTCTCTTCCTCCTTCCAGCTAGGTTGTGTGTTTTACACCAAGACTTTTGGAAAATAAAGCACAGCTGTTTCCCTCCCTCCCTCCCTCCCTCCCTCCCTTTCTCCATCCTCCCTTCTTTCCTTCTCTCCCTCCTTCTCTTCCCTCCTCTCTGTCCTTCCTCCTCTCTCCCCCACAAGGTCTGGCGTTTCTGAAGCTCAGGTGAAGTCACACGAAAGTGCTCAGTAGCAAGTCACTGAACAGGATGGCGGGCTCTGCCCCTCCCTGAGGGTCACAGGCTGCTGCTGTCTGGCTTGCGGACGCCTGTGGTTAAGGACCACAGCGGCAGGAGTTTACTTCCTCTCTGAAAAAGTTCAAGCAAGAGAAATCTTGCATCTCCATGAGCCAGCTGTTTATCCAGAGGTGTGTGGAGACCCTGCAAAGCCACCAGGTGACAGGTTTTGGGGGCATGTTGGGGACGTGCGGTGCCCACAACGTGTGCCCCTTGCAATCATATTTCATCCTTTACTCTGGAAGAGGATGTCTAATGAGTTTTTTTTTTTTTTAATGTATTTGTTTTAAAAGGACAGTTTAATCCTTTGGAATCAGAAAATTTCATTTTCATCTCAGCTCTTTCTCATACTAGGAATAGTTCTGGTATAAAAGTAAGTAGCACATGCATATTCCAGTACTCAGGAGGCTGAGGCGGGAGGGTTGTGAGCTCAAGGCCAAGCCAAGCTGCATACCGAGACCTTGCCTCAAAAACCAAAACCAAATAAATAATGTAACATCTCTACACCTCCTTCATCTGTTGGGGGTGTAAAATCTTCCACCTAAGCTGGTTGTGAACTTAAGTGGATATGACACCCAGCACCTGGTACCTGGCAGTATGTGTCCACAGGTGTTTGTCACAGCACTAGTGATTATTACGTGTGCATACTCATCTGCTTGTGGTGACGAAGATGGTGGCTGAGGTCAGATACGGGGTTGCCGCAATGGCAATGAGAGTTTTGGTTGATAAGGAAGTGGAGGTGACATGGATTTGTAAAACACGGTCCTGTGATGGGTGACGCTCAGCAGCCTGAGTCAGCCCTGCACCTAAACAAGTGCAAACTCCAGCAGGGTCCAGCCCTGGGCCTAATCAGTGGCTGAGGCTCCCTGGGTCCACAGCCTGTGGGCTCCCTGAGTGCCTAGAACAGAGGTTGGGTCCTCACCAGGGTGCATCCCGCCCTGGGGATGGCTCCCTTGGTGGGGCTGTAGAGGACCCGCAGGACACAGACAGGCAGTGTACATGGGAGTGAGTCCATGCAGCTGAAGGGAATTCAGGGCATTTTCATAATCTGTAGAATATGTGTCTCCATCAGCCCCCACGTGCAGCGCGTGAGGGTCCAAGGGCCCCATGCCCCTCCCTTCCCCTCCCCTCCCCTGCCCTCCCCTTTCCTCCCCTCCCCTCTCTGCTGCTCTCCCCTCTCTAGGTCCGCTTTGCAGATCTCTCTCCCCATCTTTCTTTTTTTTTTTCTTTTTTTTTGGTGGAACTGGGGATTGAACTTAGGTCCTTGTGCTTGCCAGGCAAGCACTTATTCTACTGAGCCATCTCCCAGGCCCCTCCCATCTTCTATTTTCTATCTTTGATTTTGCTCCTGATTTATTTGTACACTGGGTTTCTCATGTAGGAGACACTGTGTGCCCCCCAAGCTCGTGTGCTCCCCAAGCTCGTGTGCCTGAGTGGTGTCACTTGCCTGTGCTATCTCATGCTTCCGAAGTCTTCCGAAGATGACTCAGGTAAATTTTACTGACTCTGAACTGGAAGTGTGTGTGCATCCTGTGTTGCCATAGAGACAGGGCAAACACAGTTCTGTCCTCACAAGGGGCCAGGCTAGATGCAGCGCAGAATCAAGTCCTTCCAGGCCTTGGGCAGTGAAGGCGAACTGCTGAGGTGGAATCGAAGGGGAGCCTGTTTGCCCACAGTGGCAAGCAGGGAGGGCTGCCCATAGGAGGTGTTTAGAAAGGGACCAGGAAGCCACTGGGCAAAGGAAGAATTCAAAGAGATGCTTCCCAGGCAGAGTGACCGCAAGGGCCAGAAAGGGAAAGAGCTATGGATGTTTCCAGAACGTCTAGGAAATTGAAGTGATGAAAAAATCAGGGAGAGGAAGACAGAAGCTCGGCCACACAGGCCTTTGAAAGCTCAGTGATGCATTAGAATGGTTTTGGGGTCCCTGGAAAACCTCAAAGGGCTTTTGAGGGGAGAGGAACACAGAAAGCTCTCAGAAAGGTCATGTGGCTCCCTCTTAGTGCATTGGCTTGAGCTTGTCACCTTGGCCATTCTGGCAGCTGAAGTAGGAGGACTGCAAAATTAAGGCCAACCAAGGTGACATCCTGAGGGTCTCTCAAAATAAAAAATAGGAAGTGCTGGGGCTGTCATGATTCCTTGGCAAACAAAGACAACACATTCGCTTTGAGCATCAGCTAGGATTATTTTCCACGAAGGAACAGGGACACTGACATGCATTTTTTGGGGGAGGAGGACAGAGGAGATATGATCTTTCTATGTAGCCCAAGCTGACCTCAGATGCCTGGGGATCCTCCTGCCTCAGCCTCCCCAGTGCTGGGATTACATGTGTGCGCATCATATGCAGCTTGGTGTAGTTTTGCTTGGGTTTCATGGAGAGAGGACAGAGGGCTGTGTCCTAACAGCTACCCCAGGGAGGATGCAGCTGGACCTGCCCAGATGCTTCCTGAATGATCAGGGGCAGGGTGGGCACCTAGGATGGCAGGCTTTGGGGACAGATGGTAAACGGGGTCTTATGTCCTTGTGTAGGAGAGGATGAGGAGCCTGAGCAGCCACACAGCGCTTGCCTTTTCTCAAAAGCTTGGTGCCTGTGTTGGGTGAGTGTGTCCTGACCCCTCAGTGTCTGCACACCATAGAGGGACAGCAATGTGGAGCAGAATGCATTGGTGGGGACCGCTGCATCTGCCCAGCAGACTGTGCGAGCCCTGCTGAAGGAGCCCTCACAGGTCTAGCACTCCTAGGTCTCTGCCCGTGCTGGCCACACAGTTCACTGGCCACTCTCCAGCCGACCCACTGCTCTGCAGGCTTCTGGTAGCTGTGGCAAGGCCAGAGGGTGGCAGTGGACTGAAGCAAAGTGCGGCTCCCGGCTGGCCTCCCTGGTGCGGGGTGGCTGCTCCCGGGGCCCCGAGCACTTCATTTTTAGGGTTGTTGAATTCCCATGTGAAGCTCTTATAAGTGAAACCCTCTAGCCCTTGGCATTTTTGGGCCTGCTGGGGTGAGGCCCTTGTCTCAGAGGAAGACAGACAGCCCTGACAGATAGCCAGGAACGTGGTCCTGCGTCTTCCAGTCTTGCTTCACTTTGGTCCTGTTGGTGGGGAAACAGTGCCTTTTGAACACAGCACAGGGCTCTAACCAGCACGGTCTCTCCTTGTGTCTCAGCTTCGGTTGGGTGGCGAGTTGGAAAGAACAAATAAGTTCCCCACCCCTCCCCTTCTCTTCCCTTCCATCTCCTCCCTTCCTCTTCCTTTCCCTTTTATCTCCTCTCCCTTCCCTTCCTCTCAGTTAAAGAACTTCATGTCCTCCTGCCTCAACCTCCCACTTCTGGTACTACAGGTGTGCACTACTGTGCCCAGCAAAAGTTTGTTTCCGAGACTCACCGCTATCACAGATTTTATGTTCATGGTATTTTTGGTGGCATAACTTGAAAGGGTTAAGAATCATGTAACAATCATTACTGTCTCAGCTAGTGTTCTCTTGTTGCTGGGACAAATATCCCACCCTCAACGTGAAGGAAGGAAAGGTTTATGTAGCTCACAGTTACTGGAGGATGCAGTCTATACTGGGCTGACTCAGCGGATTTTCAGTCCAAGGCAGAGTGGCACACAGCAGAGACCAACCTTTCACGGCGGTGGCCAAGAGCAGAGCACGTAAAGGGAGGAGTACCAGCAACAGTGGCAACAGAGAGCAAGCCTCTCTCCCTTAAACTGCATTCAGGCTGTCTGCCCCAGACGGAGTATAGTACTCACACCCATAATCCCAGCAGCACTCACACCCATAATCCCAGCACACTCACACCCATAATCCCAGCAGCACTCACACCCATAATCCCAGCAGCACTCACACCCATAATCCCAGCAGCACTCACACCCATAATCTCAGTGGATCATGAATTAATCACAAACTCTCGAAGTCCGCCCCATGACTACATGAGGCTTTGGGGAGACAACTAGACATAAACCATAACAGTTACTGACCAGTATGAGCTACAAAAAATATCACTGTCTCTGAACTCAGTTCTTTGTAGTCTTCCCTTGACCTGTCATCAGCACTGCTTCACCTACGCAGGGTCTTGACATGTAGCTGCAGATGACCTCATACTCGAAATGCTCCCGCTCCCGCCTCCTGAGAGCTGGGATTACAGGCATGTGCCACCACACCCAGTTTACAAAATTTGGATGCACATGTGTGCTGTGTGCATTATTAGGACCTTTGGCATGGACTGATGTGGTCCACGATCATTCTGAGGCCACCTTTCCCCTTGCTTGTGCTTCTCATACTGCTGTTTTTGATTTCTGTTGTCACTAGGATTGTGCACAAGTGCACGTGCATGTGTGTGCTTCTTTCTGCCCGACATGAACTTTTCTTTCCCCTGGGTCAGATGAAACCACGGACCAATGTATCTAAACACAACTGTCGTTCTCAATAAGGGAGTCCGGTATGGATGAATGGCATTACTGAGAAAAGCGAGTGACCCCCAGCCACCTAGGAACTGGCTGGGGCTGCTCTGAAGGCCCATCCCTTCAGAGCATTCTTGGCTGTGAAGATGCAGAGCATATGTGGAACCAAACACAGAGCCTCCTCAGTACTAGCTTCCTTTCCTCTGTTGGTGTCTCTGTGTACCTGAGAGAAACCCTATGGAAGGCCTTGATTCAGTTTTAGATAATGGAAGAGGGCAGAGAGGTGGACAGCCACCAACCAAGAGTTACAGGCTGACCTTGGAGCTTAGTGGGATGACATACATTAGCTCTTGGGTCCATAGGGTGTTTAAACAGAGCCCTTCTTTTATTCCCATCAATTAAGTTTTTCTCCAGGGAATTATCAATGATTTCATTTTCTTTGGATATGGATTTTCCTGATCCTAAAAAGCAAGATTGAAGAAGAGAGTTAATAGGATAAATAGAGAAGTGCCAACCAAAGATTGGGCAGTCCAGTTGGTCACTCTTGGTGTTCTACGAGCCTGCTGTCTGAATGTGTGGGACTTCTCGGAAACATGGAAACAAGTACTTCTCAACTCAGCCCTTCCAGAGGAGGAAGGGAGTAGAATTTGCTTGTTAACTTCCATTTCTCCTTGGGCATATGTCTGCTGTGGAGGCCATTAATCCTTGTGCCGTGTGGTGTCTGGCAAGCCATTTAATCCTTGGGCTTTGAGTGACTAGAGTGAGGGGCTGTATGTTGTTGTATGAACAGGTATGGGTTGTATGTGCATGAAAGTAGGTAGAGCCCAACCAACCCATACTGCTCGTGCTTTCACATGTGCGACTATTTCTGCAACAGCGAAGGCCAAGAGGATCTGAGGCAGCCACAGGTGGACTCAGGCACAGTCCACCCCTTTGTGTGATGCGCACAAGGCATGTGTACTCCTTGCTTTCTATACGACCGTAATGATTGTGTGTGTGTGTGGGGGGTGGGTGGGTGTGTACAGCCTGCTGTCACTTTTTCCACAGAAGAGGAAGTTCAAGGTGGTGGCTAGCTGTAATCTCAGCACGAAAACCTTAAGGTCATGGTGAGCTGAGAAGCTAAGGACATGGCTAGAAGGCAGAGCACGTGCCTAGGGGCACACTGCAGTGCGCCATTTTAAAGTCCTATGGCTTTAGATCACATACTTCTTCCCAGGAGTTCCTTGTTCTTGAGTCCTCGATTTTCTACTGTTGCTCTTTCCAGGCTCCTCAATACTACCCACGTCCCGCTACAGCATCTGGCCATAGCTCTAGGTGCATCTCATTCCATTAGAATAGAATGGAGGAGCACAGCGTCGGCAGCTCTCCCCGGGGGGCTTCCCTCACCTCTGCCCTCTGGGCATGTCCTTGATGTCCTTGCACGAGACTGTAATGATCACTGTCCACTTTTAAGATCAGTGCTAACTAATGTGCCAACACATCTGTGAGCCCAACCCAACTTCCTTTGCCCAAGGTGGGTGTATGAGGCCCCCTATGAACTGCAGGTTGGGAGTTTTTAGAAGAGGCTTTTGTATGATAGAAAGACGTGACTTGGACGTTTGAACTTCCCATATATGACATTTGCTTTTAGCTTCTGGAGTTCTTTAGGCTTAATTTTTTTTTTTTTTTTTTTTTTAATTTGGAGCATCCAACTCAGGACCTTGCTGTGGCCAAGCAGCCACTTAAGCCCCTGAGCTGTGCCCTGGCCCCATGCTTAAGTCCTGATGTCCCATTTTGGTCACATGCTTGCCTCGTGTGAGCTAACAGCAGAGCGCATGAGGGTGCATGTGGGGGCACACAGAGATGCCCACACCGCGCTCAGGGCCAACCGCCAGGTGGTCCAGGTCCAGTGAATGCCAGGCGCTCCTTTTCACACAGAAAGCTGAGAAAGCCTTACTGTAGTACGGTCTGCTTCACGCAGCAGGACTACCATTCTGCTTGCACTCCCGCAGTTATAACATGCGTTTTATCTCAAGACCACGCTCCGCATCTGGACTCTCCACATTTCGCCTTGCTTCCTTGGTTTCAGTGAACTCAGGACACAGTTTTCTTTGTAGAGAAAGTTTGCACGCAGCCCAGGAATATTATGCGTATCTAGAGAGGCAGGGCTGCCTCGAGCTGTGCAGCAGGCAGCAGCGTCCGGGGAGTGCCGAAGCGCTGCGTTCCCACCTGTACTCAGTCAGAAGTGAGGATCTTTGTCCAGGCAAAATGCAGCCAAAGGGCAGCTGCGGCGTGAGTGGACAGGTAAGCTCCTCCCTCTCATCATGGCCCTTCTGGCGTCGGGCGAGGTTCTCTTCTGAATGTGGGAAAGAGATGCCGTTATGATAAGAGCAATTGTGTACATTAGTTAAAATCCCCTTTTGGGCAGCCTTGTGTGGCTGCTATGTTAGAATCGATCTGCTCACCCTCCAAGGTGGAGAGAGAGATCGACTGCTGTCCATGAAGGGTCTGTCAGATGAAACCAAAGTAAGCCCCTTACCCAGCCTCGCCTGGATGTCCTTGAGCTGCCTTTCCTTTTGTGACAGGGACAGTGTTGGGTCTGATCTATTCTGGCTGGAGAGAAGGGAGGGGAGCTCGCATTTCCAGGGCATCTGATGTGCCAGACACCATGATAGGTACCTTCAGAGAAGCGGGCACCTTTGAACGAGGAGGAGTTCCGTTGTTCCCGCCCAGAGCCCTGCAGGACATTTCTGCCTTAGGGCTTTGTAGCACAGATGGAATCATCTGTGTCAAGTGGCCCCGCCAAGTCCCTCTGGATTATGCACTTCCATTTCGTTGAAACAGGCAAAACAGAATGGGTGAAAGAAACACACTTCAGTTGTTTGTTTCTCTGAAGCTCTCCCGTGAATTCCACAAACACCTGCTTCAGGATTGCTGGCTTGCAGGATATTTTAAAAATGTGGCATCAGGTCTCACTTATCTAAAATGTGTTCTACTAATTTTTTCCTTTGCCAGTTCCATTTGCTATACTATTTCATCACTCTTCCCATCAAATATGGGAACTTGTAGCCCAGATTTTCTGTGACTCCTCATACTTCACTCATGGCAACTGTTACCAGTTTAGCCAAACTATTACATATGAACTTAAATGCATGTTGCTCTTTCTTATCCTTGGGACCTTTATTATGTAAAAAAATCCACAAATCATGAAAAAAAATACACCTAATCTTAATCTCAGGGAATATGTGCCTGTCATCCAAATCTTACCTGGTCCCATTTAATTCAATTGGCTTTGCTAGCTATATAGCCTTTGACCAATTATTTAAACTCTCTAAAGTGCTGGGGATTTTTACTTTAAAAAGAATCACTTCTTAGGATTCAAGGAAGGAGCAGGGATGTAGCTCAGTGGCACAGCACCTGCAGGGCCAGATGAGGCCCTGAGTTCAAGTCTTGACACCAAAAACCAAATGCCAAAACACCCCAACACCCAAGTCCCACCATGCTCAATAAGGATCAAATGACGGGATGTACAAAACAAGTTAGGGATTTCACTGTTAGCTCAAGATAACAGTGTGGCAGAAGCTGTTATTTACCTTGCTGGCTGAAACAAGAAATCGAATAAAAATGGTTGAATACATGAAATAATTATTTGGAGGCATTAGGCAACAGGCAAAAATGGCAGCAACTTCTGAGAGGTGAGAAATAAGTGAGGTAAGGCCTGAACTTTCCCCAGCTTACTGCCTTCAAAAAATTTCTGAGCAAGGAGGAGAAACTCAGGCAAAGAAATTTCAGAGTAAAGAATATTAACGGGGTAATGCCTGTCCATCCATAGTGATAAAGGGGTTCTTCCATCAAGGAGAATAACAGTCCCAAACACATATGCATCTAATAACTGATCTTTCAAACACAAGAAGCAAAAACAGATTGAGATGTAGGAAAAACAGATCAATCACAAATAAGTTTCTTTTCTTAAGTAGCTTTTGGTTTCAATGGGAATGACAGATTAGTCAATACTGTGACAGATTAGAAATTTCAAAATGGCATAGAAGCAGTGCTAAAAAGGATGACAAATGCAAAGCTAGCTGGCTGTGTACACTGGGGTAGAGATTAGGATGCTGCAGTAATAGGACAACATGAATGAGCTGGATGGGGCGGGGAAGCAGAGTCCTGCAGCCAACTGCTGGACACGCCGCACAGGCAGTGGTAAACCAGATGGCTGATGTGCGCTGCTGAGGGCGGGAGATGGCACGCTTGCCAGTGCGCAGTGTGCACTGGGTGAGAGGTACGTTATGACCCAGTTGTGCCTGGGTATGGATCCAGAAGGTCACGGTCAGCTGTGGCCCAAATTCAGTGTTTCAAGATGGTAACTTTCCTTTCTCATGTGACAGTCCCAGAGGTGTAGGTGGAGGGCCCAGTTCCCTGAGGTCTTTCAGGGACCCAAGCTCCTTCTGTCTTGAGTCTCTCTCCTGCACGCTTGCCAAATCCTTTCCTTTAGCCAGTGCATGGGGACGGAGAACCAGGACTGCACAGAAACTGCTCACGTGGCACCTGCCACAGAGGCTCCCACTTCGTTGGCTCAGATGCAAGCACACGGCACAAGTCTGTGTAGGATGGGGCAGCTGTGTGTCCAGAAGAAAAGCCAGAGCCAGGGTGTGTGGGCATGAGCAGCCCCCGCAGCCGAGGTCGCTGTCCTGCCTGTTAGTGATGCTCTGGGGGTCACCCTGCTTTGCTGACACTGAGTCTGACTCTCCATTTGTTTTCTAAGTGAATTCAGTGCTTTTGACTTTACAGGATGCTCCTGGCATGAATCTGAACCAGAGCTGAACGTGGATGTTTTCCAACATTGGCGACACAGGACGTCACGCAAAGACATAGGAAGGCTTTAGGGCTGGGGGTGTGGCTCAGGCTGAGTGCGCGCTCAGCACGCACGAAGCTGGGGTTTAGTCTGCAGCTGCAAAAAGAGAAGAAGAAAACAGTGGAGGTCCAACGTGTTTTGAAATCTCAGGTAGTTAGAGGAGGAAAAAAGAATAGTTCTGTTAACCTCACTCAGTCTTCTAATATTAAAGTTAAGTAAACTGGGGCATGGAGAGGAAAAATAGTATGCTCAAGTCTTTTTTTTTTCTCTCAGAACCAGGGATTGAACTCAGGCCCTTGCACTTGCCAGGGAGGTGCTTATTCTACTGAGCCATTTCCCCGGCCCCTCAAGTCTTTAAGGATAATTAATATGAAGCCAAATGCGAATTGGTGTGATCTCATGGTTTCATGTTTTTTTGTTTTTTAATGCATTTGGTTGCTACAGGGTCTCACTACACAGCTCAGACTCATAGTGATTCTCTTGTTCTCAGCCTCCCCAGCTCTGGAATTACAGGTGTACACCACTACACCAGGATTCTGGCCTGCTCAGCCAACCCTGGGATTGAACCATGGTCCCTGTGCCGGCCTAAGCTTGCCTAAGCAGGCACTTTAGTCCGCTGAGCTATCTTGCCAGCCCCATTTTACTATTTTAAATGAGGCGATGATCCGATTCTACCAGAGAATTGAGGCTACCCCTAGATAATGAATTGGATTCTTATAGCAGGGGAGACAGGGCTGTGGTGGAAATAGTTGATCAGTTTTCCTGGCTCTTATGAAATTAACTTAGAACCTGTCAGCATTTTGACCCGGTATGATGTTTTTGCTTTGAGGACAGCAGCAGTTTTCAGTCCACGTGACTTTGTGATGCATAGGCTTTGTGGCTCGTGTGCTGCCGTCTCCCTCCCTCCTAGGTTTTGCTATTTGCGCTCTATGTCACAATGCCTACTTGATTTGACTCTAGGGATCCCGCACCATAAGCTACATAAGTGAAGCTTATCTTCATTACCGTAGCTTGATCATTTAGCGGCACGCCTTCCTCGACCGCCTCCTGTGCCTGTCCTGCTCGGGTAGAGCCCTGATCGCTGCCCTTTTCTGCAGATCCAGGCAGTCCAGAGCGAGGAGACTCCAGCCAGACTGCTTGGGCTTACTCCTGGCTCGGATTCTAACCAGCTCGGTGACTTGACACGTTCCTTAATTTGTCCATGTCTGTTTTCTCCTTTGTCAAGTGAGAAAGGCATTGTTCTTAAAAGGTTGTAAAGGTTAAACATTAAGATCTGCACAGCACCTGAGATGATGTCTTGTATGCAATAGCTGCTTAGTATATCTTAGTGCAGGGAGCCCCAGCCTGCGCTGGAGAAAAATTAATTAATGGAATACACAAGTACCTTGCCCAACTGTGATAAGTGATGGACAGGAAAAGTCCCAAGTGCTATTAGAGTGTTAACTGGAGAACCAGATTTAGCCTGGCATTGTGTTACAGGATTCTTTACATTTCAGCTTCTCCTACTGATGTGGGAAGCTTTTGAAAGCAAGAATCACGTCTTAATCTTCCTTATGTAACTGTCGGTGAGCGCGGTATCTGGTGCATAGCGGGGGCTCCGGACTGCTTTGGAAAGAGAGATTAAAGGAAAGAGAGAAAAAATTGGACAGGTACCACTAGGAGAATATAAAGACGTTGGAGGCCTGTCTTCTGCAGGGGGCAGAGAATGAGCTCGATGCCCGGGCCGCCCGCGGAGGGTCAGCGTCGCGAGCCTGCGGCGTCTGCGGCCTAATGAGGCCGGCCCGTGTGCGCGCGCCGGCTCCTTTGCTTTGTTCACATCTGCCCCTCGGCTCTTCCCGGAGGAAGGCCTTGCTCATTGCATGTGGGATTTTTAGAACGGCAGAGATGTTTGACAATCAGGAGATAAGTAGGCTGCTGCTCTCGGGGGAGTGAGCTGCTTAGAGCCGGCTGCCTCTGGCGCTCAGCGGGAGACAGAGGCCCAGGGTGCAGGCTGAGGCTGGGCAGTGGGGGTGAACCGATTCTGCGGGTGACCGGCAGGTGCCACGGTCTTGGCCCTAGGGGTGAACCGATTCTGCGGGTGACCGGCAGGTGCCACGGTCAGGTGACCCAGCTGAGCCCAACGCCCCAGACCCACCTGCTCCCATGGGTCATGGGTAGGGATAGAAGATAGGAAGGGACTGCAAATATGTGTGAATAAATTAGGAAAGGGAAGGAACAGATCAGCTGCTGAAGCCTCTGCTTTCAAATCGTGTAGACGAAAGCCTGTTACCAAAAGGCAGTCTGTGCTGTTCATGACCACACCAGTAATAGCAGCAAGAGTCATGTTTATTAGGAGCTGGGTCTCATCGTGAGAGTTTAATATTCATTTAACTTTCATACCGGCTCTGTGACCTCGATCTTATTATTAGTATTGCACCCCCAAGGAAACAGATCTGAGAGCTTAAACATCTTGCCCGAGGTCACACATTTAATAGGCTGAAGAGTTGAATAATTTTTTTTTTTTTTTTGAGACATGGTCTCCCTATGTAGTTCAGCCTGGTCTTGAACTTGCGCCAGTCCCCCTGCCTCGGCCTCCTGATTGCTAGGACTGTAGGTGTGTAGCATACGTCTGGCATCTCTGGCTCCTTTGTGCTGCTCAGCTCTTCCTTATAGCAGCCAGAGTCTCCACGCTGCCCTAGAAGTCAGTAAGGCCAGGCCACGTCGGCTACGTGACAGGCAGTGCCAACTGAGTGCCATAGAGGAGCCCAGGGGGCTGTGGGGTCCTCGGATCCTTTCACCACTGATCTGCTTGGCCACAGGCTACAAGTGCCCGTCCCAGACGCAAGGCTCTGGCTCTGTGTCCCAGCGATGCGGCCAGCCCAGGAAGCATTAGTGCATTTCACTTTTCTGGGAGTAAAGAGCCACAGCTGCGCCCTTGAGCGTGTTAAGCGATATTACCCGGCAGGAGGGGCTGGGAGAGGGAAGCGCTTGGCTTCTGGGCAGGAGATGAGCGAAACCGCACAGCCCATTTGCTGTGCTAATGGATCCAAAGCCAGGCGTCTGGGTGCCCAGGACACGAGAGGAGAAGACCCGCAGAGTGGCGGTCCCGTTAGTGTCCTTCCCGTGGGGCCCCCCCTTGGATGCTAGGCTCCTGCTCTCGGAGAAAAGAGCAACGCTTGCCACCCTCAAGAGCTTTGCCCTCCCAGAAGGGAGAAGGAACTGCGCGCGGGGTAAGGCGATGTGCTCTCAGGCACCTGAAGAGAGGCGCGTGTGCCCTGCAGGCCGTGGCCCTGCTGTCCTGTGAAGGCCAGTTGCTGACCGTCATGGAAGTTGCCTGCTCCTCCCCCCTCGCACCGCGCTCTTAGCAAGATGTCCCTTGTCTTTGCGGGTCCAGACCACGTCCCACTGACTAAGCAGCCGTCCAAGTTGCCACCACCCAGCCCACTAACCAGGAATCCTTAGGCCGGCACTGCCTTTAGCTTCAGCAAAACAAATGGCTTTGATCCACGGAAGCAGCAGCAGCATTAAAATAGTAATATTCAATATTTATGAGCGCTTACTTTGGGCCAGATATTAAGTGCTTTACAAGTTCTAACCCATTTAACTCTGACAGCAGCGCTGAGGGTACAAAGCAGCCGCGTGTCCATTTTAAACAACAGAAGCATGACGTAAGCATTTAATCTTCGGTGACCAAAAGTGACAGTGGATGGCTCTTATCTCGTGTTTTTTTGTGGGGACAGGAGTTTGGACAGGACACAGCTGAGGCAGTCTACTGGTATGACGTGGGTTATGGTTTAGGCCTAACATGCCCCCCAGAGTCCCATGTGCCTGGAGGGTGGCTGGTGCTGGGGCACTGTAGGGTCAGCGGACAGATGTTAGGAGGCAGAGCCTGATTGGGAAGGGCAGGACGAAGGGGCACTTGCCCGGTGTTATGGACTAAATATTTTTTAAAAATTTATTTTTATAAAAGCCAGCCTGATAGCTCAGCGGACTAAAGTGCCTGCTTAGGTAGATGCAGGGGCAAGGGTTTGATCCCCAGTGGGCCGTGCCAGCCCCACCCACGGGGCCTGATGAGAGACAATTGAGACTGGGCGTGGTGGCACACTCCTGTAATCCCAGCACTTGAGAGGCCGAAAACAGGAGAATCACTATGAATCTGATCTATGTAGTGAGACCCTGTAGAACCTGTCCTAAATACAGAAAAAAGAAATTATTTTTATTAGTACCTGTTTGCAGTACACAATGATTCCATTTGTCATGGGGAGCTGGTACACATGCATGATGCATCTTAATTCTTTAATGTTCATGTCCCAGAAAAGTCCTCATGTTGAAGCCCCTCCCTCCAATGCAGTTGCATTTTGAGATGGAGCCTTTCAGGCAGTTGGTGAGGATAAAAGTGGCTGAAAGGCTGGGGCCCTGTGCAGAAGGATTAGCGGTACTAGAAGAGAGGCACCGGAGCGTAGCAGAAAGGCGCTGGAGAGCAGGAGAGAGACGCCGGGCACAGCAGAGAGGCGCTGAGGTGCAGCAGGGAGGCCCCGGAGCGTAGGAGAGAGGCACCGGAGTGCTCACACCATGTTGCTGTGTAGGATGATCAGGCAGCTGTTTTCTCTAAGCCAGTGATGACAGACAGTCCTCGCGGGGACCTCACCTGGGACTTCTTACCTCCTGACTCTGAGGAAGTAGATCTGTGCTGCGGCAGGTCCCCATTGGTCACAGTTTTTGTTGTGGCAAGATGACAGGGGAGGTGACTAAGACGCAGGCAACAGGGAAGGGAGGTGGTCAAGGGGAGTGTGCGCGCCAGAAGTGAAAGAGCGTCGGGGTCGGGGTCTGTGCACCTCTGCGCTGAAGCAGGGTGCCTGTGGTTAAGCGGTGGCCCCCAGAAAGTGCCGGAAGCTGGGGTCTTTGGCTCAGATTGCAAGACTAGCTCTTGGGCTGCCTGACCTGTGGATTTCTCTTTGTGTGGGAAAAGTTTTCATACAGTTGGAACCAATTTGATATAAATTTTCTATTTTTTCTTTGCGTGCTCAAAAGTATTGAATTGTTTAGAATGAATTTGGGCTACATGTTACAGAAATCCAGAATAATTATGATTTTAAAAATAGATAATTATAGTTATCTTTTAATAAAAAGTGTCGGGCTGGGGAGACAGCTCAGTGGCATAAGCAACTGACTGGCATGTGCAAGGTCCCCATTTTGATCTCTGATACAGCAAAAAAATAAAGAAAGAAAGAAAGTGTTGACCTTGGCAGACAGGAGGGGCACACAGCCCTTGACGGCCAGAGTCGGGGTTTCTCTACATCATTACCAACAGATGGCTTCAGGATCGTGCTTTGTGGTCTGATCACCACATCTGGTCCCTACCAGGTAGGTGAAGGGTACAGTTTGCACACTTGCACGCCTTTCTGCAGGTGTGTAAACCACACACACTTCTGCTCATGTGCCCTTGGTAAGAACTGAATCCCGTGCCCTTTGTCAGCTGTGCTCTCGGGGACAGATCTGCGAGTTCACCCAAAAGAGCAGGCACCGAAGGACGCGCCGAGGCCCGTGGGTCATCCTCTGTCCCCGGAAGTCTGCCTAATTTAGCTACATGACGCCATAGTGGCACTCTCGTCACGGCTTCTGCCAGGCAGCCAGCCTCCTGTGGGAACCGTGTGTGTTCTTTCCACTGTCCCCAGACCACTTTCCTGGGCTTTCACTAATGCCTTTTCATCTTTGTCAAGAAGGAAAAGAGATGTGAAATAGACTATTTTTGTCAGTGGCTCATACAGCCCTGCTCTTGCATAATGATTTGCTGCCTATAACGGGCTTCTGTATCAAATAGCCTCTGAGCAGAAAAAGTAAATGCTTTTTTTAGGGTTCCTGAGCTCCCTGACCCCTGAGCGATGGGATTAAGACTTGGGGTGGCTGTGAAAGTGGCTAGGTCACCTCTTACACACGAGACCCCAAGGGGGGTTCACACTGGATACTGGGAGAGGACACAGACATCTAGGAGGAAATGACATTGGCGGCACACGTTCCAGATCTCCTGGTGGCCTTCCACTTTCTTTTGTTCATAACCCACAAAATATATGGCATTTTTTAAATAGCATCCTGGATAGGGATAGACATTTATTTTTCTTTTTTTGGTGTTGCTGAGGATCAAACCCAGTACCTTTGTATTCAGCTACGTCTCAGCATCTTTCTCTTTCTCTCTCTCTCCCTTCCTTCCTTCCTTCCTTCCTTCCTTCCTTCCTTCCTTCCTTCCTTCCTTTTCCCTACCCCCTCTTTGGAGGCAGAGCTACTACCTTGCTGTGTTGTCCAGAGTGGGCTTAATATTGCAATCTCCTGCTTCAGCCTCCAGAGTTCTGGGATTATGGACACACGCCACCATGACTAGTTTAGTAGTCATTTCTTCTACTATTTCTTAGGATTAATGTTTAGTTTCTGGGTGTTTATCTTGAGGCTTACTGAGAAGACCGGATCCCCCAAGCCCTCTGTAAAAAGCTGATCACCTGTTCTCTGTTTCCCTGTGAGAGTCCTTGCGAATTATCTCATCTTCTCCAGCTTTCACTTCTCTAAACTATGGACACTGAACCTGTATCTGGTTTTGGCCTCTACTTTCCTCCTTCTCTGCCACATTTGCTAGTTCTTTCATATTTCTCTGCTTAGGGGCAGTGAAGGGATTCTTCTTATGGAAACTGTCCTTTTCCCACTGGAACCTGAATCTCGCCACCACAAGCCAGGCTACCTTGCTTGGTGTGGCGCAGCACACCCTTGGGAGTACAGGCCTGGTTTCCATTCAGTGCGGCTCCCGTCCCCGTCTGGTGTCCTACATTTGAGCACGCAGGGCCTTGGGCCTTGCTGTGTGATCAGGTTGGCTCACACCAGGACTCCGTCTACAGTGCGTGGTGAATGCAAGGTGGACAGGCAAGGAGCAGGCGCGAGCAGAGGAGGAGTTCAGGGACTTGTCCAGTCTTCAGAGTGTCCTCAGTCCTAGTGGCTTCCTATTCCTGCATCCCTCAATGAATCCTGAAAAATCCCTCCCCCGCCCTGAAGGTGATTCTTGCAATTAAAAAAAGAAAAATCAAACTTTTTTCTAACAATGACTTCTTTTTTATTAGTTGTTTTCTGCAGCAATATATTGGAGCTTAGGGACTTCAGAAGGTATCCCACAACTGCTAAATGGTGGAGCTGAGACAGAAAGCTGATCTTCTGCTAACAAATGCCATGTGCTTGGCTTTAAGGCCCTGCAGTCTTCAGCGAAAATAGGTCAGGGAGCAGAGCTCTGGGGGTGCTCTGTGCCAGGGGCTGCAGTGTCGCCACGCAGGGCATAAACCACGGAATTTCAGGGGGCCTGCCCTCCCTTCTCCGGTGTCATGGATCCCCACAGCCAACGTGTAGGCAGAGACATGAGAAGTATCTTTAGCTCCAGTTTTAAGTGCAGAAACTGAGCTTCTAGAAGTTTCTTGACTTGGGCAAGCCCACAGGCTGTGGGTGGTCATGAGACCTTTCTAAATGCCCGGTCTGTGGAATGGAATGGCACGTGTTTGATGTTCAATTAATGTTTTTTTTTTTTTAATTTTTTTAATTTTTTTATTTTTTTTTATT
>NW_004524633.1:6283602-6286660 GCF_000260255.1 Octodon degus
AGCTCAGCCCACCAGGGGGCAGGGCTGGCTGGCATGTGGTGCTGGGGGATTGAACCGCGGTCCCTTGTGCTTTGCTAAACTTGTTCTAAGTAGGTGCTTTAGACCACTGAGCCATCTCTCCAGCCCTCAATTAATGTTTTTAGGAAGGAAGGAAACATGGAAGGAGGAAAGAAGAGAGACGGAGAAGAGAGAGTCTCCTGTCTCGGCTCCATGCTGTGATCACCTCTCAGTGAACAAAGACCGGATGCTGGTCACTGTCCCTAGCTCCTAGCTCAGCACGCGCCGAGCTCATTTCTTAGAGGTGCCGTGACGTGAGCACCTAAAGCCTCCGTCGTCCTGGTCTCGGTGAGTCACGCTGCCCGCAATCTGGTCATGCAACAGGGCTAACCGCAGCCGCCTTGCTGACTGCAAGCTGGAAATGACCTCACAGTGTTTTATTTAACGATCTCCACTGCTTTCCATCTGGCCCGTGGGTGGCTCTGCAGTCATTATTCATCAATGGAGCTTTGCAAACACAAACACACATGCATGGATATAATAAAACCTCAATAGTTTACACTAATTGGGGAGAAAGCTGGCCTGAATGAACAAAAAGTTTATTTTATTACTTTTAAGCTTATGATGTAATTAACCACCTAATGAGCATGTGGCGAGGTAGAAGGATTGGTATTCGAGTCCTTCGAGCCACACTTAGTTAAGGACAGGAGGAGAGGGAGGTATCAGGCCTTGTTCTCACAAAAGGCAGCCTGGTCCACCGTCTGAGCCTTAGGTTTGTAGGTCTGGGCTTGTGAATTGTTGGCTGTGCTGGGAACGGTCCATTCTGCCACATGAACGTGGTAAGGGAGTGAGCTTAGCAAAATCCCACGTGACTGCAGCCACACTCAATGTTTGTTGGCCTCATGGTAAACCATCTTCCCCACAGGCCAAATGCAAGCAAAAGTGGCAGTTACCTGTTCTGCAGGAAGTGCCTACTCACACGGAGCCCCTTTTGCTCTGGGAGGTTTTATTCCGCAGCAAGTAACAGAGCCACAATCCGACACAGTGAAGCTGGTGGAGAATCTGGTGTTTTCCAACTGGAAACCCAAAGCAGATGAGACCAGGTGGGCTGGCTGAGGCACTCAGGCATCTTCTCCAAGTCTGATCGGTGTCCTCTGTGTCCTTGTCCCATGCGTATCCGGGCCGCCATGCCTGCCTGTCTCTGCCCTCATGAGGGTCAGGTTTGCACCAAGGCTGGGCATCGCTTAGGGTGGCAGGCGACCCCTGACTTTGGATCTGTAGACTTATGGCCTGGGAAGGAGCTGGACTGAGAAAGAGGAAGAAAATGACAGTGCAGTGCAGGTCTGGGGCGTGAGAAGGACCTGAGTTGTCCTGACACAGGTCACTCTGAGCAAGGGGCCAGGCGGTGCAGACTTGAGCAAAGCACGCCCAGCAAAGCAGGATCGAATGGAAGTGTCCCGCTCACAGCGTCTCTTCTTTGGCTGAGATGGAGGCAGCCGGGCCAAACCATGATCTTTCATTGCCCTATTCTGGTCTCAAAGAAAGCTTCATCTCGTTAGACTGGCATCTCTTCTGTTATTAAAAAAAAAAAAAAAAACAAAACACAACACTTTATATATTTTTTCTTGTTTGCCTTTTGTCTTTGAACCTGCTGTATAGCTCAGATTGGCCTCAAATTTACAATCCTCCTGTCTCAGCCTCCTGAGTGCTGGGATTACAGATGTGTGCCACCATATCTCACTATACTGTCCTCATTTTTTTTTTTTTTTTTTTTTTTCCAGAACCCGGGATTGAACTCAGGCCCTTGAGCTTGCCAGGAAGCGCTTATTCTACTGAGCCATCTCCCCGGCCCCAGTACTGTCCTCATTCTTGAGGAAGATTACAATAAAAAAGTAAAAAAGATAATAAAATTAAGGCTTATTAAAAGCAAGTGTTAATATTCAATTGTTTGTCCAATCTTACATAGCTATATCTGTTAATCTCAACAACAGATTTGACAATAAAAATAGGTAATATGACAACCATTGTTAATTTGCTATTCTTGTTTTGAAAATCTGTAACATATCTATTGTTGTATGTTACCCTACTTCTGTCTATTTCTTTTTCGTTTTTTTTGTATTTAGGACAGGGTGTACAGGGTCTTACTGCATAGATCGGACTTATAGTGATCTGCCTGCCTACAGTCTCCCAAGAGTTGGGATTACAGGTGCACGCTACCACATCCAGTCTCAGTTGCTGTCTCAGTGTGCCCTGGGGACGGGGCAAGCACAGCAGGCCTGGGGATCAAACTCCTGGCCCCAGCATCTGCCTAAGCAGGAGCTTTAATCTGCTGAGCTATTTGGCCGGCCCTTCTGTCTTTGTTTCTGCTACTTGTTTTTGCTTTTGTTTTTACTCTTCAAAATAAGATAAAATAAAATGCATTGAACCACAGTTCTTGTTTTACCCCCCTTAGATAGTGTTTTAGTTACACCTTCCTTCAACTACCTTGATTATCTTGACTTGACTTGGCAAACATCCATGTTTCTTATCCCTGTAGAGTGGCTGACCTTTGCCCCTTCATGTGGATTCTGACCAGCTTCTCTCCCAGAGAGGATCCTAGTTAACTGGTCCTGGGGGGAGCAAGTTGGCTTGCTTACTGCGGTAAGTGTCAGAGTAGTGGAGCCTGCACAGATGGCTTCATCTTATCTACAGAGGGTCTTCTTTGCATTTAGAAAGGCTGTTGGTCCAGTCCGACATCACAGTCTCTGAGTAAGATGTCTCCATTGCTTCCCACATATTCTGTGTCCTCTAAGAAGTAAACACTGGTAATTGTCTTGGCTCTGTCATTGTCCCTGTGGGCGGTCTTGTTTTCTGCATCTATGAAATGACAGGGTTGGTGAGATGAACTTTGAGATTCCATCTAATGCTAACATGCTTTGCATTTATGTAAGGTACTAACCCCTTACTCAGACTGCTTTTCCCGAAGAAAGTCAGGTATAATTAGTTATGTATAATATGTGAATAAATGTGTCAAAGGCACTGGGAGCCTTTCTATTCCTTTGTATATTGCTCTGGAAATTAT
>NW_004524633.1:6287490-6298141 GCF_000260255.1 Octodon degus
GGTGTGTCATGGTGGCTGTCCCAGCACCCGGGTGGTCACAGAGCCTAAGTCCAATCATCAACATTTCTCAGATGTATTTGTGTTGATAAAAAAGTGTGAGTGTAAATAGGAAAAATCTAAGCAAAGCACTCCGGCATAGTTACATTTACACTTGGGAGCTGGTGCTGCTTCTTTTGTCCTCCTGGCGACCTCTGCTTCCTCAGTGTCTGCCTACTCTTAATTCCTTGTGCCCAGTATGAACAGCAGTCAGTTCAAAAAGCCTAGAGAAATTTTTTACAAAATTCTGCTTACCTGCATGAGACGCTTGGCCTAGCTAAGATGCGCTGTTGATTGTCTCTCACAGGGACAGAGACAGCTCGGTGGGGACCCGAGTGGGGCCACCCGGGCTAGATCTTAGTTCTGCCTCTCACGGGTATCTGACTTTCCACTCTGACCTGCTTCATGTGGTCCTTCTCGTGCTATTCATTTTTTCCCTCATCACACCTAGGCTTTCTCTTACTTCACTGAACGTTGGGCCTGCGCTTGTAAAAGCTGTTTTATGCCCCTTGTGTATCAAGTGCATCACTGACTCCAGCCCTGTGTCTGTTTCTATGGATTGATTTCTCCCGTCTGGGCTTAAATCATATATGTCCTTCCCCCCAGTGCTGGAGGTCAAACCCAGGATCCCAGGGACTCTACCACTGAGTCCCACTTCCAACTTAGGCCTGCTTCTGTTTGATTGGGTGGAGAGACATTGTTCATTTTATGTTTTGTGCTGTACATTTCCTTGGCCCTTGAAACATTTGTTTTGAAGATTGAAATTTAATATTTTTTGCAATTAAGTTATTTGGAAACACATTTTATTTAATTTATTTATTTTTTGTGGAACCGGGAATTGAACTCAGGCCCTTGCGCTTGCCAGGGAAGTGCTTATTCCACTGAGTCATCTCCCCGGCCCTGGAAACACATTTTAAGAAGCAGTTAAGTTACTTAAAAGCAAATGGGTCCTTCTGACTTATTTTCAATTCCTGCTGGCACATGGAGGGTAGCCTTTCGTGAAAGGGCAGCTTCATCCCCAATTCCCCACAGCGGACCTCTCAGCACCCTACTCCAAGCGCAGATGGTGGGTCTGTCACTGGGGCTGAGGGACCGAACTCCAACTCTGGGTTTTGGAGTCTACTCTTCCCCAAGGACTCTTTCTTTGCTTCAGCTCTTTCTCTACTCATGTGCTAATTTGTATCCAGCTAGAGTTGCACAGGATCCCCGACCCCTCTGGAACTCTTTTGTGTGCTTCTGTGGCTCACAAAACCACTACAGCCTCCCAGAGCTCAAAGATCATGTTCTGAAACTGCTGGGTTCCTGTTACCCTGCCTAGTGTTGGCCTGCATGCTCCCAGGAGAGTGCCGGTGATGTCCTGTCCTGCTCCATATCCGAGTACCAGCATTTCATCTTGCGGGCTCTGTGTGTGAGGCAAGCGCCACCAGGTGCCACCTGTTCCTCTACCACAGTGGCAGCAGGAATCTATGTCCAGATCATGGTCACCAGTGGGCCTGAGACGGTTCTAGCAGCTTGCAGTCCCCAATTTTCTCAGCCATGCAGTCCTCCTGACTGCAATATCTATTTATAGTAGGGTCGCGCTCCAGAACAATCCATAAGATCTACTTAGTCTGCTACTTGGCACTTGGAGATAGAATGCTAGCAGTGACGATATTGATTTTCAGACCATATCTGTTTATGATGAGCTCAAAACCACAGGTTCTCCAAAGTCTCAAATTTCATGTCTATAAAGTTTTGAGGATCTGCTTTTCCTGTGAGGTCTGATCTGTGAGACTTTCTTCTATGCTTTTTAATTGTTGGCAGTTAGTATAAGACTGAAGATCAAATGCAGGGTGTGCTAGCACTGAGCTCATCCCCTGCCCTTTGCTTCAGTAGTTTAGGTTGACTCAGTGTCTCACTTAGTTGCCCAGACTGATATGAAACTCGCAGCCCTCAGCCTCTGCCTCCTGAATAGCTGGGATCACAGGTGGGTCCCACCAAGCCTTTTGTTTTGTAAAGTTTTGCTTAAATTGTGTCCATTTGTTTATGTCTTATCTATGACTGCTTTGGTGCTACAATTCCAATGCCGCATATTCTAGACGGATCCCCAGTGCCCACAGAGCCTAGAAGATTTACTATCTGGTGCTTTCCAGGGAGAGGCTGCCAATCTTTCCAGAGGCTGAGTCAGATAAGCTCGAAAGATGGCGGTGGGTCCATGTCGCTGTCTGACCCTCTTCTGGCCTGGAGGGCAGATCTGGGGAAGGGAGTGCCGGCTATCAGCTCAGGTCCGGCTTCCCCGGGTGGGGAGGGGCCCCGGGCTTGTCCTGACCCAGCCTTCCTGGACCCTCCCTCCCCTTGAGTGGCTCCACATCCAGCCCTGCGTCTTGGTCCGAGCGAGGGATGGGGAGGGTGATGCTGAGTGCGAGGAGGACCCAGAGCAGTTGGAGGCTGTTAAACTTGAGAAGCCGTGTGGGCACTGTGCTTTTTGTTGTGGCTCATCGGGAATATTTTTAGCTGAAATGGATTGGTTTAAATATCGCATGTTTCTCTTATAGGAGAAACCCAGAGTACAGATGAATCGGAGAGCAAAATGAAAGATGGACAACAGCTCACGGGGGATGGGGACCAAGAGCTGGAGGGGACGGAAGGGGAGGAAGGGGCCACAAGCCGTCTGGAGGTGTGTGCTAGGAACGCCCCGCACGCCCCACGAGGGACCTGACCCCGGTGTCAGGAGCACGCAGTAATAAAGGAGAATATTAGTGGCGCTGACCTCCAGATTCAGTCCCTAGAACTAAAAGCTTTAAATTTCGCACGCCAGCCCGTTCTTTCCGCAGTGCGCACGTGCCGCATCAGGGAGGCTCCGCGGCGACTCCCTCCGTCCCGCCGGCTGCCGCATCCGGGTTCCCTCCCAGCTCCGGCCCGCCTCTCCTGAGTCCTGCTAGCCAGCGTCTGCCTCTCTTGTCGTGAACCCCCGTCCCCATGCTCGCGCTTGTGGCACCAGTAGGTTCGCTGCTGTGGGGCCCCCTGATTGCCACCTGCAGAAGTCCCTTCCGTGTGGGCCCAGGGCACTCCGGTGAGCCCTCTCTAAGGAAAGTTGGCCAGCCCGGGCGCCATGGGCTTTTCCATCCATTCCACCCTTTTTTCTCTCTGAACTCTGCGTTCCAAAGGTGCCTTACAATGTCACCTGTGCTTCCACGTGGAGGGGGCGCATGACACAACACACAGACTCCAGGAGAAGACAACGCGTGCCTGTCTGCGAGGCTATGGTCTCTGTATCAGCTGGTGACCAGGTCCGGGGAGCTTTGCTATATCAGGAGACATGGAAGGTGGTGGCCAGCAGGGTGTGGTGGGGTGTGTCCATCTGCTGCCGCTGCACAGGCTGCGCAGGGCGTGATGGGCTAGATACCAGCCTGGACCGCCGAGCAAGGCCCTGACTCCTAAAAAAATGAATGAATGAATGAATGAATGAATGAATGACAGGGTGGCTGGACAGGAGGAAGCAAGCGGATTAACAGCATCAGAGCGGGGACTGCAGAGCCAGTGCCTCTCGCTGCTGCAGCCAATCTGCACTCGGTAGGACCTGGAGGATATTTATGTGCCAGGTGTAGGAGAAGCACAGATTTTGAGAAATAAATATTTAGAAAATAGAAATTTGAAAGAAGCAATAAGCTGAAACGGTGCTCGCTCCTCGTTAGAGAAATGCGGATATGCTTAGGAAATGTGGTGGGGAGATGAAGCCGCTCACTGAACTCTGGCGTGGCTACGATGACTGAGCCCAAACCACGGAGGTGGCAAAGCACTCATTTCTGAATAGACAAGTAAGATGAGGTTTATGCACAGTGGAATGTTACACAGCCCTGAACAGGAATGAATTTCTGGTATTCCCAAATCGTGATGAACATTGAAGATACCCTGGGAGCGAAATGAGAAAAACACCAGCATCGTAAAGAGCATGTGCTGTCTGATTGCTCTCCTGAGTGTCCTGGGGCAGCAAGACTCAGAGCCGGAGCAGAGCAGGGCTCAGAAGGGGCTGGGCGAGGGTACAGAAAGATTTACCCCGGAACGGGGGAGTAAACGGAGCAGCTGGAAGGCGGGCGTGGGGCAGGCGAGCGCAGCCACGCAGCAGCCTCCACGCCCCGGAGCCGCTTGCTCACCTGCAGCCAGAGCAGGCAGGTCCGTGTGCTACACCTTGGAGCACAGTGAAAACATGGAGAGAAATGTTCACTTCAGAAAAGACAGAAAGTAACATAGAGGGGGATGAGGACAATATTCACTGCTTGAATTTTCACAATTAGAGAGAAACACTATCAAGAATTTGAAACGGCATGGTGGCGTATTCCTGAACTCCTGGTGCCAGGTAGGCTGAGGCAGGATCGCTGGGAGTACAAGGCCAGCCTGGCCACCCAGTGAGACCCTGCCTTAAATAACCAAAAGCAAAATGGAATTTCATGAATGTTTACTTTGTTTCTCTCTCTCCTGCTCCTTCTCCTTCTTGAGGAGAGGGACTCAGGTCTCACCCAAGGCAGACTATTGCGCTGCCATGAGCCACCGCCAATGCTATCCTCTTCCTTAGTGGATGTATACGGGTTTCTAATGACGAGGGGATGGGACCACAGCCACTGAGTCCTCTGAATGCCGTGTGCACTAACAGTTTCGCCACATCCTCAGAAAAATACCATGAGTGGGGTTTCTGTGTCCATTTTCCAGATAAGGACATTTAGGGGACATTTTCAGTGTGAGGAGGGAGGGGAGGTGCCTTCCCGTTTCCTGCCGTACTCAGCAGAGGCACTCATTAAAAACAGACCAGATGAACAAGGAAAAAGCATATAAATTTATCTAATATGAATTTACAGACATAAACTTCTGAAATGAAGATGCAAAGAAGCAGACATTGTGAGTACTGTGTGCCCCGTTTGGCGAGGAGGTGGCTAGCTCAGGTGAGGTCGGACAGAGGCTGTGATCTTCAGTGATCCAATCCTTGCCCAGATCCCTGTATCTTCAGGGAGAAGGTTGCCCCCCTTCTTGGTGGAAGGAGAAAAGCTGTCTTACGACCTGCTTCTGGCCAGAGGATACAGGAAAAGCAAGAGTCCTTCCTGCTATCACTGTCCCCTGAATGCTGGGAGCTGGGCTCTGCCCTGACTTTTAGGTAAGCTGGAGTGTTTCCTCTGCAGGGAGTTTTGGTTCTAAGTCAGCCTGAAGACAGGCAGAGGTGGGCTGTGGCCAGGCTCATCTCATGGCTGTCCCGCTGTCTGAGGTCAAGGAGGTAGGTGAGCCCTTGTGGGGAAGCTATCTGAGAGGGTAGGGGCTTCACCCCACTTCAAAGGACAGGACCGAGGCCAGGAGGGAAGTGAGCAGTTCCGGGTGATGCTGGTGGGCCCTGCCTCTTGAGACCAACTCTTCCAATGGTCTTACTTAAGCATATTCAGAAAAAATAAGACCCAGACTTCCCTGTGTGAGATTTACCCACAATTCTCCAGGGCAGACATTCCATTCCTCTCTTAAGGGTGATAATCCAAGCCTATGGAATCCCCAATACTATTATGGACTACTGGACTCTTTTAAAATATTTTACTGAGTTAACACACCTATAATATTCAAATAATGAAACTAAACAAAAAAGGAGATCCAGATGAACGTCCATTTTGTGTCTGTGTATTCAAAATGGTTGGGATAGATATATGGTTACATTCTCTTAATGAATAGAGGGATTTGTTCTAATAGTGTTTGTAAATAGGATATCATGTCTGCATCTTGTACAGGAAATAACACTAGGAAGAATGTATGCAATGTGTTAATTATTGAAACTGCCCTACCAATTTGGTTTGAAACTGTCTCATTGTTATTTGTTTCTCAATAAAATTATGGAAAAAAAGATGCTCTTAGTACAAAACTAAGAAATGAAAGTTTTCATATGTGTATGGCAATTCATTATTGTTAATCTCATGGAGTATCAGATTTATTCATGACTCCAGATGCACAGATGTCCGACATGTAAATGTAAAATCAGAACTGCTTGTGGTGATAACTATCCTTTAAATTGAGAACTCTGTTTTGGGCCAGCCAGATAGCTCAGCAGACTAAATTGCCTGCTTAGGTAGATGCAGGGACCAGGGTTCAATCCCGGCATGCCTTGCCAACCCCATCCCCGAGACTGCTGAGATGACAGTTGAGACTGGGAGTGGTGGCACATGACGGTAATCCCAGTGCTTGGAAGGCTGAAAACAGGAGGATCACTACGAGTCTGTTCTTGTGTAGTGAAACCCTGTAGACTCCGTATTAAATACATAAAAAAGAACTATGTCTTTTTTTTTTAAATTTTATTTATTTATTTATTTATGTGTGTGTGTGTGTGTGTGTGTGTGTGTGTGTGTGGCCAGCTCAGCCCACCAGGGGGCGGGGCTGGCTGGCATGTGGTGCTGGGGGATTGAACCGTGGTCCCTGTGCTTTGCTAAGCTTGTTCTAAGTAGGTGCTTTAGACCACTGAGCCATCTCACCAGCCCAAGAACTATGTCTTTAGCTAAAAACTTACGTGATGCATATCCCATTAAAGACAAACAGGTAAAACAACAACAACAACAACAACAACAACAACCCCAAGCTTAGACAGAGGACCGGTTTGAGGTCATCTACCTGCATGGTCTGACAGCGACAGTGACAACACCTTGGTCCACCAACAATGAGTTGAATTCCCTGAGGCCGAACTCTTAAGGCTCCTCAATGTCCCGGTGGATAGAATCCATTTCAGCTCCAGCTGAGGGGTCTTGCAAACCCTAGGCAGACAATAAGCTGCTTTTGATCAGTATGTATAGGGAAGGATGATGCTTTGGCTGTGCTAAAACTAATGAAATTAAACAAAGCCATTGGGGAAGCGCAGGTGGGACTGAAAGGCAGCTGAGCCAATAAAGAGCGGGGAAGATCACTGGGGCAAGTCTGCCTGCAGCACAAGCCAAGCCCAGCCTGCTAACTGCAGTGCAGAGGAGCCAGTCACTCTGTGGGTGGTGGGAGCTCGGCGGAGACTTCTTGCAAAGGACTTGGAAAAGGAGCTTCTTCCTCAAGCAGTTGGAAGCAATGAAGGCGCTGTCGGGCTGATTGTGGCATGCAGCGCCTAGTGCGTATAAAGCTGCACTCCAGGAAGTTGCTGTGGTTTTTTAACAGCTGAGTGTGGGGTGGGCTACAGAGGGGCAGAGTGCAGAGGAGACACTGTAGGAGAGGCAGGGATACGGCATCCATGATGCCGAGCAGGGTGCTGACGCCTCACAGTGCCCAAGACAGGCAGCCATCCCCTGTGCCATCCACAGGTGGGCAGATAAGGACAATGTGGCCAGTACCCATGGCAGCGTGTCACTCAGCCAGAGGCGGAAGCACCTGTCATCTGCAGGCAACCAGATGTATCTGGAGGCCATCACGCTGGGTGTAGTGAGCGTGCGTCAGGAGCCCCTGTGCTCTCTCAAGGCCAGGTTCTCCTTAACATGAGGAATCTAACAGACGAGGGAAAGTGGAAGGAGACTGCTGGAGATGAAAGAAAGGGAAGGGGTAGGGGCACGGGCTTAATGCATGAGTGCACTGAGCCCCCCAAAATGTGCAACTAGAGGGGTGAGGGGGCCAGAAGTGCTGGGGGTGACAGTGATCAAAATGCTATGAACCTGTTCAACTTTGCAAAGTGAAACCATTAATCTAGATCTCTAAGGAAGAGTGAAGAACAGAAACACAAATAATGAAATAAAACAGAATAAAATAAAGTGAAATAAGAATGGTGCTTAGAGATGGCAGTGGATAAGGTGGGAGAGGGCCAGCAGCCGGGCTGTGCTGTCTGTTAGAATAATTAGAACTGCAAAGTTGGAAAGGCTGGCAAATACACCTTTGTGGCTCAGCCTTTGCTGGGGCCGGGGGCCAGTGTCAGGGCCTCCTGCGTTCTAGCCAGGCATGCTGACCTTTATAAAGTTATGTTTTTAGAAAACATTTGGGACCAGTGAGAGTGCTGGTGAACATTGTAAGGAAAGGTAGGAGCCCTGGTGCCGTCTGTTCTTGTCACGGGCACTGGCGACAGTTGGTCATCAACAGACGAGGCCCGTTGCTTTGTCTTAACCCCTTGAAATTTCCCATCTCGATGGGTGGTGTAGGACAGTGTCCTGGGATCTGGCCATCTTAAATCTTTGGATATGAGGGTAGGAAGGGGAGAGAAGATTCTGGAAATTCTTGGAGAAACCAACTCTGGGAGAATCCAGCTGTGGCGAGTGGCTGGGCTGTGCTGAGGAGGAACATTCCTGAGTCCCCAGAGCAGGGCGGCTGTGAGCTTGGCAGATCTGCTCACAGGGTCTTCACCGCAGCCTTGAGGGATGCATTATGACCCCCTTTGCAGGTGAGGAACCGAAGACTCAGGGTGGCAAAGTTGTTTCCCTGTGAGCCCAAGTCCGTGGAAAGCTCCCTTGAGCGCAGGTCTGGGAAGGCTTTGCCCTGCGCCCTTTCTTCAGTATTGTGAAATGGGAAGCAAAAAAGTGGGAGAAAAGGAGGGAGGTGAAGATAAATCCAGTGACTAAGCTGAAGCGATTCAGAGACTGTTGCTAATGTCGATGAGGAGCTGGCTCCCGGCCGGCAGATTCTGTGCCAGCCGCTGGGCCTCTGAGGGGAAAGCGTCCCGCAGGCTGTGCAAGTGCGCGGAGGCTCGCAGGGAGAGGCAGAGGTGGGCAAGTCCCAGCGAGCGGAGAGGGAGCGCGGTGCGGAGCCGGCCTGCCAGCCTCTGCCTGTGCTGTCCGCCTCTCTACCTGAGGGCCAGTTAACTTGCCCTTGCGGGGCTGCGGTAGCCAGTGTAAGAGCGCGTGTGCGTTGAAAATTATGAGTTGTCCGGGGTGCTCTGAGTGTAACCGCACTGCAGGGGGAAAGAGGGACACGCTGGCTCAGGAGAAAGAGACAAGAGACGCTTTCCTAGTTCACTTGCTGAGTGAGAGGGAGCCCCAGGAAGCGCACTGCAGGTCGCTGGGATGAGGAGCAGCCCCATCTCCTCCCACCTGGACTGTGTGCTATTTTAGTGTTCTTTGAACAACCATTACTTAAAGACTTATTGAGAGTTATTTACCTGTCGCAAATGGTACTGCAACGCTTTACATGAATACAGTTAAACATATTCCATTATATTTTGCAAGAAAAATTCTTAGAAGTGGATTTGCTGAGTCGAAAGAGGCTTCCTTTAATGTGATACGACTCTGCCCGGCCCTGTGGCTGTCATGCAGTGTGCTCTGTCCTACTGAGTCTTTTGTTTATATGCGATACGAGCCGACCTCAAGCTACACATAGCAGAATACATGGTGACTACGGACGGTTGGGGTCTCCTCCATCTCATAGGTGAAAAGTTGCACCATGGAATTTTGACTTGGCAATGCCACTTTATGTCTTTTAGACTCCTACTTAGCATTAGAATGAAGCCTGAATGTCGGATTTCTTAAAAAAAAAGTCCCATCAATATTGCGAAGCATGAGCACAGACACGGGGCCAGGGAGAATGAATTGATTTAGAAAATACTCCTATCTAGCAGTTGAGAGAAATAAATGAGATGAAGGAGAAAAGAGGCAAAGTCGGTGGGGTAGAACGGAAACCAAGAACCAAACCCGAGGATGCTGAGCTCTAAAACAGAAGATTTAGTTAGCAGTGCGCACCCGGGAGGCAGTAGATGACAATGAGTTTATTGAAGAACAACAAACTCATGAGCTTCATCAATTTCACTGCCTTATCAGGCCCAGCACTCAAGGTTCACCAGGCTGTCGGTGAGCCCAGCAGTCCCAGGCTCTGTGTTCCAATCCTAATTTCTAATATCAGTAACACATAAGGCGGACCTCACACTCTAGCCAATAATGTGTAGGCTAAGAGAAGGTTAATGGCGGCTGTGTCACTTGGTGAGGAAGAACAGAAATCCAAGCTGGGGGGGCCAGGAAGATGGCTCAGTGGAATAAGTGCTTCCCTGGTAAGTGCAAAGACCTGAGTTCAATCCCTACTACTGGAAAAAAAAAAAAAATCCAAGCTGGGTCTACAGACATGGGGGAAGTCAGTGGAACTGAAATCCAGTACTGGGGGAAGTCACTGCAGGTACCTGAGCCTGGAAGGACAGGTGCCAGAAAGGCAGTGTGGCTGGTCACACTAAGCAGCGAGATGGGGCTGAACTCACACCCAGGGGCAGAGGCCTGGAGTTCATGGTCCCCAGATTTGTGCTGCTTTCACCAGGTGGTCTGGTGAGTGCTGGGGGTCCCTCCTTCCACATGATCCAGCTTGAGGGTGGCATTCTTTGTTGGTTTGGTGTCCCTTTAGCTCCCTGGCCCAGTTTTCTCTGGTAGAATTTAGATATGTTGTGTGTCCATGTGTGCTTGATTTAATTTGATAAGTTTGCAGTTGAACTTTTTATTAGCAAGATTTATTTATCATCATTTGGCTTATGGCTGTGCTGTTCAGCTGGAGATTTTATTTTTATTTTAATTTTTTTGAAATTTTATCAAGATTTATTGCAGTAAAAGGCACATTGCCATTAATTCTCTCAAAATATCTCCCTCTCTTAGCCCACCATTCTTGCCATTTTCTGAAGTCTCTTTTATGACTGCATTTACTTGCACAGTCACAGCTGCCTCATTGTCCTGAATCTTTTTTTTTTTTT
>NW_004524633.1:6298241-6301910 GCF_000260255.1 Octodon degus
CAATAATTAATACATTGCATATTGTTGTCTTCATAGTACTTATTCGTAGTACAAGATGCAGACATGGTATCCCGTCCAAACACTATTTTTGTTGGTAGGCTCGGTGTGTCCACCATCTGGTGGCTACCTATCATGTAGACCAGTCGCCGGGTCTCAACTGGTCCTCAGTGTTTATACTTGAATTGCTTTATAGGCTGGAGCCACCGAGGGCAAAGCACAGCCTGGAAACTGCTGCTCTACACAACGTGGAGAACTCACAGCAGGTGGCCAGGCTGGCCTTGAACTGGCGACCCTCCTACCTCACTGGTGGGAGTTGCCGGGATGACAGTGCCTGGCTCATGAGCCTGGGTTATTTATACAAGGAAGGAGAGTGGGTAAATCAGAAAACATGGAAGCTGGTTACCTACAAAGGGTTGTGGAGCTGACCATATTTTTAAAAAAAATGGTCAATTTTTTTTGTATTTTAATTTTGATACAGGGTCTTGCTAAACAATGCATGTGTACTAGGGATTGAACTTGGGTCCTTGCACTTGTCAGGCAGGCACTTGGACCACTGAGCTATCTCTCCAGCCCCTCTGTACAGTTTTTGACTTTTGAAACCATTTGAATACTCTATAAATTTAGTATTTGTTTTTGTATAGGGGATCAAACTCAGGACCTACCTTGTACTTGCTGGGCAGATGCTTATGTTGGTGAGCTATCTCTTGGGTCAATTTTAGTATTCTAAGAAAAACTAAAAATAGCTAATAAGGGAAGGCTAAGCCTGAAAACAAAATAGAAATACTGAGTCTAATTTTTTTTTTTTTTTTTTGCAGAACCAGGGATTGAACTCAGCACCTTGAGCTTGCCAGGCAAATGCTTATTTTACTGAGCTAGCTCCCCAGCCCCTCTAATTTTTTTTTTAAATAAATAAGTGCTATAACCTTGCCTACAGGAAATGAAGAGAGAAAGAGGAAGCCTTGGGAGAGGAGGAAGGGGCAGCGTGAGCCAGAGTGTGATAAACACAGTTTTGGACTCTGCAGCCTTAGTCATGGGTGGAAGTGGTGTGTGTGCATGTGTGCATACGTGCACCTGTGTGCGTGTGTAAGCATGTGTGTATGTGTGTGATTGTGTACACATGTGTGTGTGTGTGTGTGTGTGTGTGTGTGTGTGTGTGTCAGGAGAGGAATGGGGTTGGATGGTGCTGCGCTGGACACACACCCGGAACTTCTGGCAGGTTTATTTACTGCAGCGCTATTGGAGAAATAAGTCTGAAGCCATTTTGGGCGCATCGCAGGACTGAACTAAGAATAAATCCGGCGTTTCTGAGAGGCTGGGCTCACACACTGTGGAAGACACACAGCTGTGGAAGGCGAGAAGCAAGAGGGAGCGCGCTGCAGGCGCGGGCTGGAAGCGGAAGCAGCAGTCACTTCAGTTCTACAGAAGGTGCCTGTGAGAAGCTCCAGATGGCCATGGGCTTTTGTTTTTTAGACACGTAAGTGTGCACGTGTGAACATACGTATGCGTGTGCATTTGTGGGCATGAATATGCACAGTAGCAGGGGGACCATTTACAGCCTGGGTCCTCATTTCTAATGCCATTCTGAACTGAAATCAGCAGGAAAACAGCTGATTTCAGCATAGTTGTAAGATAGTCTGGGAACATTTTATTATCCCAGATAAGAAGGCAATGCTGGGGGAAAGATGTTATCCTGAAAGATGATAGAAGGAAAAGATATATTTCTGGATATATTCACGATAGTTTGGATAAATGTGCTGGCAATTTCTGCTGGCCTTTTGAGAGGAGCAAGTAATGCTTAATTTTTTTCTTTTGATTCTTTTTAATTTCTTAGAACTTTTTTGGTTGTTTTTTAAGAAATGTATTTCGTACAGGGTTGACAGGGTCTCAGTACACAGAGCAGGCTTGTAGTGATCCTCCTGTTTTCAGCCTCCCAAGCTCTGGGATGACAGGCGTGCGCCACCACGCCCAGCCTCAGTGCCCTCTCAGCATGCCCCGGGGTGGGGCTGGCACAGCGTGCTGCGGATGGAAGCTTGTCCCCGTGTCTACCTAAGTGGGTGCTTTAATCCGCTGAGCTATCTGGCTGATGCTGTGGCTATTGTTTTGTTTTGTCATTGTCACCAGTTTTGCGGGTTTGTATCCGATAACTTAAGCAACCAATTTGAAGATAAAAACATGCAATACAGCAACCATTGTTGAATTCCTATTACTTTGCTTAATGAAGTTTTGTATTATTTCTAATTTTTTTTTTTACTACTTTGTATTCTATTAAAAAAAATACACGAAATAAGAAAAGATGTTGGGGACCAGCTTTGCGATAGCCACGTCAGGGACATTTAAGCATCAAGACAGTTAAACACTGTTATGAATTAAGAAGCACTGAGAAGCAGAGTGACTCCCGAGTCCATGCTGACGGCTGATGCACGCGGAAGACATTGCTTACTGCACGGTGTCAGAGCTGGCTGTGCTCGAGCGGAGGCACAATTAATTTTGCAAGCGTCAAGCTGAAGACTGGCTAGGAAAGCATCAGCAACAGATGCTAAATTTAGAGGGAGACTGTGTCATAGAGCAAGCTGCTTCTGTGGCCCTTGGTATCTCGGCACAGCCTCCTCATTAGTTGCAAATAATAATGATAATAATAATAATAATGATAATGATAATAATACCTCAAACGACAAACACAGAGCAGAGAAATCAGATAAAACCTGAGACTTATGATTAAAATTAATTTCTCCTGTAAGGCATGAACAGAAGTCATGGGTTCCTGAGTGGGATGCTGATGGATTGTTCGGGCTAGAGATGCACATGGGAATATCGGTCAGTCGTAAGCATGGAAATTTCTGCTTCTAAAAAATAGGAGGAGGAATTGTGTACTTCAGAAATGTTGACGTCATAAAAGACAAAGAAAGGAGGCAGCATGGGTCCGGACTGAAGGAAGCTAAGGGGACACAAGGCATAATTACGCTTGGACTGGGCCCTGCCCTGGACAGGGGGAGAAAGGCCAGCATGGACTTTAAGTCAACTGGCAAGGTGGGGATGTGGACAGCAGATGATCCGACTTGCTATTTAAGAGATTTTCTCCATTCTTAGGACATCCACATTAGAGCACACACGAAGGGCCACAGCGATACAGTGAAATGAAACTCCCAAGCCAAAAGCTACCTGGCCCGAGTTCGTGTTCTCTAAAACTGAAGAATGAATTTTAGGAACAAGCGGAGGCTAAGAGCAGAATATATTTATTGGGAGAAAGAAAGCTTCTGACAGACAGGGACAGCAGGGGAATCCAAGCGGGTTGCCTCAGGAATCTGTGGGTTTCTAGGCATTTTTATAGAGCAAAACATGTGGTGGGGCAGATCTAAGATGGGAAACATGGGAACTTGCTTAGGTAGGCATGAGGTGGGACAAAACTATGGTGACCCAATAAAGTTGCAAGCACCATTGCTCAGGTCAAATTGATTAAATCAAATCAAATGGAGAAGCAAGTCAGGTAGCCAGCGGGCACAAATATGGAACAGGGTCACTTCCAGTTGTGGTTGGGTTAGTGGCCTTTTCTGGCTCTTTCAAGGTGATAGATACCTTTTTAGAATGTCAGTCCTGGGCTGGAGAGATGGCTCAGTGGTCTAAGGCACCTACTTAGAACAAGCTTGGCAAAGCATCAGGGACCGCGGTTCA
>NW_004524633.1:6302536-6311887 GCF_000260255.1 Octodon degus
GTCTAAGGCATAGCAGTATTTAAGAAACGAGTCACATGCATGTGGATTAGTATGACAGACAAATCTTCTGCAAGACATTTGCTTGACTTACTAAGTAGACAGAGCAGCTGAGCCTGGATTTCCCAGACAGCCTTCTCTTCCTGCTCTTTTTCTTTCTGGAAAAAAAAAAAAAAGTCTTAGGAGTCCCAAAGATGAACCAACTTGAACAACAAAAGTTGCCATTCTTAAAAACAAACAGCAGCATCTGTTTAATCAATTGCCCCATGACATTCATTCAGTAAAAGAAGATAAGATTAAGTCAGAGAGAAACAAGTTAATTTTTAAGATGGCTCATGACAGGTCGAATGGAATCCAAGCAACCCATAGCTGTCTGGCTTGTTTATTTTTCTATTTTTACTCTTTATTAGCACACTTTTGCAGTATCAATGAAGGCATTCTTCATGGGGTGCTGGTGCGTATACACAGCACATCTGAATTCTTTTTTCTTCTTCTTCCTATTATTTCTTTCCCCTTCCTCCATCTCTTTGTCCTCTTTTGCAAGAGATTTATCTCCTTATTTCCTATTATTTTTTATTTTGTTCTTATTTATATTTTGGACTTGTCACATAAGAGAGACCCTAGCTGTGTGTCTGTTTGATTTCACTTAAGTGGAAAGTGATTATTTATGTTTAGAGTCAACTCAACATCTTGCACTTGTTCTCTCCTGGTATTATGTCTTTGACAAGTGGTATTATTTATTGACACTGCTGCGGGCTTCTCGTCTGTCTCTGCTATCTGGGGCCGCTTGTTCCAGCCTCAACCACTGAGCACAAGGAGCTGTGTGCGCCCTGGGACCCCACGGAGCACGGCCCCACCTCTCCTTGCCTTACTCCCTCTCTGTTTGCCTTCCACCTTTTTCTGTAGACTCTGAGGCATGAGACCTCCCAAGACATGCTCAGTGCCCGGATGCGTACAACTCAACAGTGTGTGGGGAGCTGATACCACTCTGGCGAAGCTGACCAGAGGAAGATGGACCTGTCCGATGGATGGTTCCATGGATCTCCAGCAGTCAGCTGTGCTGGACACCAATAGGCGACAGCTCAGGACTGCACTTCCTGCATGTGTTCTTACCTGCTCTGCCCAGCATCCCTGTGCCCTCCCTCCTGCTCCTTGAGGTCACGTCCAAGGATTAAATACCCTGGACCTCAGGTGCTGCTCTCAGGGGAATCCAGGATAGGACAGTGAATGGTTGCCCCAAGAGATAGGAAGGGGATTTAGGGAGAGGTAAGACTGGAGGGAGGGAGGCGGTGGGGGGGAAGGGTGAAGGTCGCGAGGAGACAGGAATGCGCACCTGCTCCCTACAAGGAGTGCGCTTATTACAGAGTAGCATGCAGTAGTCACAAAAAGTAGGTAGAATAAATACTGGAAACATGGGCTGGGAGATAGCTCAGCAGTCTATGCGCCTGCCTGGCAAGAGCAAAGACCCCAAGTTTGATCCCCGGTATCAAGTGCCATGCAGGCCCTGGAACCCTGGGCACGCCATGCTGGCCCTGAAACTGGGCATGGAAGGGCATACCTATAATTTCAGTGCTGGAGAGGCTGAAACAGGAGGATCACTATGAGTTGGAGTTCCCTACTGAGACCCTGTATCCAATAAATAAATGAAGGAAAGAATTTAAAAAAGAAGAAAAATGTGGGCAAATGAAAGATGCATACTTGATTTGAATTTGAATTTTGAGCCTTGGTATTATTCCTCATGTGATCTCTTTCTCCCTTGCAACCATACCAAGGGAATCCCTCCCACAACTTTTGTGTGTCATAAAACGTTTCCTGGCAGAAAAGTATGGCTCACACACCAGGAAATCAAGAGGCTGTCTGCCCCATGTGGGCGCCTGTCTTCCCTCTTCCAAATGAGTTCTTATCAACTGGGAAAAGGAAGGCTGACTTAACTTATATCATACAAGGTGAATAAAACTTAAATACAAGGATAAAATCTGGCCTTATTTTTTTTTGCGAAACCGGGGATTGAACTCAGGCCCTTGTGCTTGCCAGGGAAGAGCTTATTCCACTGAGCCATCTCCCCGGCCCCAAAATCGGGTTGTTTTATAGCAATCCATCTGATGACTTTCTGGAGAATTTTCACAACAATCTAACCAAACCAAAGTAAAAGTAATTCTGGGACTGGCCTCACGTGGCTTTGTCTCATGGTGCTCTGTGTTGAACTGTTGTTACTGGCAGCCTGCTGTGTGGACCTCCACCAAGGTTTGGAGCTGGATAGAGGGACCACTTCCTGCCTGTTGTTAATCTTGAAATTCCCATTCATCTGTAAGAGATGTTCATATTTTATTTTTACTACTCAACATCTTTTTTTTTTTTTTTGTACTGGATATTGAACTCAGGACCTTGTGCTTGCCAGGCTCTCTAGCTACTCAACATCTACTTATTGTGCTAATCGTGATTTGAGGGGGTACGTAACTCTCCTTCACTTTTGGCAATGATCGCCCTTTCCATAGGCCTTGGGCTCTAGGCTCCAATCACACATGTCACATGTGTGCTGCCAGCCTGGGCACATAACCAACTAGAGATAATAAATGTGGAAGAGACTTGATTTTGAAATGTTGGCTCAGTCATTTGGAGAGTGAAGTTTCCTCTTCTACTGAAGAAGGCTTTGCAGTGCTAGCTCGAAGCTGCCAGGAAACACCACGCGGAGTCTGAGAACTCAGCCAATGCAGAGGAACTGAGCTGAGCGTTGGGCCCTGGGTGAGGCAGCTGGGAACGCCAGCTGCTCCTGTAACTGTCCGGGTTACGTTGGCCAGTACCTTTTTACATTGGCAGCCCTGCTTATGCTAGATGGAGTAGGGGGTTTTAATGACTCATCACGAAAACATTCCTAACCGATAAGCTCTTTAATTCTGAATCCATAGTCTTATCCCTCAACGTGGCTCTCTTGGCGTACTTATCCGAGCCAATGCCATGCTCGTCCATCAATGGTGCTGGCTAGAAATTTACAGGTGACCTTGACAGCCTGTTTCCTATATCTGACTCACCAGTGAGTGGGGGATATTTTACTATTTCATCAGTTTATTGTATGCCATATTTAACATTCACATTCAAAGTAGCCTCATCTCTCACCTGGATGACTATGATGACTATGACAATGACAAGAAGGACTGCTACAATGACAACAACAGTGACAGCAGCAGCAGCAGCTGAAACAACAGCAGCAACAGCAGCAACATCGTTCCTAAATATCTCTGAGAATCCTTTTCATGTGTTCCACCACCTGTCACGCTTTCTTTATCCAGGAATTTTTCAAAGTACAAATCTGATCACATCATCCCAATCTTGACTCAAACACTGGAGTTACTTCTAGGATAATTAAAATTTGAGAAATATGACTCTGGCCATCTGTCTCATCCCAGTGAACCTAAAGTCCCCACTCCTGTCTGTCACTGAGGCCATTGCATGTGTTGCTTCTGCCTGGAATGGCCTTTCTTCTTCTTTTCAGGGTATGACTCAAATTGAATCCCCCCTGGCCCCCTCGATCAGGTCAGATAACACTGTTATAACTTTTCCTGTCACTCTGTGCTTGATTTGGGATCCAGTGCAAATTAAAGATGATTCCTTCCTACATTTCTTTTCTTTGAACATGAAATAGATGGTGTAGACATATGCCAGAGAAATAAATTCACAAAATCTTATTTCAATTAGTAAGAGCAATGCCTAAACCATATTTAGACATCACTGGTTTGCCTGAAGATGATCATAATTTCTGGAACAGGTATAATGGGACAGACACATGATTGGATGGTGATAGGAAACACAATAAAGGTGTGACAGGATCATGCAGCATCAATGGACCAGATCCCCTAATTTTTTCCTTAACTTATTGAGTAGGAAGATACTGTGACTAATCTTCATGATGGCCTGGAGAAAACTATAATTTCATTTTAATATTGAACTGAAGCCCACGCCACCATCCAGGGTAGGCTGACCAGATCGTCTGGCAGCTGCTGGACTGAGCTGCCCCTGTGTTCACTGAGGTAAGAACACACCATAGAGAAAAAGAGAGCTGACGGCCTCCAGCTGTTTCTTTTGGAGCCACCAAAGTGACCCCTGTGGGCCTGCTTGCTGCTCCAAGCCAGAAACAGCATGGCATGGCTTCTAGAGCTGGGCTGTTCTCAGGAGAACTTTGCTCTGAAGAGCCCCATCTGCACAGTCCTGGCCTTGGCGACCAAATCCACCCTTTCCCTTTCATAGCTGTGAGATGAGCATCAGGATCTGAAGGCTTTCTCATCTGCTTCTGCTCCTGCTTGTTTATTACTCACAGTCGTGTCCTGAAGGAATGGCCTCTGTGCTTAACCCCCACTGGTAACTGCACTCAGGGCCTTGAACTGATGCACAGCCACTTGGGAGCTCCGGATGGAGAAGCTGGTAAGGAAGGTCTTCCTTTCTCTCTGTGCCAGGAGCTGATGGAACACAGACCCTTTTCATTAAATATGTGTTGGTTTGGGCTAATTGGTTGAATATGCTTATGCTGAACATCATTAACTAATTGGGCAAGAACAGCATCTCAGTGTAGGACATGTGCTTTGCTTCTTCTTGGCCCTGGGTTCAATGCACAATGCAAAGCATTAACTGGCCAACCAACCAACCAGCCAGCCAACCAACCAAACAACCAACCAACCACTCTTGAATAAGGAGACCTGGACTGGGAAGAACTTGTCCCCAAGCAGCTGTCTGGGCACTGTTAAGTCCTTGATTCTGTCTCCCACCTGCCAGTTACTACACATTTCTGAGGCGCAAGGCACTGCTGCCTGAGGACTGATAAAGTTCGGATGTGGTTGCGCCCCGATGGTCCCCTCCTTGGAAGATTGTTCTTCAGTGCGGCACTGTAAAGAAGTAATGGGGTTGTAAGGGGTGGGGCTTAGTGTGACATTTGTGAGTCACTGAGGGCTTGCCTTTGGGAGGGAACAGGATGAGTCTCATGCGGATGGGACTCAGGTTAGCTCCTGCAAGATTTCTTTCTTTTTTTTTTTTTATATATATACGTTATTCATTTTATTTTTGTGTAAAAACCCTTTATGTTGTAGCTACTGCTGGAGCTTGAGTCCTCTGGACAGAGACTCTGGTGTGGGTTTTCACAAGATGGTCGGTGAATTCCTGATAGGGAGACTTGGTGAACACAGTCTCTTTCCAGAGGTCAGGGGACAGATAGCTGTAGGTCTTGGAGATGGCATCAAAGGTGGCCTTAGCAAAGTTGCCCAAAGTAGCAGTGCAGCCCCTAGCAGAGGTGGAGCAGTCATCAATACCAGCCAGCAGCAGCAGCTTCTTGGGCATAGGGGCTGAGATGATGCCAGTGCCTCTGGGGGCAGGGATCAGACGCACCAACACAGAGCCACAGTGGCCCGTTACCTTGCAAAGATCAGTGTGGGGCTTGCCAATCTGTTTTTCCCAGTAGCCTCTCCTGATAGGGACAATGGAGAGCTTGGCCAGGATAATGGCCCCACGAATGGCAGTAGCTACTTCCTTGGAACATTTTATACACAGGCCAACATAACCGTTGCAGTCCCCAATGGCGACAAATGCCTTGAACCTGGTCTGCTGGCTAGCACAGGCATGATCTTCAGAACTTCATCCTTGAGGGATGTGCCCAGGAAAAAGTCAATAATCTCAGACTCCTTGATGGGTAAGGAAAAAAGGTAAATTTCCTCCAGGGACTTGATTTTCATGTCTTTGACCAGACGGCCCAGCTTGGTGAGGCCCAGCTTGGTGACAGGAATCTACTCTTTGTCCTAGGCCTTAGCGCCATGAGCCCTTGGCCTCGGTCCCACCCTCGGCCTTGCTGCGCCTGTGACCTCCAAGGTCACTGCTGAAGCCTCTGCGGAAGCCACTGCGGCCTCCTATGCCTGGGCCCCCGGGGCCTCCGAACCCTCCCCCTGCACCGGCGTCATCCACCATTTGGTGTTTCCCAGAAAAAGAAGCCTGCAAACTGTCTTTACAAAAAAGAAACTGAGTCCCGCCCTTCAGCTTTGGCTTCCTGTCTGATGGTGCTGTCTCTTTCTCTTCCAAGCGCTCCTGCCATGATATTATCTGCCATTAGAATCTCACCAGGAGCCAAGTTGATGGGCCACCCAGTTGTACTTCCAGTCTTCAGAACAGTGTGCTAAATAAACTTTTCTTCATAACTACCCAGCCCCAGGTGTTTGGTTACAGCAACAGCAAATGAACTCACGATCCATTTGGTGAAAGCCTTCACGTTCACTCCTGCTCAGCTCTGCTGTCTGCACTGAGACTCAGCTGCCCACACCTCTGAGGAGGACATGATGTGTACGGGGCCAGGTACACATGATGCTGAACCTTGCTGTCTCTGGCCAACTGGTCATTATTTTTCCCTTCCTTCCTCTGTACTTTTTCCTAACATCTGGCAGCAAATTCTGTGACTTAGCAGACAAAATGTTGGCAACCAAACCAAACCAAACCAAACCAAACCAAACCAAACCAAACCACACCAAACCCAGTCTCTCTCTGCTGTCTGTCTGCTTGGGTCCTTCCAACCCCAGAAATGAGGGTGGAAGCAACAAACACTGATACCCAGTAACTAGAATCTGACCCCCAAATCTCTTCCTTCTCATATTTATTTTTCTCTCTTTTCCCCCATCAAAGGGACAGTGGCTAAAAAGACGAACTATTGTTTACCCGGCCTTTTCCTTTCATCTCATACTGGTTAAGTTGTGTGTTGGGTCTGACCTGGGATAGTTTGGAGTGGAAAGCTAGGAAGGGAAAGCAAACTGAGACCCCAAGTAGCTATTGCTGTTGTTCTGGTTTAGATCAAGATTCTCTTGCAGCACAGGCAGGGCCGTGAGAGGCGACCAGCTCATGGAGTGTGGCACTCATCTGCGGAACAGCCCAGGGCTCCATTCGGCACTGAGGGTGAAGCTGGAGGGCTGGGCCTGCCCGGAAGAGGCAGGACACGGGGAGGCCTTCCTCCCTCCCTGGCTCCTTCCTTTGCTGTCTGCTTCCTGGACGCCAGGCCTCAGGCTGCTGCCATCTACCCAGACCCTCCCACATCATGACTTTGTCCTGGAGCGGCCAACCATGCAAGGTCTGAGACTTGACAGTGAGCCAAAGCTTGCCTCCTTGATGCTATGAGTGTCAGGTGTTTTGTCACAGCCATGAGCAAAGTAACTAAGACAGCTGCCTAAGCACATCCCTGGCACATCAGTTGCGGGGCCCACATCATCGATAAGAATACACACGTGGAGGCTTTAGAGCAGCATCTGGACTCAAGAGACAGCAGCGCAGTGGCGCCTCAGTTCACGAACTTCACTCTCTCCAGCGGCTGCAGAAGTGGCTCTGTTGTTTTGCACCGATTATAAAAACTCAGCTGAAAATAGAGAACGATTTTGCTATGTAAAAGTGTTACTGTTATACTATGTACTTCTTGCTTCTTCTAGCAAGAAGTACTTCTTGCTTCTTCTTTATAATGGTTACTACACTACTTCTATGTACTTCTTGTTTCTTTATAATTTACGGAGCCCTTCTTTTGCTCAAAATGGCAGAAAAAACATTACGCTATACTAATACTTCTAAGAAATCATACAATTTGATTTACTAGCAAACCCGGAGGCACAGACTCCCAAGGCAAAAGCACTTGCGAACGCCCTCTCTGTGCTCCCTAGTCTGCGTCCCCGCTGGCACTCTCCGCAAGCCGTGCTTGCACGTGTCACCAGTGCAGGGGTAGACGACTTGACTGAAAATAGTGGGGCTTTTCTCCACGTGTGGTGCCCTCTGACAAAGTCATGTTTGCTGTGTCCACTACGATCTGTATCACCGTGCACGATGATGGCAGCGCTGGGGCCTTTCTGGTTTCCTTTGTACAGCGCCACTAAGTGCAGGCGTCCTAGCACAGTCTTTCTTAATTATCCTAACAATGTGAGTTTAAAAATGAGTGATCATTAAGCTCTCATTTGAGAATAGTTCCACTTCCCACATACCACCAGTGTTTGTACTTCTAGATAAGCTTTTATGACAGGGGTTAGTAAACTACAGTCTGCCTCCTGTCTTCCCATGTCGACGTTTATTGGAGCGTGGCCACCTGCCTTCACTTTGCGCCATCACTGGGTGTTTCCGCAGTACGGTGGCCGCGTTGCAGCTGCGCCCACCAGGCTTTCATAGCTACTGTCCGATTCTGTGTGGAAAGGCTGGCTGACTTTTGTTTCACGGGTGCTTATTTCTGGGGAAGAGTGACCACACCCCCGCCACGCTTCGTGAGCTTTTCAGACCTTTTCTCAAAGGTGGAGGTTTGGCCACTTCTGCCAAGAGAAAGAGATGAGTTTATTTTCTAGGTTGTTCCAACTGGGTTATAGAAGCAGGGAGAAGAAACGCTCACGGGTACCACGAAGAGATCGCCTATCGCCCATCCATGAACAGGTTTTCATTCAGAGCCCTGGCTTTTAGGACCCAGTTCCCACATTCCTTTGGGCAATATTAATACGTCACTGTCAATTTGAATGGGATGGCAAGAAGGGTGATCAGATTTTCCCTTTCATCTGTATTTCGCCTGAAGTCCCGCAGTCAGCAGCCTTTCCTCTCAGCTTCGGGATGCGGCAAATTATCCACGCTCTTCTAATATTAATCATCTGCACAGCAGGGGGCAGCTTTTGAAGTCACCTGCATCTTGCAGTTGATACAGTTCACATTTCCCTCAGGTTTTTAAAAACCAATTCTTAACAGCAGCCTTGGTCTTCTTCATATGTTTTAACCCCTATTTCACATTTTTTCTTTTGTCTCTCTGGACAGAGTTTTGTAAAATTTTTTCTTTAATTTCCATTTTCCAGTTCACTAAATCTCTCCATTGTGGAATCTAACTTGCTGTTGTTTGATGACGAAATCAGTCTTGCTACGTGGGGATTGAATACTTTCTGATAACTCCACTGTCTTTTGTCCCTTTCTTGTATTGTTCAATAATAATTTTTGGGCATATTAAATTCACTTATTGAATATTTTGCGATGAATTATTCCAATATCTAGTGTCCACAGTCTCATTCTGCTGTTTGTTTTATCTGCCAACTCTCTTGTTATTTGCTTCCTTTTGCTTGATAAAAGTTTTGATGGCGAACCTATCTTAGAGCTTTAGCTCTGAGAATTTATCGCGTCTGTGCATGAGGTGAGTTTTCTCCAAGGCAGATTTTGGATTTTCTTCTGGGTTCTTGGGGGCGCTATTATCCAGACATTACCTGAATTGTCTTTGGCTTGGAGCTTTCAATATGCAGCACAGACTTCGTCTCTTAAACCATGAGGATTTAGGTTTATGTGAGGGATCCTCATAGAACAGGTTGATTTTTGTTCTTTCTTTCTTTCTTTCTTTTT
>NW_004524633.1:6311987-6329220 GCF_000260255.1 Octodon degus
CTGGCTTGAGTTGTAGGGATTGAACCACAGCAAGCTGAGCCTGACTGCTTTGTTGAAGCAGCCACTTAAAGAACTGAGCTAAGGGGCAGGCTCTCTTTGTTATTTCTTTGTATTTTCCCTTTCACACAAAGCTTAAGCTGAGAAAAGCAAGTATTTCCATGACTTCCTATAGGAAGAGGTTGCTTCTAGTTTACCCGTTGTTATGGTTTGGGTCTGAAAAGTCCCAGAGGCCCTGTCCTGAAGGATTGGTCACTAACCTGCAGCACTCCAGGGATGTCATGAGCTGGGTAGGGGGTGGGGCCTCCCGGAAGGAAGTGAGGTCACTGGAGGGTGGTCTCAAAGGGAACGGGAGCCCTGATCTCTCCTCTTTCTTTTGTGTCCTGGCCTCCCTGAAATCAACAGATTCTTGCTCCACGGAGCTCCTGCTGCTATGATATTCCACCTTCTGTAGATCCCAAAGGAACTGGCCAACTCAGAAATAATGGGCTGATACACAGCTTCACTCCTCTGAAGCTGACACACCTCATGGGGATTTTCCCCTCGCTAGCTCTGATGGCTGGGAGGTGCCTTTGAGTCAACATCCTGCTGCAGTGAGGCTTTTGAATCTGTCTCTTGTTTGCTGCCGGTGACCCTCAGAATGCAGATTCTGGGTCCTGAGGGTTAGCAAGAATCCCGAGGAAAAGGCTGGGGTTAGCACTAACTGGTGGACTTTTGGAGTCTTTGAGTAAATTCATTCCTTCCTGGCAACTGAGTTATACATTAAACATTTTGTTGTGGGGCTGGGGGGAGCTCAAGGGTGGAGAACTTGTCTAGAATGAGTGAGGTTTTGGGTTCGATCCATAGAACTAGGAAGAAAATAAAGGAAAGTAGAAATAGTGATAAAAGAAAAAAGAAACTTTAAATTTTTTCTTAGGTATACATGACTTTCCTTAGCTTTACATAATTATCTGGCGTGCACTGCTGAAGTTTCAGGTAATGCTTATAGAGCATGTTGCCAGAAATATTTGTCTATTTAAAAGACATTTTGTTTACATTTAGGTTTACATCTTTCCTTTCCCATAACATCACTGGAATCTTTCCTTCCCTCCTTTCTTTTAAAATTTTTTTTTCTTCCTTTCTTTCTTTTCTTTTCTTCCTTTGCACATTCTCAACCTGTTTCACATCTTCTATACAGTGGTATGACTCCCCCCCATTTACCCTTTAATACAAATTACACACAGTCAACAATGGCATATTTTATCATATCTTAGAAAAGATCACAGAAAAAATCACCAGCAATCTAAAGAAAGTCGTATTGCTAGAGAAAATGTGTAACAAATACACTTACACATGTCTGCACACACACACACACACACACACACACACACACACACACACTTCAATCATATAAGTACTATTCCAAAGCAGGGCCATGGGGTTGATGCTGAGATCAGAGAGAAGGAAAAGGTCAAATCAGACTGATGAAAGAGTGGGATTATTTATGGCTTTACACGCAAGATGGTCCCATAGTCCTGACTTGAGGTAACAGTTTTCCAAGTGAAAATAGGTCAGGAGAAGAGATTCTAGGAGCAGAAATAGCATGTGAAAAGGTATCATTGTCTCTGGATCACTTGGAGACACAAATGCGCTTGAATAAGGCTACTGTGTAAAGTTTAGAAAACTCCAGTGGTAGAAGGTATGCTTTTAATTTGGGTCTCTGTACTGCAGAATTATGTAACATTTCTATAGTTTTCTTCTATATGTCAGCATAGTTTCCAAGCCAAGGAATTAACATTGTCCAAGACATCTGAACTTGCTTCATGAATCACCTAGTCCAAGATATGGCTCAGATTTGAATCCCTATCATGTCTTTCCAAGTCGCTTAAGTCTATTCTTGACTATCTTCCTGGGCGGACACTGTGGAGCAGCTGTTATGGGCAGGCTCTTGGCTTGCTTTCTGATGGTAGCCCATGGCCAGGAGCTTTGTGGTCCATCATCCAGGAAGAAGCAAAATCTGGGAACTGGATTAGGGAAAAAAGGTCCAACCACTTCTCATGGACCTGCAACACTGACCTTAGAGTCTATTGATGTGGCTCCTTCCTCGTCTAAAAATGAATGGGGGGTAAACCTTAAGAAAAGGGTATTATATGAGCTCCAAAACTCATCCTTTTTAGTGTTTTTCCTAAACAAAACCAGTTGTCACTAAAGAAACACATCTCCTCCCCATCAGGGTTCTGGTGTAGTCATATTTGCGTTGCTCACTGTGTAAAGCAATGGTAAAACAGTAAGAAAGGTAAGCTTGGCTCTGGGTTATCAGTTTTGCCTATCTGAACCTTGTGTGGACTGTGTATAGCTTGATCCCTGCTGACTGTGATTTACTCATCTGTAAAATGGGATTGATTGGAGGATTAACTGAGATAACGGCCAGCTCATAGGAGTATGGACTGAAGTTTGTGTTATGAAGTCACTGTCCCACTTGGTGACCCCTTCCATTTGTCCTGTTTCGTTCTTATGCAGGAGAAGATCATAAGTCATGCCTGTCACATGTACTCCTTAGGTTGAGTTCCAGACTTCTGTGGAATAAGCCACATTCCTCTTTCATTGTTGCTCTAGTTTCACGTCACCTTCCTGGATAGCCGTCCTGGCTATCCAGAGTCTTCTCTCTTCATCTTCTCCATCTTGGTTGTGCTGTCCATCTTCCCCTTCCTGTAGTGTGGAGGTCTCTAAGTGCAGCCTGTTGTATTTCCCTGTTGTGTCCTGACTCAAGCCACTTGAGGGTCTCTCTTCGCTCATCCGAGTGGCCTCTGCACTGTAATTCCTACACATGCCTTTCCTTCCATGTGGCTCACCCTCAGCACAGCAGTACAAAGAGCCTGCTAAAGTGAAAACTTTTCTCTATTACACCTTTGTTCAAACTATCAGACGATTTTCTGCCTCACCTGGTAAATGTTTTGTTTCTTTTTTTTTTTTGCAATTGTGGGGATTGAACCCAGGACCTCACACATACTATGCAAGTGCTCTACCACTGCGCTGTGCCCCTGCCCACACTCTCTTAATTGGAGCTATGAAGATTTCCACGACTTGAACTCCTGCTCCTGTCCCTGCTCATCTGCAGGGACAGATGTAGCTCCTTGCTGCTTCTGGGAGGCAGCCCCTAAACTCTGATTTGTGCTTGTGCACGTGTTGCTACGCCTGTTGCTTTCGTGCTTGCTCCCTATCTCAGGTCTTTGCTTGCGTGCCTCCTTCTCACGAGGCTTTTCTACACATTCTCTGAATGTAGATGCCCCGATTCACTTCTGGTACTTAATTCAAATTGGTATATAATGTTCACTCCAGCTAACAGTTCCCATCTACCAGCTTCCTCCAATACTCTACTTTCCACAAAGGCAGAGATTACCTTAACTGCCTGCCTGTCTCACTTTAGGCTTTTCAGAGATTAAGCAGTTTATCCTACAACAGGCCTTCAACAAAACTGTTGGAATGGAGGAAGAGATGCTGGGGGTGCCCTGCCTGAGTTACTTTCCTTCTTGCTGGGATGCACCTGACACCCACAACTGGAGGAGAGCTTTGTTTTGGTTCACAGCTTCAGGCCATAGTTCATGGGCTCCAGGGCCGGAAGAACATGGGGGAGGGCCTGGGTGGAGGATGCAGCTCAAATCACGGTGGGCAGGAAGCAGAGGACAGGGAGGAGCTGGGGAGGCTCCTAACCCTTCTGGGTCACACCCCTGGACCCACCTCTTCTGACCAGACTGCACCCCTGTATTCTTTTTCAAAAAGCCCCCACTGAGAACATGGGAAGTTTCAGGGGAACGTCCAGATATAACCAGAACAATGCAAACCACTGCTGCTGTTCACGTTAGAAGGGTGTCTGAGGGAGTCATTGTGCCTTCCTGAGAGAGTTCTGGTTTAAACTGAATGTTTCGTGTGTGGTTTGGGAACATCACGTTCTTCACCACAGATACAAGATTTATTTTATGCCTTTAAGACTAAGAATTTTGATTGACTTATTAAGATTCTTGGAATATTTAGTTTTAATTATATAGTGGATCTTCACCAGTCTACCCAAGTCTAGTATTTGTGTAACTGTTTCTGAGTGCATGACTTTATCTATAGTCAAATATTGATACTTACATGTGGCTTTTGAAGATCATTCTGAATTTTGGTGCCTTCATCTAAAAAGACTGTGCTAAGCACAGAGCATACCTCCACTTGATCAGTATCAATTGTGTTCTCCGCTCATGCAGTTGAGGTATCATCTATCTATCTATCTATCTATCTATCTATCTATCTATCTATCTATCTATCATCTATCTATCATTCTATCTGTCTATGTCATGACCCTCCGGACAGGCAAGTGCATTGCCCAGGCCTCCCTGCTGGTCGACTGTAGATGTAAATCTAGAATTCTACTTCAAGGTCCTTCCAACTACTACATAATATTCTTATGTTTTCTATAACACAGTATTTTGCCGAGTCCTCACGAAATGTGTTTGTCATCGATTCCTCGGCCTGTTTTGACCTTCTTGCAGAGGAATTCAGTCACTTAGACCTGAGGCTCGCACCTGGGGAAATTTTGCCTCCAGGGAACATTTGTCAACGTCTGCGAGCATTTCTGATTTTCAGGAGAGGGAAGTGATGCTGGCCTCTAGTGGGCAGATGTCACAGAGAGCTGCGGAGCATCCCGCGCTGCACGGAACAGCTCTCCTGCGACAGGAAATTATCTGGTCCCAAATGTGCTGAGCGCGAGGAATCCTGATTTAGAACTGAGCTTATTGATTTGGAAGCAGTTAGAAGGAGGTCTGAAAGTGTACCAGAGCGAGCGGATTAGTTTTCTTCTTCAGTTTCCTTGTTGGTGGCTCCAGCTTTTAAGGAAGATAAAAGAGCACTCATACTGTACAAAACGGATCCGCAAGCACACCCGGCGCCCAGCTCAGCTCTTCGCCCTCCCGGGGGCTCCCCAGCTTGTGTTGCGAGCCAGGGCCAAGAACAAGCCGCCTTCCAGCGGGGAGCAGGAGGTGACACTCATTACGGATTCCTGTCTGCCAGGGCAGTCTTCGCTGAAGAGATTCCGGGCACATCATTAATTAAAGCAACGAATTCCCCAGAAACAACATTAATTAAACCTCAAAATCAAAACAGCACGGGAAGGCGGATCTCACTTCTCCACCTCCTCTGAGCAGAGCAGGAAAAATCTTCCTTTCATCAGCCCCGCGAGGAAGCCTGGCCCCAACCGGAAGTCGGCCACGAGTGCGCAGGCTTTCTCCCTGACCCCTGCCGCTGGCTCCCAACATGAGCCGCGGTGCCCCTGCCGGTACACCGAGGGGGCCGCCTTCACAGGGCTGCGGAGAAGCACCGAGCAGCTGGCGCGGCCTTGCACCTCTTCGCTGGAGGCGGAGCAATTTTGCAGTTTAACCTCTGCATATTTGCTGACCGCTTCTGCGTCTTCCTTTTTTACTCCAGAACTATGCTAAATGATTTCTATGCCACATAATTTTAGAGATTCTTCAATGATGCCATGCGATCTTGTGCACATTTCCTAAATGATAACACGGAGCTTTAGGGAAGTCACTGGGGTAGGATCCCCGTGTTAGGGACCAGCGTGCCTCCGAATTACGTCTCTCAGTTTGCGGCAGGTTCCTCTTACTCCTTGCATGGAACTTTGCTCGGCTGCCGCCTGGACTCTGCTCCTGCCCCTCCATCCTCCCTGCTGCAGCTAAATGCTCTGTCTGAGAGGCCCTCGGAGACCTGGAGTCTAGCTCGTCCAGGTCCGTTGCCTGGACCTCCTCAGGCCCTGACACATGCCGTTCCCTAATTGGCATTTGTTTATCTTTAAAAGTTCAATCGATGGGTCATGTGTATTAGGTAGAGGGAAAGCCATGCCACTGTTCACATATAAATCAGATTGTTTGCCTTAACATCTGTTCAGATGCTGAGAGGGAAGAGAAGAGAGAGAAAACAGTGAGAATGGGAGCCGGGGTGGGGAGCGGGGTTGGGGGCACACACTTTCCGGATAACCAAAACATGCTCATGGATTGTCTTCCCGCCTGTAACAGTTGAACACTGGACCTTGCAGCCCCTCGTGAACCTTGGTGAGTGCTCGTGGGGTTGCAAACCACCTTCCCGCTGGGCGACCGTCCTTGAGGAGTTCTGTCTGGCTTTTGTATGGAGAGCTGCTCTTTGCTTCCAAGTGCTGGTTCAGAACTTCCATTTTAGAGGCTGGGGAGATAGCTCAGTAGAATAAGTGCTTGCCTGGCAAGCATAGGGTCCTGGGTTCAATCCCTGCTACCGCAAACAGAACAAATTTCTGTTTGCTAGCCCTTGACCCCTTTCTCTTGCTACTCTATTATCTGATTTGGCCTCAACGGGTAAGTAGTTGAGAAGCTGAGGGAAGTGGACTAAACGCAGCTTTACTCTGTGTTTCCTTCATGGAGAGCATTTGCTGCTCCTGATGCCCCGAGCATTTGTCATACCAGACTGAAGCTCTGGGCAGCAGAACAAGCGATGAAGCGTGCAGCCTGCTCACCAGCTGGGCTTAAATTTTGGGGCAGTGGGAAGTGTTTCAAACCTTGGGACAAATCCTCTCTCTGTCTCTGTCTCTGTCTCTGTCTCTGTCTCTGTCTGTCTCTCTCTGTCTCTCTCTTCTAAGATTAACATCTATGCTAAATGAAGGCAGAAACTCCAGCCCACGCTCAGTGAACGTGGAAGATACTCAGCATCCTTGAGATGTGAAATTCACTTCTTTATCCAATGAAGAGCCATACGTTTCAACATACAGATACACAAAGTTGGGGGGCTGGGGTTATAGCTCAGTGGCCTAAGTGCCTACCTGGCAAGTTCGAACAAGTCCTGAGTTCAGTTCCCAGTACCAAAGAACCCCCCATCCCCCAATTTAGAATTTTCAATTGCTTAGACCTATGGGAAAGGAACATCAGATGGACAGTCTAACTTTGTAAAAGGGGAAAGTGATAACCCCTCATGGAAGCTCTCTGTCCTCCCTCCTCCTTTCTGCTCCATTTCCCCACCTCACCAGCTCTTTCACTCCTGTAACACGAGGGCATCAATCTCACCTACCTAGCTTGCTCTGGCTGTCCTGGTAGGGTGACTAAGGAATGCCTGGAGCCATGGAGGTCCCAGCGGCAAATTGGGTGATGGCTGACACAGTTCTCTGAGATCTGGTGGAGTTCTGAGCTCTCAGCACTTAGAAGCCTACCAGGTTTCACTTTTCTTTAGAATTATTTTCTCTGTGTTGGCTCCTTTTCCTTCCGTTCTACCTCACTTAGCCCTATTCAAGGTGGAGCACATAGCTTTGTGCTGTGTGCACACCAACCTGGATTGTCAACCCAACTGGCTAAAGAGACGCCTGGCAGAGCACAGTGGTACCCAGTGATGAGTCAAGCGGGGGCAGGGGGAAGAAGTGGGTGGGAGGGTGTGATCATGAGGATGGTGTCTGGCCTCCCTGGTCTCTGTTCTTATTTCTGCTTCTTGCATGCCAGGAGTTGAACAGTGCTTTTCCTCTATGTTCTTCTGCCTTGATGTTTCTGCTATAGAGTTGGCCAGTTTTGAATGGAAACCACGAGAAAAAATAACCTGTCCTTTCTATTTGGGTGTCAGGTGTTCTGTCCCTGACATGGAAAAGCTGACTCAGAGAGAAAATTGGTACCAGAGAGGTAGGGTCACTGCCATGACAATACTTGGACATAAGGTTCAGAAACCTTTAAATGTTGTGCAGGAAGGATTTGCAACAGCTTGCGGGAGCGGGGTGGAGAAAACCTAAAATGGTATAAACAGACTTGGATGGCTGGTTCTGGCTGGAGCTCAGAGATCCGAATGCTCGTAGGAACATGGAGACCTATGCTTGGCTGGAAGGTTTCAGATTAGCACAAGAACTTTTCTTTTTTGGATTTTTTTTGAGACGGGTCTTGTTATATAGTACAGGTTGGCCTTGAACTTGCTTATGTAGCTTAGGCTGGTCTTGAGTTCATAATGATTCTGCCTCAGCCTCTTGAGTGCTGGGATTACAGGCATGCACTGCCATGCCTGGCTGGAACAAGAACTTTTTTGGGAGTAATTGAACTAGAGGTCATGCATGTTACATTCCGGGAAAAAAAGTCTACATCTGGTCTATGTTCTTTTTTAATTTCAAAATATGTTATTAATGTACATTAAGGTAAGTTCCCTTCTTATTATACCTTCTTTAAGAAATATTGCTGATCATAATTACAGCAAAGTTTTCATTAGACAGCTGTGTATGCATTCATTTGTATCATGCTGAGAGTGAATTTATAAATCACATTGAGCAACAATAATTCCTTCTAGAAATTTAAGGCAGATCTGCTTAGGATTGCGTGTTACCAGTATGATATTTATAAATGTAAGTTCTGTTATATATGTGTATGTGGCCATCTCAGAACAATTTAACACATGCCACAGCCCATATAAGGCTTCATTTTACAGTCATTCCTGTGAAGGATTCCTACAGGGAATGTCCCTGGGATTTCAGGCTCCTGCATCAACACACAGGAGTCCTTCTTCAGTGCAACGTCAGACTGCTTGCCCTGGCTCACTTGCTTGCCTTTCAGTGGTTTCCTAACTTCACTGCGGGATCTTCACTTTGGTTTCCTTGGTTATTTCCTTTAGCATGTTCTCCGGTAAGCCAAGTTGCTATCTATATGGATAGTCATCAGCAGGAAGGTGGTGAATGATCCACACATGGTTGTAGAATGAACAGAGAAGAAGCTGCATGACCAGAACAACAGTCAGGACCCTCTACAGGAGAACAGTAGCCATGACTCGCATACCAAAAGGTTCTGGGCAGATAGCCTTCGAGTAGTGGTGTCCTGGTGCACAGTGATGACGAGCTTTTCTCCCAGAAGTATCTCTTGAGTCTCCAGGTTCTGTATTCACAACCTTCGTGCGTTTTCCCAGTGCTAATTCTTCAATGGAAGAACTATATGTACCTTGCTCCGCTTTATATGCATCCCCAAATTGCAAGGCTTCCTTGCCTGGTACACATCCTGCTCCTCCACTCCCGCAAAGCTCTGCTTTATTATTTATTTATTTATTTTTGCAGTGCTGGTGATTGAACTCAGGACCTTGCACTTGCCAGGCAAGCGCTTATTCTACTGAGCTATCTCCCCGGCCAAGCCCTGCTTTACATAGCACTTAAATCTTCTCCCAAAGTAAATGGGTTCTTCACCTTCTATTTTGAAAGAAGTCACTTCAAAATATGACATATGTATGACATATGTAGGTCACATATATATGTATGAAAAAGCATGACATACATGACCACCATCTGCTTCATAAACCAATTTGCACCCTCAAGACAATGGTCATGACCATACGGAAAAGCCTTGTTTCCCAGTATAGTTGATCTTCATCTTCTTTGCCGTTTTTAACCCCACACCAGGGAAGTCTTTCTTTTTTTCTGAACTCACAGAAAACATTTTATTCCAGTGCTGGCTGGGCCCATGTACTCTTGACTAGCTTGACCTTTTTCTCTAGATTTGCAGGGTTTGTCATAATCCAATGAAGAATTTTAACTTTCTGGTAAAGGTTTGCAGTGATATCTACGTTCTCATCTTTATTTTGGCTGGACTCTACAGTGAAATTCATTTTTCCCTCTAGAGAATTCTTTCTGTAATCATCTGAATGTCTGGTATGAGGCTCATTGTGAGGAATATTTGCTGGGTGTCACCCTGTTCTCTCAACACAGTGCTAAATAGCTGACAACAGCAATAAAAAAGGATTCTATTGCTGATCCACAGAGCAAGTTTAAAAAATGCAGCCAAGAATTAGAAGCCGGATCCCTAAAGTGTATTTCTGACATCAACCTGGGCTCCCTCTCACCCCTCCTGAGGGGTAGAAAAGGAGGTGACACAGGACTGAGGACCTTCACTCCTCTGGGCAACCATCGAAGTAGCTCATGGCTGCTATGGTCCATGTTCTCAGACTTTGTGTGAGGCTAAGTTTAAAGGTAGTGGCCTGAGTGATTTGACAGAAGAAATTGCAACACAGCCAAGTGTTCCGGTTGTGGAATAGGTACTTCTGGAGCCTCATTTATGGTGAGACTCAGGAGCAATGAGTAGAACAAAAAGATTTTGGAAATTGGGAATTGGGTCAGAAGAGAAGTGCCTATAATGGGGTGGAAGGTGTGGTTGCTGAAAAGATTAGTGCTTTTAAAAGGGAATCTCATACTTTGTTCAATGATAAGAAGAAACAGCAAGACCCAACCTATTGAAAGAAAAATGTTTAAATGTTACATGTGAAAAGAGACCCTAGATTCCCTGCTCAAAAGGGGCTACGCTGGAACTCATTTCACTAAGTCCAGCCATTTGCGTGCTTGAAAGCTGCTGCAGGGCTGGGCTGGAGCAGCACCCACTTGCGCTGCAGGTGCACCTCTCATCTTCTGCATGGTAGGTTTTTCCCCCTATATTTTAGGGAAAGGTCTACAGGGTGTTCAGGGTCTCACCACTAGATCCGAAACATAGTTCCTCCTGTTTACAGCCTCCCAAGAGCTGGGAGGTGTGCACCACCACACCTAGTCTCAACTGCCATCTCAGTGCTCCCCGGGGGCAGGGCTGACACAGCAGGCTCGGGGGTCAAACCCCCGACCCCTGCACCTGCTTGCAGGCACTTTAATCTGCTGAGTTATTTGGCTGGCCCCATGGTGCTGTTTTGTTTTATAGGCATGCAGAGCTCAAGAGTTGTGGGGTTGTGGAGGCTTCTACCCAAATATCCAAGGAAGGCTGAAAGGCCAGGCAAGGATTTGTGACAGAGAATTCCAGAAAGCTTTACATGCCAAGAGCAAGGACCATCAGCCAGAGAAAGACACAGGCAACAAATGAAGCCAGACTGAAAGAGAGGGCATGCAGGCTGCAACCGGTGTAGCCATAGGGCAGGGCCGCCCAGGCCTTGGCTCACCTCCATGTGCCTCAGATATGGGGCATGGACCTCCCGTGCTGGAACTGTTGAAACGAGGGGGAGAATGATGCGTTTTCCACTGGAGGTAGTGCAGTCATGTCATGTTAGGAAGCATCTTGACCTTCTTATTGTTTGTTTGAAGACTGTGTGTTTTAAGGAAATGTAACAGGTTTCAAGAAGGTGAAGAGTGGGCTTGGGTTTGTGCAGCTTGATTGTCACTTTGACTGGATTAAGAGTCTGCTGGTGAGGTGACGGAATTGTGATGACCCCGACCATACCAGTGGGTCAACTCATTCCTGCTGGGCTCTTTCCCTGAGTTCTACCTCTGGAATGGTCTGAGCAAGCAGATTTCTCCCACACTTTTGCCTTGGAGCCAGTAGAACATGAGCAGAAACCATGAACAGAAATAGAGTTGCAGACACTTTATTACTGCAGATATTTCTTTAAGTGGCAGATATCAGATATTTTGCTCCAAAAGGCATGTTTAGGGTGGTGTGGCTGTAGACTGCCCCCCCAGAAGCAAAGCTGGCCAGTACATATTAACTATCAGGGAATGAAGTACACAGAAAAGCCAGGATATTTGAGAAGATCTCTATTTGCATATAAATGAAAAGCACTACTTCTCAGGGCCCTTAGGGAGAATCTTGGCTAGTAGTCTATGTTTATAACTGATTCCATACAGCGTAACAATTTGATGGCTACAGTAAGAGTCCCATTGAAAATTCATCTACATGAGGGTCTCCAGACTCTGAAGAGAAGAGATAAATCTTCCCTCCTGCCCACTCTGGATAACCCTAGGAGACTGGGGCCTTAAAGAGGTGTTGGGTATTTGAATCAATGACATGCAGTGTATTGATATAGGGGACATGCTAGGTGTCAAATACTCTGAGTTTGTGTCCTCTGAAGTTAAAGAATGAATTCTAAGAAATAATGAAGGTTAATAGTAGGAAAATTTATTGGAGAAAGGGAGTAGGGAATAGGAATGGGAGAATGAGGAAGATGAATATCTCCTGAGAGATAGGAGAGGCTCAAATCCATTGCCACTGAGCCCACGTCTCAAAGAAGTTCCACAGGGCAAAATCATGCAGAAGTATGAATTGGGTCAAAGTTATGATCAACCAATAAGGTTGCAAGTATAGCCACTTAGATAATATTGATCTAATGGGACCAAGGGTACATAGATGATATTAACCTTGGTCAATAATCTATAGTCTTAATCATAGACTTAGTGGTCCTAGTAGGTGTGAGAAGATGGCCCAGCCCTAATGAGATAACAGGAATATCTCAAAAGGGTGACACCAATAATCCCAAGCCTCCCCTTGTACCTTAGGGAAGTACCTAAAACTAACCATAATGACTTTAATCTCCAGATGCTCCTCCAGCCAGGCCTATGGGTTCTCATCTTCTGCCCTGACTCCCTTGAGGGCCTGGTCCTGTCTGACTGTCTACTATATTTCTACCTAATTTAGCTGTGTATAATAGTATCAGAGGGAACCACCTCACAACCAACCTCATTCTTGAGTTAGAAGGAAATCTAATAGCTTGAGTGAGAGGTACAAATTAGGGAGTCTCACTCTGCCCCTTGAGCTAGCCTGTACCCCTGAGCATTTTAGACTATTGAAAATTTGTAAAAGGGGATTTGCAGCCCATTGGTGACACTCTAGGAGGGAATCCTTTTATGAAGTATATTTTGACCCAAAACACTTCTCAATCATTAACTCTTGCCTTGACCAACAGGTTAACCTCTAACAACCTCTGGTGTCTTTACAGAAGAAGTAGTTATTTAAGGGTAGTTGTAAGATGTCCCAGCTGGCTGTGGCTTATGAAAGGAGAGGTTTACAAAGAGGGAGACCTTTTTATGCTGAGCTATAAAACTGCTTCTTTAAGATTTGCATAGGACTTGCAAATAAGAATCTTAAAACCTGGGAACATAAAGTCTATATGACCTTAATGAGTGTATGTACGTTTCTGTGTACCTTTTTGGGTACATATTCAATGTATATCTACATGATAAAATGCCCCAAAAGGTTCTATATAAATTGTTTTGCAGGTAAGAAAATGCTTAATCAGCCCAAATGCCTTTTAGTTCACATGTAGGTAAACCCTTGGTACAAATAAGTTAATTTAAATTTATTGATAAGATAAAGATGGTTCAAACTGTTAAAATAAATGTCTGAGTTGCTACCTCATCAGCACAGAACTATAGGTGTTTGAGATGCAACAGCTACTGCTTTCTATGTCTTATTTATTTATTTATTTATTTATTTATTTATTTGTTACAGGGGTCTCTCACGGCTTGGACTCCTAGAGATCCTCCTGTCCCAGCCTTCCCAGCACTGGATTACAGGTGTGCATCACCACACCTGGTTTTGGTGGCCAGCATGGTGCGCCTGGGGTTCCGGGGCTGGAATGGCATGTGGTACCAGGGATCAAACCCAAGTCCTTGCACTTGGCAGGCAGGTGCTTAGATCACCGAGCTATCTCCCCAGCCCCCAATTTCTATGTCTTGAGTATAATTTTTAAAGGACGTTTTTCCCTTTGAGAAAGAAATGACAGGACACTGACTTATGTTTATTTGCTGTCTTATATATTGTGTTGACAACTTAGAAGCAGTTGTTGAAAGTAAATTGGATGGGTATGATTGAGATAGCTCTAAAGTAAATCATCTAATTTTTTGGTAATTACAATATTAATACATTTGCTAAGTATAAATTTGAGTACTCTTGTCTCCCTACAACTTATAAAAGATAAGTTTTGCTAGGCTTATTAAATGTGATATATATATATATATATATATATATATATAGAGAGAGAGAGAGAGAGAGAGAGAGAGAGAAATAATACCTGGAAATGAATCTTTTTGTCAAAGTAAAATGACATGTATTATATAGGTCAGTAAGTTTGAGAGAATAAGATTTAGTAAATTTAAGATATTTAGGGTCATATTTGTTCATCATTTTAAGATATTTTAAAGTTAAAATATTCTAAATCTTTATAGGAACAACTCCAGGGGCTGGAGATATAGCTCAGTGGCATCAGTGCCTGCCTGGCAAGTGCAAGGTCCCAAGTTCAATCCCCAGTACTGCAAAACCACATCAAACTAAACCAACCCTACAGTATTTGACCAACAATCAACTTCATGGAAACACCTTATTCCACATAGAGTCAATATCTGTGACTTATCCGGTCTGTCTGTAGAGTGTATTTATTTGGGGTAATGCAAATGTTTCAAGAGAGCCCCCAAAGGCTTGCTTGCTTTCTGTAACAGATGAACTTCCAGTGTTTTTCTACCTTGTCTTGCTTCAATGAGTTATACGTAGTGTAGCTTTAAAAAGTCATTTTGTGAATTAAGTAAAGTAGAATACAGCCTGTCCTAGACATGAAATTAAGACACCTGGAAAATGACAATCTAGCAAAGAAAATAAGTAGAGTTTCAGGAATCAAGAAAGAACTGACAGGAAAACTAGCAACTCCAGAGAAATTGAAGACAATGTAGAGCAAAGAAAGAAGCAGCCTGGGATGCTGACCCAGGCTCCCAGGGAGGCTCACCTTTCTCTGCAAACATCAGGTCAGACCAGAGACGGTCTGCAGCCTCTGGGAGAAAAAGTGGACCAGCAGCAGTAGCTCCAAGGAAAGACCTGGTATTGTAATCCACAAGGACAGTATGAGGTTTTACTCTGAAAGCGACTCTTTCTACATGGCAGGTTGGAGTTGGAGAAGAAATTCACAGCAGCATCCAGCAGACTTGGGAGCGGTGGAATCAGCAGCCACTCTGGGAAGGGTTTATTGTTTAAGACTGAGTGACTCCAGGGGTCAGAAGTCATGCATGGATCAACCTCACCTCAGGGTCTCCAGTGTCACAGTACCACAGTGACTGGGAAGGCAGCCATCAGAAGAAAAAGTCACAGAGGAGGGATGGGCTAGTGGCACATGAGAAGCTCAAGCAGTGGCCCACTGGAATTGTGAGTGGCACAGTGGTCCCACACTGTGGTGAGGAGCAGGAAGAGTCATGTGGCTTTCTGAGGGAACTGGGTTGGTTGTGTAGGTGCTGACACTAAGTCTAGCAAACTATTTGGTGTTGTCTAAGAGCCACAGGAATGAACAGAGCCATGAGGCAAGAAACATACCATTGACTGACCACGTATGTACCTATTTCCTGGATTTTGTTCTACTTTGTATATGAAGTTCTGCTTCTGTGTTGTCAGTGGGGCAGACTACCTTCTCTTCTTTTGGCCAAATTGCAAATACTCCTTTTTTTCTGTTCTTACAAGTTTTTCTTACACTTCTGATGGTGGCTTCAGATAGACATAGCCCAGATTCAGATGTGTCATGCAATACCTTCTCCTCATCACCCCTAATCAGAGCATGATTGATGGAATTCTTGGCCATTGGTGATCACCTTGGTCTCCATCCTGTCTCCCTTCCCTGGGCATGGACCCCTAAGTTCCCACTCCAGCCACACGCTTGGTTCCCCTGGCAATGGCCCCTTGTCCTGTGCTTCTCTAGGGACTTTCCTGAAAACCACCTCATTACTATAAACTCAGGTATAGTACAAAAGGTTTTACTATGAATAATGAAATGGCCATCTTTTACCTATATCACTCTGGAGCTGTTCTGGAGCTTCATAGGAACTGAGGACAAAAGGCCAAAAATGGTAACAAAAGATACTCTTAGTGCTCTAGCTTCATAGGAAATGACAAGAGTTACAGGAGATGCGAGCTGGATCCTTGCAACAAAAACCCAAATATATGTGTTACATACCATAAAATCACAAATAGACTCTGTGCTGTTCTGATACGCGTCTGTTAGTTTGAACCTGGGTCTGTGCTGTGGTGCTAATGGCCCTTTGCTTATAATGGATCTAAATGAAGAGTTGCTAACTATGCAAACCCCATTGTCAAAAGCTTTTGAGTGGACTTCTGAGCAAAATGAAGAAAAATGACACATTATTTCACATCCACTTTCCAATGTGCATCACGATTTTGCTTAAAAATGACATTTATAACAGAGCAATTATAATTTAAATTAATGACTTCTCAAATAATACTTGTTATTGCCAATTATTTTTAAATATAATATGAAATCTCTGGATTCATAAATAACATTCTTTCCCTATTCAGGAAAAGCCATGCTGAGCAATGTGTTATTCATGACTTAATTATTCTATAGATGCTGCATTCATATGCATGTGGATATATCTGGCAACCTTGCATTTTAATGAAGACGCTGAAAGGCAGCAGGCTATAATTTCTAACAGAGAATTCTGTCAAGACTGAACAATAAGAGCTCCTGAAGAGGACTAGGAAATAGCTTAGCCCAGAAAGACAATTAAAAACCCATTTAAATATTTTAATTATAATCTTCATTAGGGAATTTTGAAATCCTTTTGTACATGCAGAGCTTCTGTAGCTCAGGAGCTACTTTTGTTTTCTTTGTAGAGGAAAGAGGAATGTTTTCTGAATCCATGGGAGGAGCTGCAGCCCCTCCTAGGGGAGCGTGGGTCAGCACTGCTCCCATCCTGCACCTCTTCGGCCTGACTTCTTTTTTTGAAGTGATAATGGTGTCACCAGGAAGCTGGGTCCTGACACAGTGAGGAGCCTGACCCTCATTTCTTTGGTTCCAGGTTCTTTGAGCTCTTGATGAAAGAATTCAGTTAAGATACATAGGCTGTGGAGAAGCGTAGGTAGAATTTATTATAAAACAGACACGTAGTGAGTTGCACCCCCAAAAAAGAAGGTGGGCAGGGGCAGGAAAGCATTTCAGTTTGGATACATTTTTGTGTACCCAACAGTAACTCTTAGGGTGCAGGGAGCAGGGTAGTTATGATGCTGGTCTACATTTTACTTAGAAGTTATTTTGGAATTGCCCAGTATCTTCCTCTCCTTTGTAGATGGTCGATGCTTCCTCAGGGCTTTAATCACATAAGAAACTTACAGTAGGCAGTTTCTTAATTTAGAGCAGGCCGAGGCCAAGGCCAGAGGGTCTTTAAAGAGCACTCTCTTTCCTGGCACCCCTGGGCTGTAGGCTGTGATGGATCCGGATGCTGTGTGCCTTGTTTCAGAACTAGAGGGCCAGATAGCAGAAGGGACGTGTGCAGTGCGTAAGCTTAGAATGTCACTGTGCTCTGTGGGATGGCTTTAGGTCTGAGACCCAACAAGTATTTATAAACGTCTTAAACACCGATGACTTTATTTCATTCCTCACCTGGCAGTGTGCTCTAACATGGAGCCCCCTGCTAATGCTAATATCTGACTAGCAGTTGAGCTAAAGAAGAAGGGGAAAAGAGAACGAACACGAAGGGGAGATGGTACTTTTGGTGTTTTTTTTTTTT
>NW_004524633.1:6329320-6332025 GCF_000260255.1 Octodon degus
ACACACACACACACTTTGGCACTGGCTGGCTGCACCCTAAACTGCCATTCTATGATCATTCAGAATGCTCAGCTTGATTAGAAAGAATTTTGACTATAAGAACTGCCACAATTTTATTAGAGTTTCTCTTTCACACATCTTCCTAGAGAGAGAGAAATGTCAGAAAAACAATAGACTCATCAAGAAAACATGAAACCGGCTAGCTACACAGAGAAGCAGGTCCTAATTCTACTTGTTTTGTTATAGAACACAAGCAAAGTAGAAAGCTACTGTCACCAGGAAGGCTTTCAGGAGAGACCGTTCCGAGCAAGTGCCTTCATGTGGGGCATCAGGGAGGTGTAGCATTTGCTGGCATGGTGCGGAGTAACAGAGCCAGCTGTCCCTGCGTTAGCCTGGGTTTCTTCTTACTCTGTCACCACAGGGGTCCTGAGGAGGTCCCACAAAGAGGAGATAGACCTCAGGCTGCCAGCTCCCGGGAGTAGACCTTGTCTGGTCATGGCAAAGTATTTAAGGCGGTGTCGGTGGGAGGCACACGCAGGGTAGGTAGAGGGAATGAACCTTACAGGAAAGAGAGTGGCCTGGAGAGGGAGGTGCGCTGTACTCGGGGGCTGGGGTATTTCTGTGTTTGGGGTGTCCACAAGACAGACGATCTAGGACCGTGGTGGCGAACCTGTGGCACATGTGTTGCATCAGGCACATCAAATCCTGTCTATGGGCACGTGAGTTGGGTTGTCCCAGCATGGCCCCCCAGCTGAGCCCTGGGTGGCAGTGTACACAGGGGCCACACGCACTCTCAGAGAAGGATAGTGGGGCCAGGCAGGGGCATCACGAGCTGCCACTCATTAGCTGCCACTCGGCTGAGCTTTCCCACAGCGGTCACTGCATTGTCAAGGGTACACGCATGCTTGGGTTGGCTGTGAGTTTCACTGCCTTGCTTTTTATTAAGTCAAAGTATTAGCTTTGAGTTCTCTTATGGAAATTTGAAATTTGATATCCAAGATTTAGCAAAGAGATGTTCTAATCAAGAGACTGAGATTCTTTTACTATGGTGCTGTTGTTCTGGCTTTTTTTTTTTTGTGGAACTAGGGATTGAACTCAGGACCCTGTGCTTGCTAGGCAAGCGCTTATTCTACTGGACTATCTCCCCGGGCCCCGCCCTGGCATGCTTCAATCTGCATCATCATCATACGTAGATATATGTGAAGAATTTATGAAAGCCCTACATACATATAGCTAGTGTTTGCTTGGACTGGCTGTGATTTTAGCAGAAGCCCCCCAAGGTACCAAATGCACTCAGGTGTAGTTTTCAAGCAGAGTCCTTGCTCAGGGAAACGTTTCCCTGTGTGCTGCTGGCCAGCAAATTCCAAAGAATCCAAGCTGAGAATCACTGCTGTGGGTCGTTGATTCAGGGAATATTCAGTTCTTCAGTGCTAGCTAACAGTGTTATTTTTTTTTTTGAAAAAGAGATAGATTTGCATTGGGTACTTCATTTTTGTTTTTAAATTTTGTTTAATGATTTTGAAGAGTCCAAGTCATGACTGCTGAAAAATGACTACAACCAAAAAAAGCAAAACTGAAAACATAGGGCACCCTCATTCTTGCCATAAGCCTCAGCAGAGTCTTTCCGAGAGACTGAGCACGGTGGAAAGCATCCTGTTCTGTGAGTGCAAGCGCCCTGGTCACACATCAGGTGTCAGGCGGCACTTGGGTACCAAAACACAGTGTCCAGTGTTACCCAAGGTTGTGATTTGAAGGGTGGTTCATTTTCTCTGACCCTTTGTTACTCAAAGTAAAGTGCTAGAAGTCCCGAGTTCAATCCCGGGCACAAACAAAACAAAACAAAACACCCAAAGTGGTAAATTACGTCATGGCTCATGTTCTTAATTTTCGAGTTTCAAGCACTTCTTGAGGAGGTTCGGGCACAGTGTAAATCTTTACTTACGTGCAGTGATGCCAGGTGGCTGAGGGGAAGACGGGTCCTGGAGAGATTTATGGCTGCGTGGATGAAATCAGGCGGTTTATGAATGAAGAAAGGCAGGGATAGCCATAGTCGCAGATACAGCCCACTTAATGACCTCATTATCTTTTCAGATTTTATCTGTGTACACTTTAATGTATTGAACAAGAAATTGCAAGGTGTAGGTGACACAAGAGAAGGATGGTTTGTGATGTCAACATTTGCAAGAAAGCTGCAGGGTTTGAAAAGAGACCTGGAAAGTGGGCAGCTGAAGTAGTTTCCAAATCTAAAAATTCATTGATCGAACTTACACCACGTGCTGACAGTCCTACCAACCACCAGGAGAGCTGCCAGGACTCGCCTAGCCTTGCAGCGGCTGCAGAGGAAGCTGTCCGGTCTTCCAGGTGAAGACAGCCCTGCGCTTTCTCCCCTGCCCAGATGAAGCCAGGCTTGCAGACTTGGTCTTTCCCGATGACGCCAGCCAGGTTTTGGAAATGGAGAGCTTGGAATTTCAAGATGGCTCTCTCTGGAAAAGCACATGTTATGATGTGCACGCGACACTTGCGGAGACAGAGAGGACGGTGTGGAGCAGTGACGGGGACAGTACAGTTGGTCATTCTGATAATGAAATCCTTAAGGTGTGGAATTCTTTGGCAAATGATTTTACCAGTCAGTGAAAGCCCTTGGGATTGCTCTTCTCCCTTTGTTTGCATTGTCTTGTGCTTGTGAGTAGCCGTCCTCAGCTTTG
>NW_004524633.1:6332395-6333306 GCF_000260255.1 Octodon degus
GGGCGGGGCTGGCTGGCATGTGGTGCTGGGGAATTGAACCGCGGTCCCTGTGCTTTGCTTAGCTTAGCTTGTTCTAAGTAGGTGCTTTAGACCACTAAGCCATCTCACCAGCCCCCTTTAATTTTTTTTTTTAATGTATTTGGTACAGGGTCTCACTACGCAGCTTGGGTAGGGATCCTCTTGTTTTCAGCCTCCCCAGCACTGGGATTGTAGGTGCTCGCCACCAGGCCCTGCTCTCGGTGGCTGGCTCAGTGTGCCCGGGGGGCGGGGCTGGAGCCACATGGGTGCTGGGCATAGAACGCTGGTCCCTGCACTTGCCAAAGCAAGCAGTTCTCTGAGCTATCTCCCTGACCCTTTGTTTTATTTTAAAGCATGAAAAATCACAATAAACATGATATAGAATTTCAAAACAAGATTATAGGAAATTAACAATGGGTACTATATTATATATTGTTATCTTCCAAGTAGTTGCTCAGATTACCAGGTACAGGCATGCAAAACTGATTAAACAACATAAACACTAACTGTCCCTTTCGATGAACTAATAGCAATTGTAGCATAATTATGTTAGCTAGCTTATGTATCTATGCACAGCAGTTTTTCTCTTTTCCCTCCGCCCAGGTTTTCTTTCCTTCTGAGCAGTTTCTTTCCCTTCCACCATATCCATTTTACCTTTTGGATCATATTTACTCTTTCATTTTCTTACACTAGGAAGACAGGGAGACATGTGTCCACATGTGATTCTGATTCATGTATTTATTTTTTCCTCTTCTTATGTATTTAGTGCAGGGTCTACAGGGTCTCACTGCACAGATGGGACTCAGCGATCCTCCTGCTTTCAGCCTCCCAAGTGCTGGGATTACAGGTGCACACAGCACGCCCCAGGGGGCTGCATGCCGGGGAGCAGACCC
>NW_004524633.1:6333912-6339883 GCF_000260255.1 Octodon degus
GACGCTGGGTCTCTGCAAGGCTCCTGGCTGTGCATTCTTGTGTCAGGTTACCTGCGGTAGACCAGGGGAGGGGCCAACATCTGCGTGTGTGTGAAGCTCAGAGACGTGGAACTCAATGAGCAGTACTGTTTATTGGGCAGAATTTGAAGCCCTAGTACTGGAAGAACAGCGCCAGCTCAAGTGGTAGATGAAAAGCACAGGTCCAATTCATGAGCTTACTGTACCTTTAAAACTTAGGAATTTTCCAAGTGAGTCTCCAGGAAGAGAACGAAAGTCTTGGGTAACTTTTATTTTGTCTTAAAGCTGTAGTTTCTTTAAAAATAAAACTTTAAAATTACGGTTTTCCTGGTCTCCTTTCTGCCTGTCTCCTCCGCCTTCCTACTGCGCTGCCTCTCAGGGGCGCCCAGCACCGACGCGCCTGCTCTGCAGGTGGGCTGTGCACTTCCAACACCGCAGAGCCCTGCTTCAGGCTCCCCTTCTTTGCTTTCCATTTTCTTCTTACAACAATACATATGTTACAGATTTTCAAAACAGGAATAGCTAATTAACAGTGGTTCTTGTATCACCTATTTTTATCATCAAATCTGATGCTAAGATTAACAGATAGAGTTATGCAAGATTGGGGAAATAATTGAATATTAATGCTTGCTTTCAAGAAATCTTAATTTTCTTCCTTGTCTTTTTAAAAATTTATTTTAAAGAGAATATAGTAATTGATAAGACATTAGAAATGGTACACATTTAGCAGGCCAAGATGAGAGGCAATCAACCATGGGTTTTGTATACACACTGCTGTCCTCGATGTCATTGCTCAGCTCACAGATATCAGTATACAGAGTTAGTCAAGGTGAAAATTCTAAATATTAGCTGCTACATTCAAAAAGCTGATAGAAATTATGAGTACAGTCATCTCAGCCATCCTGTATATATACTTGCATGGTTTTCCCTCATTCCTTTTTCCTATCTTTTCTCCTTCCTCTCATCTGCGTTGTATAATCCTTAAATTCGGTTTCTTTCCATTTTACTATGTCTACTACACTTTTCAGGTTTTATTTGTTTTTCTGGTCCCTGCACTAGGGAGACCATGTGACTCTTCTGCTCCTGCGTCTGGTCTGTTTCACTTATGAGCACAATCCCTAGTTGCACCCACTTACCTGTGAAGCCTTCAGGTTTGTCTTTCTTTATATCTGAGTAATATTCCATCCTATAGAAATATCACATCTTTTTCTTCTGTTCCTCAACTGATGGGCATTTTGTTTTCCCCCTTGCTTCTTTCCTTCCACCGTTCCTGCTTCCCTTCCTCCTTTTTCTCTTCCTTCCTTTTTAAAAATCTTTCTCCCTCCCTTCCCCCCTCATTTTCTTCCTTCCTTCCTTTCTCTTTCTTTTTTTGAAGCAGGAAGGTGTCATTATGTAGCCCAGGCTTCTCATGACACTCCTGCCTCAGCCTCCTGAGTACTGAGACTGTAGCATTTGTATTTTACCTTTTGTTGTGGTTGTTGAGACAGGGTCTCACCCAGGCTAGCCTGAAACTCACAGTGATCCTCCTGCCTTAGTCTCTGGAGTCCTGGGATTACAGGTGTGCACCACCACACCCAGCGTGGACTCTACATTTTTGATTGTTTCTCCTTACCATAGGCTCAGGAGCTTCTGAAGTCTTATGAGCCCTGGAAGGTTTCTACAGCCTTGTCATATTTTGATGTAGAGATCCAATCCTTGTTTCTATACCTGTGACCTCCTGTCCCAGAATTGCTGACTGAGTGGCGTCTCCTGTGACCTGCAAAGACGGCTCCCGTCATCCAGGCATGGTTACATCATGACAGGTCTGCGTGTTTGCTTTCTGTCACTGCAGACCCGTTGCCACAAATCCAGGAGTTTAAAGCAATGAGCATTGGTTGTTATCTCGTACTTCTGTAAGTAGGAAGCCCAGGCCTGGGGTCTCACACACTGAGAACATGGGGAGCGATGCTGACCCGAGGAGCTCTGAAAAGGAGTGGCGGCTTCGAATCTAACGACAGGGAATCTGCGAACCCCGTCTCTGGCTGCTGATGTTATTTTCCATGGGGGACAGCTCGACTCTGGCTGCCCTAGGTATGTCTTCAGGAGCTGAGCAACAATTAAGTTGGGGCCAGGTGGTGGGGGCCAGGTCTCTAACCCTCGGAGAGGGAGTTTATCGATAAGCAAAGGAGGAGGAGGCTAAAATGATTTGTGTGGCACTGATTACAGCTGTGTCTGTCATCAATGTGCAGCTTAACTGTCCACCCTTAGACGTGGGCTGTGGCACAGTGACTTCTCTCAAAGGGCTTCACGTGGAGATGGGGAGGAGGAGAGGCGCTTTGCAGCATGGACCCCAGCAGAGGCCACCTCAGCCAACTGAGTCAACAGCTGTGAGCCGGGCGCCAGGGCGGAGTCTCCCGGGCCAGGTGGGATGAGACAGTGTGTGGCCTCTGTCCTCCTCCTGCAAAGCCAGGGCCTGGGCTCATGGGGAAGGCCCCACCCAATGCAGGTGTCGGCCGGGACTCCCCTCTGCATGTGATGGAGAGCCGGGGAACTGAGAAGATGCCTGGGGGAGGGGAGAAAAGGAGATCTGAGGTGGAAACGCGTCGTGGCCCAGTGGCCCAGGTCTGGGACCAGGAAACAGACGGTAGAAGGAGACGAGCAATCTGGGTAAAGCACTGACTTTGGGCAACCGTGCCTTAATATAAGAATGTAAATTGTTTAATTGAACAATACCATAAGGTGTTAATTATGACTGATGTTACTAAAACCTCTCGAAGGGTGAGGTATACAGAAACTACTATTTGTGTATGTTTTTGGTAAATCTAAAATGTCTAAAATTTTTAAAATGTATGTCTACACATATACCGAGTCCATTAAAAATGTATCCACCCACGATTCAGGAACTTGCTATATTGCTGTCTGTCAGGGAGCGAGCGGTTACCGCCTTGAGCACCTCTTGTGACGGGAGAGGCCAGAGGCAGCCTGCACTGACGTCGTGCTGCCGTGATCAATTCAGGGTTGAGGTGCTTCCACACGCCTTTCTCTTCCCGATGTATTCATGTGGGGACAGCCTCCCTACATGTGTGTGCTGCGATTGCATCTCTGTGTTATGTAATTTGCAGCTACCAGATTTATTTGCAGCAAATGTAATTTGCTATAGTGGCTATGACAATATTGGGAAAATGAGATTAAAGATGAAAATGTTGATCCAGAGAAAACATATATATATATATATATATATATATATATATATGAACACTATAGAGCAATAAGAAGGAACAACTTACAGTATATGTGCGACATCAGTGACCCTTGAAACACACTAGCTAACAAAGCCCATTTTCCAAAGCAGTGAGCCCTGCCTGGTGCTTCCATTTAGCCTACTTTGTGCTTGGCTGCTTGGAAGCCTGGCACGCTGCGATGCAAGCTTCGTCTGGGCACTTGGGGCTTGGTGCTCGATGTGAATGGTGGAACGTGTCGGCCCTGTGACTTGCTACCCTTTGCAGCCTACATAATTTGTTACTATGCTTGCCACGCTCCCGGAACCAAATGACACCGAGGGCTAAGGTTCCAAGGTTTGGCTGTGGTGGAGAGCGTAGCTTCGTAGGGTGCTGGAAAAGTGTTAAAAGGGATAGCGATGGCTGTGTGCTTTTACTAAAGCCGGCTGATATGAAATTTGCTGAAATCTATTGAATTACACAGTCAATATGGACAAATTCAGGGAGAGGTAATATTGTATACATAAATTAAATGCCGAAAAGACTGTTTAAAAACTCACTCTCTGGGTAAGTTAATGATTAAAAAAATACTCAGTAAACCAATAGCTTGGTCAATGATTTATAGAAGCACCCACCTCTGGGTGTGCGACGTGCTGGGACAGAATGCATGCTCTCATGACCAGGTAGCATGCTTTAGAGGCAAGACAATGGACTCCAGAGAAAGACAGAGTAAGGTGTTCGATCCAAGTCAGTGAAGTAAGTGCTTGGACTCTGATCTGCTGTGTGGGTTGCTTGCTCCTCAAACACAGGATTGTTCCTCAGAGGCAGGAAAGTTGTGCAGCCACAGGCCTTCCTTTAGTGACTGTTTTATTGGTTTTAAAGATTTAGTGTGCACCTGACCCCACAGCGTTTAGCTCCTCAGGGCACAGCTGTGGGGTCCTCCGGGAGGCAGGGAGCAAGCCTCGCTGTTGTGCAAGCATTTGCACCCCAGCCCCCAGTGGCATCACGGAAGGAGGCACTTCCCTGCTGCGTCGATCTCGGGCTCGGCTTTTCCTGACTTCTCCAGCACAGCTGAGCAGAATTTACTTCTATACCCGTGACCTTGAGCTTAGCTATGTGACTCGGTGGGGAGAGAACAGATGTGATGTATGCGAAGATTATTATGCTTGCAGAAGTGCTGCCATAAGAGCCTCCCCTGGCTTTCTGTAGCTTTCAGCTGCAGCTACAGGTTAGATTCTACAATAAATATTTAGAGAAAAGCATCCCGGGCAAGCCCACCCAGTCAGGGGCCTCGCCAGTTTGCACAGTCTGAGGAACAGAGGCTGTGGATAGAAGCCACAGAAGTTCAGTGTGCTGCTGGTCATCGTGAGTTGACTGACACAGAAAGTAGGTTTATTACAATTCAATATTTGTATATAATTTTCTAGTGTGTTATAACCACCAAGTACCTCATCTCAGTGGCTTTGCTTGTTGCTGGGACCAAATATCTAACACCCAGAGTGAAAGGAGACGAGATCTGTTTCAGCTCGGTTTGTAGAAGTTTTAGTGTGTGACCAGCTGACTCCAGGGCAGGATGGTGTCACAGTGGAGAAACAGCGCACGGGGCAGAAGGCAGCAAGGCGGCGGAGCAGTGAAGCAGCAGCAGCAGCTGACCTGCAAGGTGGCCGCGCTCTCTCCATACTCCCTCGATCCAGTCTGACACCAGGTGGCCCTTCCCCTTCTCCCCACCCAGACCAATGAGCGGAGTCATTTGGCTCAGCACACCCTTAATCCCAGCATCACCCTTGACACGCAGCTACCCCTGAGAAGCCCCACCTATGCTGTCTGAGGCTCTGGGGACAGCTAGACACAGGCCAGGAACCAGCTCCTGATTCAGTGTTCAGCACTGCGCAGGGCACTAAGAAAATGAAAAACTAGATGCGAGTCCAGTCTTGTGGATCCAGAAGGGAACAGTATGTGCACTAACTCTACTGATGAGTACAGGCAGAGTGCGTGCATCTCCTCAATGGGGAAACCAAGAGGAGTGAAAAACCAGGCCATTCTGCTTTCTTCCAAATATCATTCACAGTCCTGGTAACACCTCCACAAAAATGCCTTGGCTATCGAGTTTCTGTGTCCTTCAGCAGACTTCATTTTCAGACCGGGCATTGAGTGTGTGTGTGTGTGTGTGTGTGTGTGTGTGTCTGTGTATGTGTGCGTGTGTGTCGTATGTGTGTGTGTGTGTGTGTGTGTGTCTGTGTGTGCACATGAGCACGCATTTATGATCCAGGGAAAGGAAACGTATGTTCTAATCAAGTGCTCTCAACCTCTGGCAGCAGCTACCATTCGCAGGGTCGACTGGGCCCTTCCAAAGTGTCCTTCATAGGTTGCCAGGACAGATTGCCTGCAGCCCAGGAGACTGCTTCCCAGAATAAGAAGCTTCATTTAACACCCAGCATGAAATAGACTTTTGATAAATCTTTGCTGAACAACTGATGGTTTTCATAGTTATTTAAAGTTCACAGACACAGGGCAGTACCAAGTAACACACACCTGTGGCTTGCTCACCAATTCTCCCTTGTCGGCATTTCATACTTGAAGGACTTACCACAGCCCTGGCTTGATCGAGGCTAGGTTGTCTCAATGTCCTGCACAAGTTCGAGGTCCCAGGATATTTGTAGCCCAGAGCTCGAGTCTATTGCTCAACTGTGCCCTGGAACTGCGTTCTGAGTATGCAGGGTGTGAGGCTGGCTACTGCTGGAAGGGGAGCCTCGTGG
>NW_004524633.1:6340693-6358409 GCF_000260255.1 Octodon degus
CTGAAGAAAGAAGAAAGAGACGTCTGCTTCCGGAGGACGCTTTGGCATTCCTCTGCCCCATCCCTGTACCCCTCTCTTGGCCTGGACTGCTAAGCTCTTTGTGGGGCTGATGATGGTTTTTGTTCCTTCCCTAATCTAGTAAGCATTTCTAGTGTTGGCTGCCATGTGCACTGTTGAGTTGTCCTTCAAGCTCATGGCCACCAACTAGGTTGCAAGTATGTGTCTTTGGTTGCAAGTAGCAAAAAAGTGTCTGAAGGTGGAAATCCTTCTGTGGAAAAGCCTCCCTGTTGTGGTAACAAAGAGCAGAAATAGGAGTTGGCCCTTGGGTAAAGGGAAAGGCAACCAAAAGAAGGAGGGAGGAGGGAGAGAGGGCAGGGAAGGGGTAGAAAAAGAATTCGGATGTGCTATTTTCTTAGTCACTTGCCCATCGCTGAGGAGGTGGCAATGACGCCCACAACTTGGAGGAGAGGTTTATTGAGCTCACAGTCTTTAGAGATTTCTGTCCATAGTTGGCTGGCTCCAAGGCAAGTTGGCATAGCAGGAGGGCTAGGCAGGGAATTGTTGATGGCATGGAAGGACACACACACACACACACACACACACACACAGAGACAGAGAGAGAGACAGAGAGACAGACAGAGAGAGACAGAGAGAGACAGAGAGACAGAGAGAGACAGAGAGACAGAGTGGAAGAGAGAAGGAACACAGACCCTTCCAGGTGACATTGCTGGGACTCACTTCCTCTGAACAGGCTTCACCTCCCAATATCATATCTAAGTATAAACTCACAAGTGGACTAATCCGTTGATGAATACCACACTCCTAGGATCCAGTCACTTCCCAAGAGCCACCTATGAGCTCATGAGGCTTTGGGGGGACATCTAGAAATACACCATGAGTTATGTACACGTATCCACTCTACATGATGAACGCAATCATTATGTACTGCACACATGTACTAATAAAAACAATATTTAAAGAAGAGCAGTAATGGCCATGTCATGGACGCCGGATAACTGAGCGTGTGTAGAAGAGCTGAGTTGAAGGGGAGCGAGAAGGTCACTGGGTGCGTGTGGTTTTGAACTTCTACATTTCTAACCCCGGATCTCGAGATGCATCGTGATTCCTGCCCACTGGACTGTAAGGTTTATGCAGGCAATCTTGGCAACAAGACTGAACTAGAGCAGGCTTTCGGCTATTATGGACCACTGCGGAATGTGTGGGTTGATAGAAATCCTGCTGGCTTTGCTTTTGTTGAATTTGAGGATCCCCAAGATGCAGCAGATGCTGTCTGAGAGCTAGAAGGAATAACATTATTTGACTGCATGTCAGAATGGAACTATCCAATGGAGAAAAGAGAAGTCGAAATCATGGCCCTCCTCCTTCGTGGGGTCGTTGCCCTTGAGAATATTATCATGGGAGGAGTTATTCACCTTGCCGTAGAATTCCATGAAGGAGAAGTGTCTCTTGCAGCTGGAGCAGGTCTCTTTCTAGAGGGTACATTGTAGAGCTGAACTGTGCAAGTTTTTTTTTTTCATGCTGTCATTTGTAATATATTTTATGTGACTCTTTGGGATTAAAGTTTTGGTGACAAATTGTTAAAAAATAAAAAGCAGTCATTATAACACTGTAAAGAGAGATCACTGTCTTGGGAGAGAAATCACAAGCCATCCTGATCCTTCTCTAGGTCTCCCAGCCGATCTAGGTCAAATGAAAGGAAATAGAAGATCAGTTTGCAGGAGAAGTGGTGTACAGGGATTAACTTCAGTGACAGCAGTATGTGCAGAAAATCCAAGTTTTGTTTGAGACTTCATAAGCTTGATATGTTTTTAAGATGTTTTAGCTGTTCACCTTTGTGTCTTGGAACAGTGACACAACAATGCAATTTTCTCTGGTTTGAGATGGATCACATAAGGCATGTAATACCAAGAATTGCTACTTTACAATGTTCCCTTAAGCAAAATTAACTTTGCTTTGAACTTCAGTCTTTCACAGACTGACAATAAGCCTCTAACCACTGCCTAGTTAAAGTGTGGTGTTCTAAAGTTACAGAAACAAAACTGGCCAGAATTACACAGGACCTGTTTCATAGCTGAGACAACAGTGCACAGACGTGCCACCAGGCACAGATAAAGGCCACATGCAGAGCTAGGTGAGCGCAGTTTTAAAAATGGAACCAGTCTTTATCCTGGGCAGAGGTTTCCTGGTTGGTATGGAATCAGGTAAATTTCAAGAGTGCACCTCTGCTAGGTCACAAACGTTCCTTCTGGGTTGCTGTGTACCAGTATGTAGCTGTTTGTATCTTTATTTGGAAACCTGAGATATCAAAGAACCAATGTCCTGCCAGTTTAAGGGTACATTGTAGAGCTGAACTTTTGTGTTACTGTGCAAGATTTTTTCATGCTGTCATTTGTAATATGTTTTGTGAGACTCTTTGGGATTAAAGTTTTGGTGACAGATTGTTAAAAAAAAAAAAAAAAGAGCAGCCATTGTAACACTGTGAAGGCCAGCACATTTTTCCATGTTTTCCCAGGGATGTTAGGAAATGGATGACCCATCTCTGTAGTTCCACCTGTAGGGACTCATTGGTGTCTCAGGTACACTGGGGATAACAGTGTCAGGAATGAGGAGAAGATAGACAGGAGACTAGAGCTTGGTTCAGGCGATGGCCTGTTTACCTGACTGGCAAAGAACCCCAGAGAACAACAGTAGGGGCATTTTTTTTTTTTTTTTTTTTTTTTTTGTGGAACCGGGGATTGAACTCAGGCCCTTGCGCTTGCCAGGGAAGCACTTATTCTACTGAGCCATCTCCCTGGCCCCTTAGGGGCATTTATTGATACTCTTGCAAAGTTAGTATCAGAAGGCACAAGGTTGCTTAGCAACTAACAACTGAAATTATCCAGGCAGGATGTTTTTCTCAAGACTGAGGCAGCTGGGCTGCTTTAGGTACTGTGGCCTTGCCTGCCCTCACACAGTGATCGATGTCCAGCTTCCATGGCTCCCAACACTACTTAATGGCTTCTGAAGAGTCCACCTTGTATTATTCTAAGTCAAGGCAAGCACCCCATGCCTTTAAATGCAGCGCAAATAAACTGCCTCTCATATTTGTGAACTTTTACACTTTCTTCTCTCTGAATAAGGACTTTATCGCATGGAGATCATCCCTTCCACATCCTGGGTCTCCCTTGATTTCTCTAGAAATATTCCTGCTCTCCTGTGATCCTTCCTCGTAAAGTAGTCCCAGCCCAAATCCGTCCCAATTCCAGGTGTCTTTGGAAGATTCTTGTTGTCTTATACCAGCCTGGGATGGACTGGTAGTATTTGTTTCTTTGGTTTAGCATATAAAATTTCAATTTGGGGGCAATGGAATTAAACTGTGGGCTCCCTTAGCACATTAAGTCAGGGTGAATGCCCCATGCTATTGCATAAAAAATATAATGTGGTTATAGAGCCCTGTGGCTGTGAATGTTCTCTCTGCCTCCTTGAGAGTGGAGAGCAGGCCCAGCCCTGGTCCTTGTCCTCACCCCTCAGCCCTGGGGCTGAGCCCTACGATGCACTTGGCAAATGACTCTTGAGTGAGTGGCTGGAGAGTGGAAGGGTGGGTTTTATTTAACTAAGGAAAGTTGTTGGATCACCGATGATGGTGTGGCCTGCAGGGCTGCTGAGGGGAGAAGGTGGGAAGCTGAAGAGGACTGGGCAGCCTTGGAAGACAGTGACAGGCAGTAAAGGAGGAAAGAGGTGGCAGGATAAAAGGGGGAAAGAGGAGTGGAGGGCAAGAAGAGCCCCAGCCAGCAGGCGCCTCTCCTTTTCTTCCTCCTCTTTGGGCTTAGTAACCCGCTGACCTGGACGCTCCCTGCTCCGGTCCTTCCTCTCTTGCTGTTTCCATCAGATGAGCTGCTGTGCAGTATGATGGTTTGTAAGCAGGTGGGGGAGAGTGGCTGAACGTTCTGGGTAGGACTACATCAGCCAAGAAGCCTACAGCTGTGCTAAAACGCAGGCATCGGGGTAAGGGCCCTTTGAGCCCCGTAGCAGAAGTAGAGACTCAAAGCAAGAGAGAAATTTGGTGTGTCACTGGAAGTGGACGGAAAGACTCAGGATCCAGGAGGTGAGAACGTGGTCACGGCAGCAGAGTGGAGGCCTCGGGCTGTGCGCACTGGCTTCTGCCTGCAATCTGAATGAGCCTCGCGGATTCTTCACGCTGCTTGACAAGATCGCAGCTCATCTGACACCTTGATGTCACTCTGACTTTGACTCTAGAATGCAAGGCCAGGCTGAAATATGCTGGACATCTGACCCATGCAAGGAGTGAATAACAAATATGTGTTGTGTCCAGTTATATTTGTGGTTGTTTGACATGCAACAATATAAAACCTGCATGTGTGTGTGTGTGTGTGTGTGTGTGTGTGTGTGTGTGTGTGATCTTTGCATCCCGCTGATAAAATATCTGAGATAATCCGCAGGTTTAAAGGAGGAAAGGCTTGTTTAGGTTGACCATCTTAGAAGGTTCAGCCCATGCTGCTCTGGGCTTGTGGTGAGACAGAATTTCCTGTGCAAGCGCCTGGCAGGGGCGATTTCTTACTGTGTAGTGGATGCAAGGAAAGAGAAACAAGCGACTGTAAAGGAAGCAAAGTGAGAGAGGAGGGAGCCGAGGCGCAGTAGCTCCCCAAGAGCACACTTCCGTGACTTGAAGCCCTCCAATTCAGCCCCAGCTTCCGATGGTGGCACCACCTACCAACAGCCCCAGCTGGTGGCTGAGCCTCTGGAGCCTGTGGAGAACCCAAAACTGAAGCAGCGTGTGCAAGTAATTCCACAGCTATGCTCTCCTAAAATACATCACATTGCACTGATTATATGAAGTCCACCTAGTCCGAAGTTTACAATCTTAGGTGCTAGTGATGACATGAATTTTATAGAAAAATAATATTTCAGCTTTGAAAAAGTTTAATAAGGAAAGGCAGCTCTAAGATAAAGCTTTTTATTGCTTTATCCTTCTGGAAGATTCTCAGAGGAGGAACCTGGCTAGGATGCACATTCAGCGGTAGAGGTCTTAGGCAAACCAAATTAGTTCACTTAGGAATCACAAAAAACACCATGAGGGCTGGCCAAATAACTCAGCAGACTAAAGTGCCTGCTTAGGCAGACACAGTGGCTGGGGTTTGATTCTTGGCTTGCAGTGCTGGCCCACCCCCCGCCCCCCGCCCCCCGGCACACTGAGATGGAGATTGAGACTGGGCACATGGCGTGCATCTATAATCCCAGCTCTTGGAAGGCTGAACATAGGCGGATTGCTATGAGTCCGATCTATGTAGTGAGACCCTATAGATCCTGTAGACCCCATACAGCCAGTACTAAAATAAAAAAAAAAAAAAACACCAAAAAAAAAAAGCCAACCACCTATGCACTACTGGACACTGGGCTTAGCACCAAGCACCACATTCTAGATATTTCCTGCCCTCTGGACTCTTTACAATGGGTTGGGGAAGTAAGTAAATTTGTAATAGCAATGTGGTGTGTTATATGCTTGGGAGACATGGACCATAAATGGAGACGACCTTACACCAACCTGGATGGTGGTAGTGGCAGAGAAATCTCCAGATCCCAAGATCAAGAAGGACAGCCATCCTGGGCTACGGTGTGCATGTGTGTGCAGGCCTGTGGGAATGAGCGGGTAGGAGACTAGAAACAGGAAATACAAATGAGAAGGGCTCCAGATTAGAGAGCACGGGTGAATCTGTGCGTCATTCAGCACATCTGGAATATGAGTGCTCAGGGCTGGAGAGATAGCTCAGTGGGATAAGTGCTTGCCTGGCAAGGGCAAGATCCTGAATTCAATCCCTGGTATACGAGTGGTCAGAGACTAAGGGAAGATGAGAGTCAAGTGAATGAAGGGTCTTAGGGCTGATTCGGTCATTTTCCTCAGGACAATAGGGAAAATTGTTAAAAGTAGTAAAGATTAAAGGCAGTTCCAAGATCTTCCTTCAGAAAAACCTAATGTTAGCAAAGTAGAGATGAATACAGGTGGGGGGGGGCAGACAGGGTGAGGAGGTCAGAGCTAACTCTTTCTAAACAGAGAGATACTGGTGGGAGCCGAGAGGAGGAGATGGACATGGTGGGACCATCACGGAGTTCCGCTGGGCTCCGAACAAGAGGAAGAGCGGAGGGTGAGTCTAGGGAGTCAGGCTTGTGAGGGGCCGGGAGAGTGGAGCACGCGCCACTTTATGGTTCTTGTTGTAGCCACTGCAGTGATCTAAGGCAGATGACACAGGAGGAAGGGGCACACTCCCTGCAGAGAAGGCCGCGGCATCTCCCCTACAGGACATGAGGGAGGGGTGGTTTCTCTGGCCTCCCGGTTCTATGCAGAACGACTGCTTAGATTGGGGGTTGTTTTACCTGCCCAGGATTGGACCCTGTGGGACTGCAGGAAGTTTACCAATACTCTTTTTTTTCCCCCCTAAACATGTGGCACTCAACCTCTAGTACAATAACTTTGTGAGGCAGTGAAAACTGCCTTTAGCAAACTGCTTTTCCTCCGATTCCAGGTGCAGTGCTGGCCGCTCTGCCCCACTGTCCTGGGTCTTAGGAGGACGACTGCCCATGTCATATGCATGTGGGGTGAGGATGAGCCATGTGCCATCTGTTCAGGATGTAGAAAAGGCTGAGAATACACACGAGAGGCGCTCCCTGCCAGGTCTAGAGAGTAGTTATGGGAACTCCATGATACAAGAAGTCAACTTGATGATGTAAGTGCTAAATGCAGCCCTGGGCGTAAATGAAGAGCTCAATAAACTCTGGTTGCCATTGTTGTTAATTGCTATTACTTACTTGCTACTGTTACTATTGTAATAACTATTATTGCAAAGATAATAGAGCTGGAATGACTGAGAGTTGGAAGGAAGGCTGCAGTTCCTACGTGGAGTCTTTGAATTTAGCATTGAAGAGATGGAATAGTTTCAGGTTGAGCCCAGTCCAGCTGTCTAGCATGGGTGTGGAAGTGTGGGCATGTGGATGAGAGGTGAGAGATGAAGGTCGTTAGCTCCAAGGATGCCAAAGGACGGGGCCGGAGACCAGGGAAGTCAGCCACGGGGCTGTGCGGCTCTCCCAGGATGACAGTATGACTTTGATCAGAGCAGACAATCGTAAGTGCTAATGTCTTCAATACAAGAAAGGAATACTTGCAGTTTGGTTGGCAGCATCCCCAGGTTGGCAGCGGCTGCAGATGCTGTGGCTGAGGAGAACCACAATGCCCTTGGCACCGTTCTCCTTACCCTGTAGCTTTGAAAAGGGACTGTGGGGCCAGGTAGGAGGTGGCGGCTGGGGTCCTGTGTTTGGTCCAGAGCTGAGTGTTTGGAATCCATCAGAGGCTCTGCGCCCATTCATCCAGTGCAGGCGAATTGCCCTGCTTCTGGAAGAAAGACCCCGTGAGAGCTACTGGGCTGAGCATCAGGAAATCTGTTCTCATTCTCATTTAGAATGCAGAGGCTGGTGTGGTGACTCACACACTTGAAAAGCTCAAATTAAGTAAGGATGATCTCAACGGTGATTCACTGATGCAAACTGGAAAGTGATTCATCCCCTTCTGAGCGCGTCCTTGGGAGTCAGCAGGCTGAGAGGTCGAGAGCACCCTGCGCTCAGGGCAAGGCGAGGCCCTCCGGTGGCGGGCTTTCAGTAACGGCATGCACTCGCCCCCCGCATTTTTTCCTAAGTCGTTTGCTTTAGTTGTTTTTGTTCTCGTTTACGGTCTGCAAGATGCGAGTGTGCTCTGATGACACATCCTAATGGATCTGGGAGGGCGACGGTGCTTTCAGGTCAAAGGTGAGGGGACATTTAGTAAGTCACGGCGACATATTTGCTGGTCTGTCATCTCCAGGGGATAGCGCATCTTTTTTTTTGCCAAATGTGATTAAGTAAAGCTTACGTGATGCTTAGAAGAAATATTAATTAAAGAATTTGTTAGAAGTGGAGATGAAGTCTACTGTAACCAGCCCAGAGATGAGTGAGTCTTGCTATCAGTAATAGTGGAGTTAACAATCAAGACCCCCAAGATCTCTCTGGAAAGGGAAGACCCTGTCCCCTGATCCAGCTGAGGATATATTTGCTCCTGGTGAGCGCCAAAGGACTCCGCTGCCGACCGTGACTTGGGGGCAGTTCCTTCTCTGCTCATCCAGCACCTCTTCAGGACTCAGAGTTGCCTTCTTCATGGCCAGTTCTGCTGCCTGTGATGGAGCTCTAATCTCACCCACAGTCTTCAGTGCTCCTAGCTACCATTTATAATGAATTCCTTTTGTGCCAGGAACTGGCCTAACCATGTATTACCTCATTTAACATTCATGTCAACCCTGGGAAGCAAGTACTTATTATCAGCAGCTCTATCTTTATATAGAGCGACTGACGTGAAGATATTAACTATTTTGTATAAGGACACACACCATGAGGAAAGGCACCAAGGCCAGACCCAGCCAGCCTGGCTCCAGGGCTCTCAGCCTCTGCTGCGGCTTCCGTGTCCATCTCCATGGGTCCTCCTGGCCCACCATGCGTCCCTAGTGCTAGGTGTCTTGTCTGGCCACTCAGCTTTCGGCTTGACTGCCTTTGGCCTGTTCTCCTCACAGCCGCCAGAATGATGTTTTAAAACCTTTAGGTCGTGCTGCCACCCTTGTCACCCTGCAGCCATGGCCCATCCTGCTGAACTCCTCCAAGGCCCATGGCAGCTGAAGCAGCAGCCACCTTGTACCATTCTGTGCTAAATGCATTCCCTTCTGGCCTCACACTCTTGCTGCCCCGGGGCTGGGAATGTGCTCGTCCACGGTTCCCTCTGGCAGAGATCCTTTTGCTGGCATTCCCTGAGCTCCACTGGCGAATCTGGGGGACGGGGCGCTGAGGTCAGGTGCAGGAGCCTGTGCGTGGCCCCCCGATGCTCTTATCCAGGCTGCTTTCAGATGGCCTTTTCTGACCCTTTACCTCATGCCCTTGAGGTAAGTCACCAAGCGTCCTTATCCTCTTTGTAGTTCTCATCAGAAACGCTGTGACAGGGTCACCTTCATGATGGCCAGCAATTTAGTGTCTTGCTTCAACTTATGCACGGGCCACCAGTCTTACAGTACACACTTAATGAGCATTGTTAAGTGAATGAGTGAAGGAAGAAATGAATTTCTAGCAGTAGATACAACTTACTTTTTTATTGATACAGGGTCTCTCTACGCAGTTCTGACTTGTGCTGTCCTCCTGTCTCAGTCCCTCCAGCCCTGGGTTTGCAGGCGTGCGCCGCCACACCCAGTTCTGGGGCCAGCACTGCTTGGGGGGCTAGACTCCGGACCTCGGGCTTGCAGGGCAGGCGCTTGTGCCACTGAGCCACCTCCTCATCCCCATATAACTGTTTGGAATGAGAGAACAATCGCACTCAGTCTTGAAGATGCAGCTGACGATTTTCATGCCCTGGGAAGAGTGTCCAGGCGTGCAGGAGAGGAGCTCCTCAGCGATTCTGGGGAACGTGCTGAGCGGAGCCTGACCCGGCAGAAGTTGCTTAAGCCCAGCGCAGGTGGAAAGGGCTTTCCCTAAGAGGAAGTCGGCAAAGATTTGCACCTATGAAACAGACGTCGCAGACCGGGCATTCCCAAGTGGGGTGCTGGAAGCCGTAAAGTATGAAGACACAAAATAATGCTGGAAATATAGGCCAACGCTACTCTTCTTCATTAAGGTAAAAACACAAAACTCAAAAAAGCAAATAAAATCATCTCTAATTTAAAGCTAACAGAATGTATTAATATAAAACTTCCATTTTATGGTCATCTTTTTGTTTTTTAAATTTAAAATTTTGTAGGGCCTAGGGAGATGGCTCAGTAGATTAAGCGCTTGCCTGGCAAAGGCAAGGGCCTAATTTCAATCCCCAGTTCCACAAAAAAAAAAAGTAAAATAATTTTTTTATGTATATATGTATAAAAACAGGTGTTTTTTAAAAAAATGTACTTGGTACAGGGTCTCACTCCACAGCTCGGACTCGCTGTGGTCCTCCTGTTTTCAGCCTCCCCAGTGCTGGACTCACAGGTGTGCACCACCATGCCTGGTCTTGGTGGCCAGCTCAGAGTGCCTGTGCTCCAACCTGTGGTGCTGGAGATCGAATCCTGGCCCCTGCAGCTGCCTAAGCAGATGTTTAGTCCACTGAGCTAGCTCACTGGCATATTCACCTTTTTCAAAAACAAACGACAAACCCAAACTATAAATGAAGAGCAAAATAAAAGCTAGGTAGCAGAAGGTGGGGAGACATGCCTTTCTCCAAGTGGAAGGGAATCAAGAGATGGAGGAGGAAAGGGGGTGGCAAGAGGGGTTCTGCTGTGTCACAGCAGTGCCATCTCCACAGGAGGAGTGCTGTCGGCAAGGCTGCAAGTAGACAGCAATAAGAGGTTTAAAGCCCCAGATGTGGAGAGTTCCTGGTGGTGAACAGACAAGGGAAGGTGTCTTAGACACACACGGGGCACCAGTCTGGAGCCCTTGGGTATGAGTAGCCCAGCTGGCTCCAGGAAGATGCAGATGGAGCCTTCGCCCCTAGCAGAAGACCACAGCTCATTCCCTGGCTCCTCCTGATGCCTGCTGTGGGGCTACCCCTCACCCTGGTTCTTATGTCGTTAAGAAAAGAGAAAAAGTCATTTATCTTCTTGTGCTGGTTTTGATTTCTTCTACTAGAAGATGAGCTCCTTGAGGGGCATCGACGATCTTCCCCTTGGAAGGGGTCCTCTGTGGCCCCCAAACCGCGGAGGACTTTTCTCCATCCACCATGCAGATTCCAAGCTCTGAAGCTGGTTAAAGGCATTCATTTCTCTAGCTCTGAAACCTTTTCTCTTTGAGAATGACAGCGAGCTCGTGCATGATACTGCAGTCATATCTCACTTGCTTGGAATTTTGCAACCAATACTTTTTTATTTTATTTTACTTTTAGTTTAACAAAGAACCACTTGTGATAGGCATTGTGTTGGGGCAGCTAAGGCAGGCATTTCTGGGCCCCAGTGGGGCCTATATTGTGTCAGGGAAGGCATAGAATGAACACATCTTAAATAAAAAACTGCTTAAGTCTTGCAGGCAAGTCTGTTATGGGAGCCTCTTTATTGGGCCTGACTTGGTCTGGAATTGAAGGAAGTTCTTCCTGCAGAAGCGAGGCTGAAGCCAGCTAGGTGAGGACAAGGTGCAGGGAGGTATGGATTTTTCAATTACATGAAATTGTAGGTCCCAATAGAGCAATAGGCTTGACAAACAGAGGAGTCTTGCCACTGGACAAGACCTAAGGGGCTTACCAAGAACAGATGGCAACCTCGTCTCTCTCCTTGCAGTATGTTGGTCGACTCTCATCAGAGAGGAGGAGGACTGTGGAACACATCGGTGTGAGGCTTAGGCAGATTTACCAGGCAGAGTCAGAAAGCAGGAAGGGACTTCAGCTGGAGGAGCTGAAGGGGATGCCGCTCTGATGACGAATAGCAGACCGAGCCTTTAACAGCAAAATAGACGACGCTGTACGGCTTAGTTGAGGTGGGCTGAGGTCTAGTTAATCGTTAGGACAGCTTTGGTTCCCAAGATGGCTCCAGAAGCCTTTATTTCTGTCTTCATGGACGATGACTTCTCCTGTGACAGCCTCAGTGTTGCGGAGGCTCCACTGGAACCCAGCATGACCCCAGATCTAGCGCCATGGCTGAAGACTCCTGGCAGTTGAATGTCCCTGCACAGCCCTTAACTGGGCCTCCTGAGTCTTGCAGGGGCGTAGCTGAGTTATGTTAACAAGGGGCAATCGACTTTGTCTTACCAACTTCTAGGCAGACATTCCCTGAATGATTAGTATGTACCTATGTGGAGCTCAGCAAGGATCTGATCCAAAGCTTTAAGATAATAAAGGAGCCTGAAGTCGAATCAAGGTCCAGCTCTGCTTTTTGTTACCTGTTGGACCTCTGTAGGCCCAAGTGAAGAATCAAGGTTCAGCTGAGTTTTGGACAGAAATGCTTTAGAGTCCTTAACTATCTCAGTAGAAAGTACAAACCATGCTTTACATGAGTTAAATGGTTAAGGATCCAGGCATTATTTGTCCTCTGTCCCAGTGGTGGTCTCTGACTGCAGCAGTCTTGGTTCCTTTTTTCTTGTTGCTGAGACAAAATACGCAGTACCCAAAATTAAGGAGGGCTCACAGTTTGTGGAGGGTTCAGTCCATACTCTCTGGCTCCAAGTCAGGGTGTCGTGGTGAGTGGCAGCAGTTCAAGGTAGCAGAGGACAGTAAAGCAACAAGAGCAAAGGCGTGCCGAGCAAGCCTCTTTCCTCCTTTGTGTTGTGTGCTGGCTCCCCACCCTTAGGCAGGTGTCACACTCACACTGTTTCCCTGCCTGCCTCTTGCTCGGACTCTGGATATGCACCAAGCGAGGCCCCTGGCCACCTGCTGAGTCACTTAGTTTAACTTCTAAACTTCTCAAGTTGGCACAGTGGACAATACCCTAGACCAGTAAGGGAAGGTCCTTACACCTAAGATGTAGAACTGTCTTACTTAGTTAAGCTGCTAAACTTCAAGCAGACTAAAGCACCTGCTTAGGCAGGCTCAGAAACCAGGATTTGATCCCTGGTGTGCCAAGCTGGCCCCACTCCTGGGGTGCACTGAGAGGGCAACTGAGACTAGGCGTGGTGGCGTACACCTGTAATCCCAGCACTTGGGAGGCTGAAAACAGAAGGATCACTAGGAGTCTGATCTACGTAGTGAGACCCTGCAGACCTTGTACTAAATTGGAAAAAGATCTTATTGATTAGAATTGGCTATTCAAGACAAGGATATATACAGTTTATTTGTAAAAGATTTTTGTAAGGTATTAAAAAATCTTTTATCTAAAGGGATTCGTTATAGAACAGCAACAACAAATGAAATATGTAAGAATTTGGGAAAAACAGTTGCAACAATACGGAAGTTTTTCTTATATCTGTCACCGTGGAAGAATGAAGGGTATTTCACAGTTTCCCTGTTTCAAAAGCCTGTCCCTTTATTGTATTAATATTGGTAATTTAAAAGTTTCCGTGAGGAAGATTACATTTAAAATTAGTTGAATACATGCATATTTTGATAATTAGATCCTCCAGTGGTTAATCAGGGTAAGCAAAGTATAATGACTATTTAAATATAGTCCATGCCCAGACTTTAAAGATACAAGGTATGATCACAAAATACGGAGCTTTAAATTAAAAAATGTTATTATGGTAAAAGCCACAGTGCCGTGAATCCTTCTCCTAAGTCCTCTCTTGGCTTTGGACACATTTATTGCATCTTTCTTGCCACCTTCTGGGGCAAATCTGGAAATCCCCTTTCCTAAATGCTTTTGGTTGTGCTGTCCCGGCTGCCTCGATGTCCTGTAGATTGAAAATGTTCAAGGTCATTTTGACTTTGAGGAAGATCCAGAGGCTGCGTGGTGCCAGGTCCAGTGCGTGAGGTGGGTGAGGACAGCGCCGTGACTCTGCGAGCTGCCTTCTGTTGGATGGCGCTCAGCCGTGGCCTTCACTGTATTGTTGGTCACACCTCACAAAGGCATGCTCTCGCCCCTTCTCCTCTTTCCTTCTCTCTGCCTCCCTCTTCCCTTTTAAAGAAAAGCAGACTGCTCCTATCTGGAACCTACGTGGACCCATCTGGAAGGAAGCCTTGGAAGTTTGACCACCTTCCCTTCTTTTGTTGATGGGCCTTGGGAGCTGCTTGTGAAGTCCTAGAGGGAGAACCCAGCCACACCTGCTCTGTGGAGGGAAGAGCCATCCTATGGAAAAGGTGACCTCTGCGTGTGCGGCTTCCAGAAGGACAAATACACATTTGTGAAGGAGAGGGGCAATGATCTGACCAGGCAGATCAGCCAAAGGAATGTGACGATCCATGGGACTGCGTAGGGCACCATGTCCCAAGCAAGTTGCCATCGCAGCTGCTGATTCCTCCAGTGGGTGAAATCATGATATATTTATTGGATGTTTTGTAAATAATGGAAAACATTTGTGAAATACATCATTCACATCATTCCAAGATACATTTACATGGTTATCTCACTTTATCCTTTTTAGAAATATGTGATATCAGTAGGAAAGTACTACCTATTATGGAGAGTTTCCTATGTACAGAAAGTAATAGATTTCTAAAGCTGTGTGGAAAATCTATCTGGGTGAGCTTTCCCTTCATGGTTTGCTGTGTGTGTACTCTAAGGTCAAGACATATTCAAGCCGTACTTAATGCATTTGCAGCACTATATAGATAATTATCTACTTCATCACATTTCCCTAAATCTGATAGTTTTGGTATTAACAATAATGCTCTAATATAAATATTTCTTGCAGAAATGTGAATATTTTTGTAGATTCCTAGAAGTAAAATGGCTGGGTCAAGGTACATGAGCACTGCAGGTTTTATTGGAAACAAGTATTTCCTGAAAAGATATAGTAAAATAACCGGTGAGCCTATCGAAAAGGATTTCACACCTGTAGTCACGTGGGAAACGCAAGTTGACAGCGCAGCAAAGCTCCACACCCTCCCCCACCAGCATGGTTAAGGTTATGGAGACTGTCGGTTCTCAGCGTCGTGAAGGATATAAGATGGCTTGTGGAAACAGTTGATTCAGCACTTTGGAAAACTGTTAGGAAATATCTGTGGAAACTTACAATAGTTCAGCTCTACGACTTCAGTAATATCAAGGACAATGAGTGCTTGCGGCCATGAAAAGATAGGTACAGGAATTTTCTTTTCTTTCTTTATTTTTATTTTATTTTATTTTATTTTTTTTGCAGAATGGGGGATTGAACTCAAACCCTTGTGCTTGCCAAGGAAGTGCTTATTCCACTGAGCCAGCTCCCCGGCCAGGAATTTTCATAAGTAGTTTTCTTCCTAATCTTTCCAAACTAAACATAATTTAAATGCCTGCCAGCAGGAAATTGACAAAGTATTTTCTGTACACACTAGAAAAATCTACAGCTTTCAAAAAAACCACTTCTTCTTTTTGTATCTTAGGGAAGGGTCTACAGGGTGTTCAGGGTCTCACTACGAGATCGGATTTGTAGTGATCTGCCTGTTTACAGCCTCCCAAGAGCTGGGATTACAGGCGCGCCACCACGCCCAGTCTCAATTCCAGTCTCAGCATGCCCTGGGGGCAGGGCTGGTATGGCAGGCCCAGGGATGGAACCCCCAGTCCTTGCATCTGCTTGCAGGTACTTTAAAAAAAAAAAAAAAAAAGCTTCTGATACACTTATCTGTTCAGATAAATTTCAATAATAAGTTATCCAAACAAGTCAGAAATAAAAAACTACTAACTTTATTTATATAACATCCCAAAATAGGCAAAATTAGCCTTAATGACAGGAGTTAGCACATTGCAATATTGGCGATTGTTATGCAGAATGTTATATGTATAAAAACACACTGTTACATAATTAATATTAACATTCCATATGCTTTAATCCACACATGTTATGTTTCAAGGAAAAATAAAAGAAAATTAAAATTACTCAAAAAGAAAAAGATTATTACACAGTGCTGTATGTCCAGGACATGGCAGTGAGATGTGAGCTCCACGGGACTTTACCTTGTCAGTTGGAACACACATGACCTCTCTTGGGCTGGCTCAACTTGTTGCTTGTAGTTTTTTTGGAAGACACTTTACATTCCTGGCATCTCTGATCTCCTGGAGTCTCCATTGCCCCACTGGTTTTGTTCCAACAGCTCCATGAGCTGCCCTCCCAGGGATCCTTGCCTGGCATCCCAAGCCTTCCTTGGAAGTCTGGGTAGGAGCCTCCCAGACCTCACAGTCCTTGCGTGCTGGCAAGGCTAATATCACGTGGATGACACCAAAGTCTGCCAAAAGGGGGCCGCGGATACAGCAGCCTCTGAGTTCCTAGATACCAAATACGGGGAAATGAATCAGGGACCTGACTTCCCAGGATGCCCTTCTTCAGCAGAAGGCTTACGGCTTTCTTCTCAAATGAAAGGTTTATGCTTTTGAGTTGCAATAGATGGGTTTTGTTGATTCCTGCATTGTCCTGAAAGCATTTTCTTGGTCCTATACAAACATTTAATTTCTTTTTAATGATACTAATCTCTAGTTGCTATATTTACTTTGGTTTCCACTTTACATGTGGATCTTTACAAGCCAAATTTTAAGTTTTAAAAATCTTTCTGCCCTACTATTTGCTCATGATTCTCCTGCTAAATCTTGGTAAAGCAGCAATTAGCTCAAATGCCACAGCCCAAATGTTGGGCTTCCTTGAAATTTCCTCTACCAGATCAATTATTCTGTTGTGCTGAAACTCAGCCTTTTGCAAAAATCTCGGGACATAGGCCAACTGTAAATAGTTTTGCTTCCCAGAGCATAACATTGGCTCTAACCCACTTCGCAATAGAGTCTCAATCCCAGCAGAAACCTCATGAGCCTCATCTCTCCTGTCTTTATGCCAGTAAGCATTCAGGTCTTCTGAGCTCTGACCAGAACCGCCTATAAAATTCTGCTTAAGATGTTCTTGGGCTCTGTAGCCTGTATGTCAAGATTTCCCAAAACCTTCCACATGAACCATTTCAAAGGCTTCTGAAACGTGATACAGTCACACCGTGTTACGGTTTTTATCTAGATGTTCCCCAAAAGCCTCACATGGTCTTAGGTGAGGCTTTTCAGAGGTGGCTGGATCGAGCGTGCCATGCTGGGAGTAGGGCTGTGTGATTAATCAGTCAGTCCACTGAGTGATTTTTGCAGCAGCCTAAACCTGACAGCCTAGACAGAATATAGAAGGGACAGAAAGGCGCTGGTAAGCTCCGCTGTTGCCTGCTACCTTTTGCCTGCTGTGAACTGTTCTCCTCTCCGTAGCCACCCTGCTTTGGCATCAGCTGATTATTGACTGAAACCTCTATAAACTGTGAGCTAAATAAGCCTGGCTCCCCCTTTAACACTGGGTGTCAGGCACTTTGTCTCAGCCATTAGAGAAAAGTAACTGAGACACCCCACTTCTCTGGTACTTATTTTCTGAATTGGGTTTCCCACTGCTGGGACAAAATACCAACACCCACGACTTGAAGGAGGAGAAATTTAATGTGGCTCATGGTTCAGGGTGCCAAGTCCACAGCCACCTAGCTTCAGGGCGGAAGTGTCACGGCAGCTCTTCAGTTCATGGCGGATGGGAGCAGGGAGGGAGACGTCACTAGATAGGAGGGGCCTGGGGCCCAGACACGGTGCCCAAGAGCCTGCCTCTGGGATCCTCACAGACAACCGAGAGCACGCTTTGCTAATACCCTAAGTGATACTCAAACCTAGCCAACTGACGTCCAGCTTAGCTGTCACAGAGGCACAGAGAGATGGGGGAGCATAGCACTTCCTTATTTGTGAAAAGAATCCTTGGTGTTACACTTGTGCTCACCTCTTCTTGTTTAGAAAGTGTGCAGAGATACAACGGAGGGCAAAATGTGCTCCCATTGCTTGAATAGGTGTACAGCGTAGCTTTTTATCTTAATTTTTTATTAATTTTAATGAGAAAAAATAGCAATGAGATTGTTTCAAAACAGGTTAGTAGGACAGATACAATAATTAATGTACTGCATATTGTTGTCTTCATAGTAGTTATTTACAGTACAAGATGCAGACATGATGTCTTGTCTAAACAATATTAGTACAAATCTTTCTTCTCACTGAGCTAAGAGAAAGTAGCTGTATATGTATGCTATTTTGTATATACATATACATATATATATATATATATTTGT
>NW_004524633.1:6359524-6361492 GCF_000260255.1 Octodon degus
TAATTCACTGAAAGAATATTCAGGTTGTTGCTGCTGTAGTTGCTCTCCTCCTTGTTGGTTTTCTGTGATTTACCTAAGAGTAGATACTGCTTCTCACAGTCATGTTCATCCTGAACTTTGAAATTGTTTGCAGGGCCCAGGAGATAGCTCGGCAGCCTGAGCACCGCCTGGAAGTGCAAGGACCCGGGTTTGATCCTGGGTACCACATGCCATGCCAGCTTTGTGCCTGGCAGCCACTGAAGCTGGGTGTGGTGGTACACACTTGTAACCCAGTGCTGGGGAGGCTGAGACAGGAGGATCACTATGAGCCCAAGTTGTGTAGTGAGACTGTGTACCAAATAAATAAATAAAAATAAAGGTAAAAACCATAGCAATTGTTTGCAATGTTAAAAATAGAAGACACACGAGATTAAACAGTTACAGTTTCTACTTAAATGTTCCCCCAAAGTCTCATGAGGGCATACATGCAGCCTTCGGGAGGTGGTTGGATTATGGATGTGCCATACTGGATCATGGGTATGTGGACCTGGATTAGTTCAATGGATGGTTTAGCATAGTTCTGGGTGTAGATGATGGATTTACCAAAGAGGGAAGACCTGGCCTGGCGTGGGTGGCACCAACCAGTAGGTTTAAGGCTTGGAGAGAATAGAAAGGGAAAGAAGAGGGAGGCCTTGCTGTTTCCTGGCTGGCACACATGGACTGCTTCTCCTCTTTCATGCCCCTTTGCCATACCTTCCTGCTTTAGCGCCAGACAACTGTGGGCTGCAACCTTTAAGAACGGAGAGCCGAAGTGAGCATGTGCTTCCTTTAACTTGCAAGTGCATGTGTTTTGTCCCAGAAATGAGGAAGTCATGAAGACAGCGGTACCTTTGTGTTTTTCTTTCCTCACATGTTTGATTAGAGTAGTTGAGAGTGATGAGTTACCACACCAAGCATCTTCTGCAGGGATCGCTCTGCTATTTGTGTATTCTCAGAAACATCCTAATCACTATCTCCTAACATCACGCCAGAGGGTGACTACGCAATAAGTCTCTTGCGAGCCAGCTGGTTCAAGGGGAAATTGATTATTTTCATTTTTGTAGCACTGAGCTTTGAACTCAGGGCCTTGTGCATGCCAGTCAGGTGTTGTGCCACCAGGCTACTCCTCTGTAGATTTTCTGTTGAAAAATAGAGCAAAATAAGCTTTCTGGAGCCTTTTGACATGACAGCAATAGAAGCTGTTAGCTTTCATTCCATCAGTAAGTATATTTATTGAGTGGTTTCAATGTTCCCAGCTTGTCTCTGAAGAGATAAATAATGAGCGAAACACACATTTCCATTTTTTTCTGAGAGCAGTTTCATTTTCTTTCAGATGGACATGCACAGTGAATTTCTGATGGATGTGTATCAAAAGCCATGCTAATATTCTTATTTTATGTCTCTTTTTTATTAGCTTGAGTAATAAAATGATGTCTAAATCACCTTATTATTTTGTCTCTGGAAGAACTAATTATGTTCCTAACACTAAAAGCAAGAACCGTAACAGCTCTGCTATGTCCCAGCTGTATCGTTCTTCTCTGCAGAGTGCTCTTCATGCTTGTGTGGAGGTCGGGGTCATAGGACTTAGGACTGAATGCACCTAGGGTCAAAGCCTGGCCTGCGCACTCAGAAGCTACTTAGCGTCTGTGAGTTCCAATTATTCTGGAAAGAAATAATATCAGTTTCTCTGGATGGTTAGGATTAAGTGGTCTTTTTCTATCCCTTAGATGGCACATGGGAAGAAGAGCCCAGTCAATGGTGGGGTTTGAAACTATTATTGTCATAGTGATTTATGGCACTGTGATCAGGTTAATTGTATACTGTCTATCCTAAGCATGGTCCCTACCTAGCCTCCTTTCCTTTCCTTTCCTTTCCTTTCCTTTCCTTTCCTTTCCTTTCCTTTCCTTTCCTTTCCTTTCCTTTCCTTTCCTTTCCTTTCCTTTCCTTTCC
>NW_004524633.1:6361987-6368175 GCF_000260255.1 Octodon degus
ATAATTCCTCATACATGCCTTCATGTATTGCATTCCTTATTTTTGTTATTCTTATAGATGATAGTCTGTTTTTTATTTTATTTTTTAACCTTTTTTTTTGCTTTTGGACAACTAATGATATGTGTGGGGCTTGTCTAGAAAAGTAATGCATAAAGCATTATATATATTTCAACAAATGCTTTTTGCTGGCAGAAAGGCTTGCTAGAGGTCTCCACAGTGACCACAGTTCCCTGTGCAGCAGTGCCCAAGAATACTCTGCCATGGGTGGTGGTTTTGGCAATGAAACTTTTTCTTTTTGGCAGAACCAGGGATTGAACTCAGGTCCTTGTGCTTGCCAGGGAAGCGCTTATTCTACCGAGCCACTTCCCTGGCCCCCTGGCAATGAAACTTAGGCTGTGGTCATAGGTGTAAGATACTTTGAATAGTAAACCATATCAGATAGTTCTCATTGCTTTCCCAAGCACTGACTAGTATAAATGCCATGCCAAGTTGTGTCTTGATTCTAAAAGGGGGCTGAGAAAAGCAATAGAAATATTATTTCCTACCACAATCCTGCACTTAGAACAGTTTCTAGCAATGAAAGACAGACAGTTTTAATGTATCATCATCCTTGGTGCTAGCAAAGACACCAGGGGCATGGCCTGTTCTGGATTCTGACCTAGCTAGGTTTTATAAGTGAATGCACGGGCCCTAGTGAATCTGTTGGCTTTTACCAGGTCGACTTAGTCAATGGAAATATCAACTGTAAAATGACTTCAGAGGCAGACTTCTTAGGTGCAGATCTGCTTTCCACCACTTTGTGCTCTCAGTGAGTCAGAAATAATGTCACAATTCCCTTCACTGTGGGGAGCAGCTGATGCTAGAGACTGCTCACATGTACAGGGATACGGCAAGGCCAGCCCTGGGAACACAGAGCGCCCAAGGCGAGGATGGGAGCGAGTTGTGGCAGCTCCAAGAAGTCAAGGTTCTTGAGGCGAGCCAGGCCGAAATGTTGCTAGGCAGAGGTGTTTCAACCGCTGTCGACCTGCTGAGTGTATAAATGTGTTGCAGTGGTCGGGTGGTTCTTTTCTCCCACCGGGAGAGGAGGCTCCACCTGACCTCAGCTTTCTTTTTTTTTGCGGAACCGGGGATTGAGCTTCACCTTTCTTTTTTGACTCTTGTTTTTCTTCATCCTCCACCAACTCTTCTCCGGAGTTTCAAGGGTGCTGGCCACAGCACCTCATTGCTGTTCCTATGCTCCCTCATCATCTCCTACCTCAGATTTAATTCTGTCAGATGCCAGATGCTGCCCTATCTGTCCACATTTTCCCCAATCTCCCATCTGCCAAGAACCTAGAATTCAGAGAAAAATTAAAAACCCTTTTATCTGTATTCACTGATAAACTTTCTCTTTTCTTTTTAGCTGCAACCACCATGACTGTGCTATTAACTCAGCATCCATGCAGCCTTTTTTAAAATTAGGGATCGCTCTTCTGCTGAGACCCTGGTGGCTGGCCATTTCGGGCTATCTCTACTCCTCTGAGAAGTACTGAGCTTGAGTCTTAAGTCTCCTCCACTAGCCGTTATCTACTATCTCACCCAGGACAGCCAGCTCAGTGATTCCCATGCCACTTCTCTTCATTCCTTGCACAATTGTTACTCCCATTCAGTGCAGTTTGCACTGTAACTCTAAGAAACACTAACATCCTGAAGATAACTGTTTATGTCCTGCTGGGATAGGTTGCTTCCCTTCCGCCTTGCCTTTGCCCCTCACTTCCACATCCTAGCCTTGTCCTTGTCACGCTGTCACTGCAAACTCTTAATTTTAGATATTCAACATCTTCTTTCCCTTCCTCCAAAACTAGTTTCACTAAACATGACCAAACAACCCACCGACCCTGACCCCACAATCTTCTATTTTCCTGTGCTCCTCAGCTTAAATTCCACAACCAATCATTGCAACAATTTTGTGCATGGATCCTAAACTTGTCCAACCCAGATACGTGCTGTGGGGCCCAACCTCTCTTGACTATGGATGGATTTTGCCTCTGAGATCTTTCGTTTTTTCTCCAAATTTTCACTTTCCCCCCTCTCAACTCGATCACACTTAGCATAAAAATGTGTTGTAGTTTTGTCAGTTAAAAAAAGCTCTTTGGATCACAATCTGTCCTGGCCACCCCCACTACCATCTCATTACTCTTCTTCTTGTCATAGACATCTTGTGGAAGGCATTTTCAAGGATTTATGTCTGCAGCTATTCCCTCTCCTTCTTGAACTTGCCCTGTTGTGCAGAGACCGTTTGCAAGGGCCAACAGATAACGTCCAGTTGCTGAGTTACCTGTCAAAATGAGATCAATTCTGTATCCCCCTGTAATCTGACTGGGAGCATTGAACATGTTTGATAACCCACTAGCGTTTAAAATACTCTGCTTCCATCACCCCCGCTTGAGTTTTGCTCCCGCATCACTGTATGTTCTTTCTTGGTTAGTTCTTTTTCACCCACCTGATTTGTTTCATCTTTGTGCTTTTGAGTGTTGGGATGTCCTGGTGTTTGTTTGTTTGTTTCTTTTTTTTTTTTTTTTGGTGGAACCAGGGGTTGAACTCAGGCCTTTGCGCTTGCCAGGCAAGTGCTTATTCTACTGAGCCGTCTCTCTGGCCCCAGGTGTTTAGTTCTTGGCCTTTTCTGTCAGTCTCTATCTCTTCTGTAAGTGACCTTATTTAGTTCTGTGCTGTGGGGCACTCTTCATGAGGCGATGGCTCCCAGATAATATCTCTGATGCAGATTTCTCCTCACATCTAGAAATTCTGAATAGCAGCTTGCTTGGAACAGCATGTGGGGCTGCATACATATAGTCTATTCTCTTCCCCATGCTCAGAATGAAGACACTGGTGTTACCTTCCACTGCCTACTTTCTTCACCTTTCCGTCAGTCAGCTTTCCGTTGCTGTGATCAAATGCCAGAGGAAAACAACTGGAAGGTGAACATTTTATTTCAGCTCATGGTTTCCCAGGTTTCAGTCCACAGTCATTTGAATCCCTTCCTACTGGGCTCACAGTGAAAAAAACATCATGGAGCAGAGCATTGTGAGAGTGGGGCTGCTCTCCCAGAGAAAGAGGAGGCAGCGAGGGGCTGGAGAAGGTGCTGGGCACAAGCTGGAATCCCAGAGCTCCTGTTCTGATGACCCACTTCCTTCAACCAGACTCCGCCTCCTAAAATTTTGAGTACTTCTTAATAATGCTATCAAGTTACGATCTAATCAACAGCGCTAAAGTTCAAGATCAGATCAGTTGCCAAAAGTCCTTCAGTGTGCAAGTGAACCTTCAACACAATGAGCCTTCAGGTGATATTTTTGACAATAAGAACAACTCCTACCACCTCCAGTCTGCTAGTGCATTGGCTGACTTGACCCTCCAGGACTGTCCCCTTGCCACCTCCGTGCCACTCCTGCAGTCCAAGCCTCCACCCTCTTGCATTCTGATCACTGCCGTGGCTTCCCACCACCCTCCTGCTCCCTGCTTCTGCTCTGCTGCAGCCTCATCTCAGAAGAGCTGGTGGAAGTTGATGTGGAAATGTAAGCCAGACCCTCTTGCCCCTGTACTCACACTGCCCAGGACTTGAAGCTGAAGGTGGGCACAATGGTGCCACACTCCTCTCAGGGCCCAGGACCTCCTTGTCTCAGTCTGCATCTCCACGACTCCCCTTGCCTCACTGGCACTGCGGATTGTACCCTCAGGCATGGTCCTCCCCAGCCATGCATTTCAGCTGCCACCCTCTCCCAGCATTTCATACAGCCTGCCCTTCCTTTTGCTTCCTCCTTGGCCCAGGCCATTATCTAACACACTTGTTTCTTGTTCTTTTACATCTTTTTACTTATTTGGTACAGGGTCTCTCTATGCAGCACCGACTCCGAGTGATCCTGTCTCAGCCTCCCAGCGCTGGGATTTGAGGAGTATACCACCACACCCGGTTTCTGTGGCTGGCAGGTATTCCCAGGGGAGGACCAGCATGGCACGTGGTACCAGGGATCGAATGCAGGTCATTGCGCTTGCCAGGCAGATGCTTAACCCACTGAGCTATCTCCCCAAACCTAACACGCTTGCCTTTATCTGTTGGCATTGTTTATTACCTGCTTCACGCACTAGAATCACATAACAACTCCAGTGCTTTCCCACCCTGTGCAGAAGGAGACATAAAGAGCATAGTGTCCTTTCCGCTGAGTTTGAGCGGATCCGGGAGCAGGGGCAGATCCGATGTGTGCTCCCGTGGACGGCAACAGCCTTGGCAAAGCTTTTACTGCAGGTCCTGCAGCAACTGATCTTTTCAGTACATATGGTCAGCCTTGTGACTTCAAGTAAAACCTAGCTACTCATACCACTCTCTTAATTCACAAATGCTTAATTTTTTTTAAAAAATGCAAAGCCTGTTATTGCAAATACAGCCAGAAAATGAGTATGAAATGTGCCTATCTGATATCTCCTACCTACATGACACTGAATGTATTTCCAGTTCATGGGATTCCGATATTTCCATTTAATTTTTAAGGACATACTTTATTATTATAGTGATTTTTAAAATAAATGTGCTCTTTTGGGCGGTATGTCTTATATCTCTTGGATGCTCTTGTTGTGTTTATGGCAACCGGAAGAAATGGTTACAGGCGCCTCATTCTTGGAACAAAGCACTTTGTTTCAGTTCCTATGTAAAGGAAGTCATCGTTCATAATCTTAATCTAGGTTTCATCTCAAGAAGGCTCTGCTGTTTACAAATAGGTATGTAACAAGGACTCTTTGAGGCGACCGATCCCTGTCAGTAGAGATTTGAAAAAGAGATTCGATAACCCCCCGAAACGCGGACAAGACTCATGCCCTGAGAAAGGCCGACCTGGATGACCGCTCTGTCCCTAATACCGAGATTCTGTGTTTCTGAAAGGGTCTAAAATACTGTGGTATATGCAAGCCAGGTTTTGAAACATGTGCTTGAATTAGATACAAGTATATAATTGAAAACTATTAATCACCTGTTATAGCTACCGTTGAGATACATGTGAATACCAGCAATTAATAAGTAATATTTCTCGAGAATATTATTTGAATGTATAAGTATTTTCTGGATACAAGTGACTCACCAGGCTTAGTTTTTTTGCCTTCCTATGGTTGACTTTTCACATTTCAAGATGGTGCGTTTAAGCACAGATTTAAAAAATTTTGATAAGGTCTAATTTATCAATCTGTTTTTTTTTTTTTTTGTTTTTGTTTTTTTTTTTTTTTCATCATTTGCCTTTTAGTATTTTACATAGAGTGCTGGGGCATAGCTCAGTGGGAGTGGACTTGCCTATTGTGCTCTAAAGTCCAGGATTCAATTCCTGGCCCTAAGAAAAAGTATTTTATCTAAGAAACAATTGCAAACCAAGGTTACAGAGATGTACTGCTCTGGTTTCTTCTGGGAGTTTTAAGGGTCTAGCACTTATATTTAGTTATGCCATCATTTTTAAATGACTTTTTAATTTTAATTTAAATGTATTTGGTACAGGGTCTCACAAAGGAAGCTTGGACTCCTAGCAAATCCCCAGCACTGGGATTACAGGCATGCATCACCACACCCGGTCTTGGTGGCCTGCTCAGTGTGCCCCGGGGACAGCATTGCCAAAACATGTGGTGACCCCTGGTCCCTGTGCTTGCCTAAGCAGGCACTTAGTTCACTGAGCTATCTCACCAGCTCTATATGTCATCAGTTTTGAATTAGTGGTTGCAAACAGACGGGGGTCCAATTTCATCCTTCTGCAGGTGCTTTTCAGGTCTGCTAGTAACATTTGTTGTAATGACTTCTTGCTGAAAATCCAGTATACAGAATCAGGAGTCTCAGCTTTAGTCGTTTGGGCTGGTCTCCACCACTTTACTGTCATAGCCTGCTAGTAGGTTTTGAAGTGGGAATGAGAGTCCTTCAGCTTTGTTCTTCCTTTTCAAAATTGCTTTGGCTGTTGCTTGACCACAGGGATTTTTCCTAGGAATTCAAAGGGATCTAACATTCAAAATCAACACGATATCCCATATTAGTAGAATAAAGCACGAAGGATAAAAATCTTGATGCTCATCTCAGTAGCATCTTTTTAATGTATTATTGAATTCAGTTTGCTAGTATGTTATTGAGGATTTTTTTGCCTATAAATCCATAAGTCACATTTCCATAGGGTTTTTTTTTTTTTTTTTTT
>NW_004524633.1:6368977-6375051 GCF_000260255.1 Octodon degus
GGCTATATTTTTAGAGAGCAATCTGTTTACTTCCTTAATCTTCTCATTGTCTTTCTACTCCACTGACCTTTCTTTATTCTTTGCTATCCCTATCATTCTACTTGCATCGAGGTTCTCTATCTTCTAGTTTTCGAGGTAGAAGATTGGATTATTGTCCTGAGTTGTTTACATTTTTTTTATCTTTTGTCTTCTTGAGACAGGGTCTCACTCTGCAGCTCAGGCTGGCCTTGAGCTCACTTTGCAGCCCAGGCTGGTCTCAAACTTGCAGCAGTCCTCCTGTGTCAGCCTCCCGAGTGCTGAGCTTGCAGGTGTACACCGCCATGCCTGTCTTATTCTGTTTTAATATAGGTGCTCACAGCTATGCATTTTCCTATAAGGCCTGCATTTGCAGTTTTCTGTAGGTTTTGATATGTTATGACTTTCTTTATGTATATCAAAGAAATTCCCACTTTCTCTGTGATCTTTTTCTTTCAATAATTGGACATTCAAGAAAGTGCAGTTGAATTTCCACATATTTATGAATTTGCCAAAATTCTTGCATTAGTGGGTTCTAATTTACGCCACTGTGGTCAGAAAACATTCTTGGTATGAGTTAGCTTTAAGTCCATTCAGGCTTCCTTTACAGTTTAACGTAAGACCTCCCTTGGAGAACATGCCCGATGTCCACCAGGCTGTGTATGCCGCTGTTGTTGGCTGTCACCCACAGAGCCTGCTAGGTCTGTTTGGTTCATGGTGTTTCTAAAGGTTCTATTTCCTTGTTTATCTTCTGCCCAGTTTTCCTATTCATATTGAAAGCAACACATTGAATTGTCTGCAGCTGTTGCTATGGAAGTATCTATTTCTCTCTTCAGTTCTGTTAGTGTTGATTTTATTTTTGAGATTTGTCAGGTGTACATGTGTTAATTATTGTGTTCCTGACTTCCTCATCAGTAGAAAATATCCTTCTTTGTCTCATAATAATTTTTTTCTTTGAATCCATTGTGATGATTTAGATATACAATGTTCCCCAAAAGTCTCACGTACTCAAGGGGGTTTGGAAGGTGAGTGGGCCATGTGGTGGCTGGAGTTCAGTGGATTCATCCAGTCGGTAGCCAAGTTTCCTGCTCCGAGTTGGGGCTGGTTGGAGGAGTGGCCAAGGGGCTGTGCCTCTGGTGGATGCGCCTCCCTCCAGGGTGGCCTCCTTCCCTCTCTGCTTTCTGGCTGCCGTGAGGTGGCTGGCTTTCCTCTACCACGTTCTTCCACTGGGAGCTTTCTGCCTGGGAGGACACTGGCCATAGATTGAGTCCCCTGAATACTGTGAACCAAATTAAATCTATTCTACTTCCAATTGTGGATTTTGGGATTTGTGTCCCAGCAGTGGGAAGGCTGACTAATATACCTCTTTTGCTTGGCATTAGGATGGCCATTCTCATTCCCTTTTGATTACTTTTCCTGTGATTTATCTTTCTTCCAATCTTCTACTTTGCCTCATTTATGCTATTGTATTCCTTAGCTAGTGAGATGAATGATTCTATGCTGTCACAGCATTTTTGCAAGATAGATTCTCAATGTAGTCTGTTAGTACCAATTTAAGTAGTTTGTACTTAGGACTAGGTAGGAGCTAATTAGTGGTAATAGATAATCAGTAATAGTAGCTAATCAGTAAGTGCCCGTTTCTTTTTCCCTACCTCTCAGATTTTACTTTTCCACTGAGACTGAATCTAAAATGTATTACTTAGGGGTCGGGGAGATAGCTCAGTAGAACAAGAGCCTGCCTGACAAGCTCAGGGTCTTGAGTTCAATCCCTGGTACCGCAAAAAAAAAAAAAAAAAAAATTACTTTTAAAAAGATTATGGTTATTATCATTTCAAAGCACCAATCACATCATTTGAAAGTCAGCCTGCCTTACGATTGGACTTTTTATTTTTATTTAATGTAAGTACTGGTGTGGTATGATGTTTGTCTGCCATTTTGCTATTTGTTTCGTTACATGTTTTGTCTTTTTTTATTCCTTTCTTCCCCCCTTACCCTATCCCAGTGTCTAGAGCCATTCAGAGAACAGCAGTGTTCTAAGAACTACTTTGGTGAGTATTCCAGGGACCCAACAGACTTAGAAGGTATTTGAAGTCACATCTGGGTTTTGCATGGAAACTTGGCCAACGTATCTCATTTTGTTGAAGGTCACTTTCATTTCTGACCAGTAGGGTCCCTGACGATAGCACCCAGTAGGGTTTGCAGAGCTGGATTGAGGGAACCCTTGGCATCACAAGTGCCTGGAGCGCAGTAACTCTCACTCAAGGTGCGTACTGGCCCACTACTTAACAGCGAAGCAATCCTGTGTCCCTCGACTTGGTTACTAAGCGGTATGGTGGCAGTATTGTTTAAAATGAAAATTTAAAGTAATGGAAATATTTCAGATTGTGTCAGAGACTAAATTTTGCAGGGATAAAATGTTTCATACTAATGTAGATTTCACATTAAGAAATAGCTTGACATTCTTTTCTGATTTTTAACATGATAAAGAGGACCATGGTGGGTGCGGACCAGGCATGAAAGTCCATGGTGCATAGTAGCTAACCAGTAAGTGTGAGTTTCTTCTCTCCTGCCTCTCAGATTTTATTTTTCCACTGAAAGTGAATTTTAACCAACCTGCTACTCTGTAGGGGATATGTCTATATTCTCCTATCAGATGGACAATAGAAAGAAAGCATTGTATTCCTTGGCTAGAGAGATAAATGATTCTATGTTGTCATAGCATTTTTGCAAGATAGATTCCTATTATAGTCTGTTGGTCCAGATTTAAGTAGGTTGTATGTAGGACTAGTAGGAGGCAGTACAAGGACCTACACTGTCCTCAACAAAGCAGGTATCAGTTTCTAGTTACCTCTTGATGAGTTATGGCAAAATCTTTATTCTGTTTTCCCCTTTGGCTATGGCAAATATAAGATATTCAAAGTAAAATAATGATTCTGAATAGCTTGTTGTTTAAGACATAACTGCATATCAGCAGGTTAATTCCTAACGATTCAATTTATTATTATTCTTTTAAGCAAATTTATTTGCTTTTAGACAGAACGTGGTTTGCTCACTGTCCCAGATGGGCAATGTTTTCTTAAAAAATAGGTACTTTAATTTATCTAATCTGAATTCATAAGTTTATCTCTTCCATTCGAATTGAAGGGTGGAAAACCATGTTCTAGCTTTGGACTTCAAGAGCGGCTCCCAAGCCTTCTTGAGGTAATATCAGAGTCAACTGTAATAAAGAATCCCAGTGTTGATGAGATTGTATTGGCACAGTGTGGTGAGGTTTGAGGGGATCCTGTGCTGGGAGAGCCACGGACACCCTGACTTGGGGGACCAGCTTCACGGACAGGGAGTGGGCGGAAGCCAAGGACCGGTGCGTTGCCAAGCACAAGAAGTGGCAGGCGTGGGAATTCTCTTGAGTTCACATACTCAGGCTGAATGCTTAGCAATTTATTTTTCACCTTTTACAAGAGTTGGTTAAACAGCTTTCTTTGTGGAATTCTGTCCATCTACTCCATCTAGACACTGAAAACAAGAGTTAATTCTTGTCACAGTGCTGCATTTCACATAGCTTTCTGGCTTTTTCCCTTTTTGGTTTTGAGATTTTTATTTCTATGTGGGACTGCTCCATGAATAAATATGCGTTCCATTAAAATAGCAGATAAAAAGACCAATATTCAAATTTTAAAGAGTAGTTGAATTTAGATGAGTGCTATATTACCTGATAAACTCTACTCTTTCTGTATTTTTAGATTTTGCTTTAAAAAGTATCTTTAATGAGTATTTATGACTTAAAATGAGTATTTACCTTAACTAAAGAAATCAAGTAGCTGTTACAGATACTCTGGTCAGTTTCTTCCACCAAGCTATTTCTGCTTAATTGAACATAGCGCTCATCTTCGTAGACATGATAGCATGCAGTGATTTTAAACATACAATATGTACCAAGATTAAGGTATGGAATGCAATTTTTATCACCATTCCTTTATGATCTGTAGCACAGAAAAGAGTAATTTAGAGATAGAAGTTCTTCAAATGTATTAATTCTGAAAGTTGGTAGGCTAATATGTTTTCAACTTTCTTTCTTTCTTTATTATTCATTTATTTATTTATTTTGGTGGAACCAGGGATTGAACTCAGGCCCTTGTGCTTGCCAGGCAAGTGCTTATTCTACTGAGCTATCTCAACTTTAGTGAAAAGATTGCAGCACTTAAACATAATTAAACAGAAGAGGCAACAAAGAGGAAGCCCTGTTTCTATTTGCTGTCATCCCATAATTAGACATTATAAGTAATTTACATTCTGTATTTTAAATATTAGTCATGCTATGTGCTCCTGCACAGACGCGGATAAGCTCTTCATACGTGGCTTGGCTCTGGGATGCTGTCTGAGAAACCGCAGGCGACTGGGTTTTCTCACTGCAAAATCAGAAATAGCAGTACTTGCAAGTATTAACTGGAATAAAGCATGGAATTGAATAGATTGGAGTAAAGTTAAGGTTTGTGAGCTTGAGAGGCTTGAAGCAGCTACTTATATGCAAAATAATTCTTGTGTTCTCATAGAGGGTCATTTCTGATTTAAGAAAAAAATTGGTTTGACAATTAGTAACTGGGCCTTTTTGCCTTAGCTCACTCAAGCTATCTGTACATAAGATGCATAAGACTTTGGTGTTTAAATATTAAAAAATTATAGCAGACAGTGACGTAAAGATAGTTTTTTTCATAATTTTATGGAGAAACAAATAGTAATGAGACAGTTTCAAATCAAATTGGTAGGACAGTTTCAATAATTAACACAATGCATACATTCTTACTAGTGGTCAATTGCTGTACAAGATGCGGACATGATATCCTATTTACAAACACCATAAGAACAAATCCCTCTATTCATTAAGAGAATGTAACTATATATCTATCCTAACCACTTTGAATACACAGGTACAAAATGGATATTCACCTGTATCCCCTTTTTTGGTTAAGTTCCGTTATTTGAATATTATAGGTGTGTAAACTCAGCAAAATATTCTAAAAGAGTGCAGTAGCCCATAATAGTATTGGGTCTTCCGCTTGATTGGCAATGTCAGGAATTGTTGACCTGAGTCCCCTACAGCTCAAAATAACAGCATGGCTTTATTTCTTATATTTCGTTTTTACACTTTTCTGCTGGATGGTTAAGACCAAGATAAAGCAGGACCTATGCAACAAGAGTGGTAGCTTGTGGGTCTCATAAGGCCAGTGAAATCCCCTCAGGATTTATTCTGAGATCCTGTACCTCAGATTGTAGATCCTTTGTCAGTGTCAGCCATGTGGATGAATCACGGCTATTGCTTGGCCAATGTGCTCTCTGTGAAAGCCTGAGAGAATGCTTTCTCTCCATGTGACTCTCCTTAAGCACACTCTACATCATCGATCACTTTCCTCTTTGGTCCCATAATCTCCTTGATCAGAAAATTTGGGACACTACCGATGTAATAGTACAAGTTCTCATATGTCCTGAGTCTTAATTGACCTTGGAAGGCTAGGGCCAAAAAGTTGGCTTTCCTTGCAGTCCTCCTTTTTCTTTAATTTGGTCTGAAAACTTAGGTTGTGAACCATCCAGAAGACAAGCTTATTGTTATCACCATACAAATTAGGTTGTTAAGCTTAACCTCACTGTCTGAATATCAAACATCTTAGGCATAACATGGAACAGGTATTTTTCATCAAGTAATGATGTGTTGAACTTTAAGTCCCTACAGAATATGATAAAAAAGCTTAAAAATTAGAATATATTTTAAAAATAGGCATAAAGAATTATACACTTGTTATGTTTACACATAAGTCCAAAAATCTCACCATATACACCCTTGAAGCAGGACAGTCCCACAATGTTCCTTTTCCTATCTCTTGCCTTCATTCACCACCCCCTTCTTTTTGAACAACCATCTACCCAAGAGACAGCATAGCAGCAACTGGCATGTCATGACAAGCAGCCTGTATTCAGAAGAGCAGAATGACAGGCACTCCAAACATGAAACTACTATTACAGATTACCATCTGCAGTGCAGTTGCTTAGTTCACAGGTATCAGTAT
>NW_004524633.1:6382138-6382823 GCF_000260255.1 Octodon degus
TTGCAGTTATAACCTTAGCACGTACTGAAGTTCAGGTGCAGATCTATAAAGTTTGGATTTATCCAGCTGTGCCTGGCTTGGGTCTGGCTGCTGTGATCAGCTCTTTCTTGTTGTTGCCCTTGGTGGTGAACTTGTTGTGCCCCTCTGGCAAGATGTTCTGCTCCTGGACTTGCTGGGTGGTTCTGTCCCCTACACTCTCTGCAGGGATTGCAGCTTCAGTGTTTCACCCAGGCCTGTATGCCAGGCCTGAGCTGTGTCTGGAGGGGCCTGGGCTAGGACTGGATCTGGGTGTTCCCGGAATGCAGCAGAAATCCTACTGGGCAGGTGGGGTGGGGGAAGTGCTGCGGTGTGATGGTGGGTGTCCCAAGGGGGTGGAAGAGGGTCTCACCCATGCTGCGCTTGGGCTGGGACCAGTAGGTCCCGCCAGCATAGGGTAGCCTGAAGCTCTCCCACACACTCACTGGGCCTGGGCTAGGACTGGGTCTCCAAAGATAGTTTTATAACAGGAATAAAAGGCAGTTTAATAAGTCTGCATCCAAAACCGAACTGCATATATTGCAGGTTAATAATTAGCTTTTCTTCTGGAGGGTTAACAACCTAAGTTAGCAGACCAAATTTGGAGAAAAGGAAGGGCTGCATGATTGGCCAACATTTTGGCCCTAGCCTTTCAAGGTCAGTGAAGACT
>NW_004524633.1:6384148-6394819 GCF_000260255.1 Octodon degus
TTTACAGCTGGTTTTCATGTTTTCCTTTTCACCAGAAATGTATCCTGCATGAAAATACTCAGGCTCTTTTGAACAGTCCATGGAAGGTGACAGGGATGTTAACGTCCACTTCGGCCCTGGCCACCTCACTCAGGTCCTTGGCATTCAGAATCAGGAGCGAAGCTGGCTTTTGTCCTGGCCCAGGGCTCACCACCACACTCAGAACCACACCTGCATATCACAAGGAAATACAGCAGGTGTACATGTAAATGCTCTCTTGCCCACAGATTAAATGAGACTGAAATGACAGAGGGTGGTTACAAGGGCAAGTGAAGGAGACCGCATGACTTGGCTTCTTGTTCTGACTTCTCTACCCCCAGCCCTGTGACTACCTGAAAGGCCTTTCAGAGTCTTCCTCCTGGGGTACAGGCTTCAGGGAAGGGTGACCCTCTCTGTTTTCCTCACTCTACATTTTAGAACCCAGAACTGTAGTCTCCACCACTAGAGCACAGAAGGCGCTCATTAAAGACTTATCAAATGCCAGATCTGTATCATTGTACATCACAGGAATGGGACATTTGCTCCTCCTACTGCAAAAGCAAACTTGTGATGAGCGAGTGAAAATGAATATTAAAAGAGTTTGAAAGCCCTGAGGCTCAGGTACCTATAATTTCCAAGATCTACCTGAAAGTAGACTTCTTTCCAAAAACCAAAGAAAGGGGGACGAACCTTCTGCACTTTTGCTGGGTGAAGAGTATGCGTGAAATGGCGCCACCATCGCCCGTCTCACTTCTCTGTGGTTGCCCATCTTTTATTTCAGAGAGTGCAATCTGCCACCCTGCTCAGCTAGTTAAAGAAGAGCTAGGACGGATGCTCGGTCACTGAGCTGCTGTATTATAGACTAGGACCCTTTTCTAGGCTCAATTACTAAATGAATGGACCAGAACTAGAGCCACAGAGCTGTCTCCTGCTCTATCTTCTAGACCCCTGTTTCTTTTCTCAGAACTCTACCCTTTTTCAGAAATACATCCTGACCAGGGAAGGAACACGTAGCCTTGCTGCTGCCGGATCTCTCCCTCCTCCTCCCCCTCCCCTCCCCCTCCCCTCCCCCTCCCCTCCCCCTCCTCCTCCCGGAGCAGACTCCGAGGCCGGCTCCTGGCACCAGATGGTGCCTTAGAACTTTTCCCACTGGAAATTAAGGCGATCTCATCCCAGGATGAGACCAAAGTAAGCCTAAATTCTCTAGTGCCATCCATTTATAGAATTGTGGGTTTTTGTTTTTCTCCTTTAGAATTGGGGAATAATCCACCTGACACCTCCCTTCAGGAGCGCACAGGATTCCAGCAGGAAGACTGTGCCAACACGATCGGGGTGACTATTACCGTCGTCTTCTTCTAAGGCCTCTGGGTGGGAGACGAAGATGGGCTCTGACGGGTAGGTCTCCGGCTCCTGCCACACCCAGGTTTCTTTAGTTTTGACGTTCAGTTTACAGAGCTGGTTGTAAGAGGAGAAGCAATGGATCCGTCAGTCAGCACCAGACCTTCTTAACTCCCCTACGAAGCAAAGCCCAGTCGCAGCATATCTAGAGGGTGGATTACCCTGTCTGGAACAAAATTATTCAAGCCGAGTCCGTAGGCGAACGTGTAAGGCTTCCCGCCGTACTTCCGGTAATTGATTTGAGGAAACTCAAACGCTGCAAATTAGAGCATGCAGGAAAACTCAGTTAACCTCTGGGAGTCGCGGGGGAGCCCCAGGGCTTCCTCCGATCAGATCATCGTACCTTGGCGAGGCCCCGAGAAGAGGACCTCGGGCTCCAGCCAGATGGTCTCGTCGCTGCGCAGGACGGCGGTGGCGGTTGTGTTGGGGAGAGTGACGAGGTTCTTGCCCGTGTCTGCCTGCGGGAGAGGGCGATGGAAGTCTCAGTGAGCGACCGGCCGGCCTCCCGGCCTCCCAGGCCGGGTCTTCCCCCCTTCTGCCTTTGGTCCGTGTGCAGGAAGGGAGATTCCAGGAGACTGCGCGCGGTTCTGGGCACCCGGGTGCGTGGGAGTGTGCTGGTCGTGACTCATGCTCTGGGAAGTCGCCCAGGCCCGAGCTGTGCTCATCTGCAAGCCAAGACTGCCCTCAAAGGGAAGTGAGTGCTCTAGGGAAGGACCTTTGGAAAAGACAGATAATTAATAGGTAAAAGTACAGATAAATACTTTCTGCAGAGGAACGTTTCAACTGCCTGAGGGGTAAAGGAGGGTTTATAGCCTACGTGGTTAAGAGATATTTTGGTTCTGTTAGTTTTTGTTTTAAAAAGGTGATGTCGTTACAATGTCAAAAAGAAAAAAATATATATACAGAAAAACAATTGGATCAGATGCTTTTAAAGGCCTCTTTTCTCACACATGCGTAGGCATGCCTATGCACATAGACACACAACTTTCCAGATTATTCTATAAAAACAGTTGGATGTCATGATCTTTTTCAAAGAACATATAGTATCTATTAATAATTTTTATCAAATACTTGATTATAACTTATAAATGGACTCTAAATATCCTGAATGGACTGTATCCTAGCTATTTGGACTATTTCAGAGGGCACAGCTCCCGTCTGTCCTTGTGAAGCTTGCATTCCACTGAGGGAAGGTTAACAACAACACACCGAACAGGCCATAGCGGCACCCCTGAGATCCCAGCACTCTGGGAGGCGAAAGCGGGAGGACTGCACGTTCAAGCCTGGCTTGGGAAATGCAGAGATGTAGCAAGGCTCTGTCTCTAGCTAAAAATTAAGAAGGGCTGAAGGTGTAGCTTAGTGAGGAGAACTTGGATTCAACCCCTGGTACCACACACACACACACACACACACACACACACATGTGATACAGCGTGTGGTATACCATGAATGTGGGGAGAAAAGTCAAGTAGAGGATAGGGGATCAGCCAAGTGAAGGGTCGGTGGGTTGAAATTTTATCAGGTGGTTGGTGTCAAGCTGATTGTCAAATTGCATTTGAGGGAAGCCTTCAGAGGGGGAAGCTAATTAAGGCCCTCAAATAGAGGCCAAAGAGTGCAAGGCGTGAGAAAGGAGGACACTCAGTGTGCTGGAGAAGCATCAGAGAGACCTGTGTGTGGCCAGTGAGCACAGGGGAGCAGAGAGGGAGAGGCCAAGAGAGCCCCTGGGCCAGGCTCTGCAGGCACCTGGCTCAGAGCGAGGACCTGTGCTTCCAGAAGCCATGGGAGAGCTTGGACCAGAGGGGGCAGCACTCTCATCTTGAGAAGAACCACTCTGTTAACCAGAGTAAAGCGTAGCTGCTGTGCCGAATCTTCTCTTGGGCTAGGGAGGCTGTAAAAGCGGAGTCAGAAGAACCAGCTTGTCCTACAGTGATCGAGCGAATCCAAAGAAAACTGTTGGCCAGGCCGGAGGCGTTGGAGTCAGAAATCCATGAGAGGGAACATAAAGGGACTTCCTGATGGGCAGGATCAGGGGGAAGAGACCTTGCCCATAGAGCTGTAGGGTTTGGCCTGAATACTGAACAGCCGGTGTTGGACTGGGGTGTACCTTAGGGGTAGGCACTTCCTAGTGTTGTGAGGCCCTGGTTACAGGCCTAGCACCACAAATACCCCCTCAAATGTTGGTACTGTCACCATAAAGATAAGGATTACTATAGGTGGGATAAGGTTTTGGGTGGGGAAAGATGAGAAATTCAGGTCTTCTCTTATTACACTCAAGATGTGTACTGGCTTTCTGGTGGAGATGCAGGGTTGGCAGCAGGTTTCAATGACTTGAGCTGTGAGTTCAATCCTTGGTTCAAAAAAAAAGACTTGAGCTGAAGGAACAGTGAGGAATTAAATACAGGCCCCTATAAAACCTTAGTCTTGGAAAGGGGATGAGTAATTACATAAATGGATGACAGGAAGTAAGGACTGTATTCCGGTGCCCTCCACCCAGAGCGGGTAGCTGAATGGGGCCACAAAGGCAGGATTCTGCAAGATTCTGGTGTAAGCGAGCTGCTGAGAAAGGTAGGGAAGGGAGGTGCGGGAGAGGGGAAGCTGGGTGTGATGGACTCTGATAGGAAGATGGATCACTCAGTACCGGAGTGCAGATGCTGGTGGGTGGCAGCCGTGGCGGGCGGCAGAAATCTGTGGTTCTTGCTGGTTTGCTTCATTTGTTGCAGAGGAATAGGAAGCAGAGTCATGGTTGGCATCTGAGAGTGGAGGAGGGAGGTGGGAGGTGGTAAAAGCTTGAAGACAGGAAGATGGAGAATGTTTAACTCGTGAAGCGAGGCAGTGAGTACATGTGGGAAATGTGGCAGTGAGCTTTGTGGTCATACATTTAAAATTGGGAGGCTCAGTGTGGTGGTGTGTTCGTGGCGCTAACATTTGGAATTGGAGCTATAAACACAGGGTGGGTGGATGGTTGAGCTTAACTAGGGTTACGGTTTTGACAGAGGAATTTGCTAAAGTAAGAAAGAAGGGAAGAAATGAGGATCTATACAAAGCGTGACCCTACTTATTGCCATGTGGGTAGTTTTCCTTTGCAGTGTGGACATTGGATCCTAGGTACCGAATTAAGTTGATGTGTGTCCCAGCCCCTCCTGCCTCTACTTCACTGCTGGGAGCGCAATGAGGAAGCCGCTCAGCACTCCTCCACCTTTGAAGAGACACCAGCTCCGGTTCCCTCAGCCATGCACCTTCCTTTATCTCTCGATTGCCGTCTTGGTGTATTTAGGCTTCTGTTTCGTGCTCACTGCACTTGTGCTATCCTAGGGTGCCTCGCCCCTCCCCCTCCCCTGCTGTCCAGGGTGTGACCCTGGTGAACTTTCAGAAACATGGAGCTGAGTCTGTCACACATACAGCACACATGTGGAACACCCCAACAGCTCTTTGTCATTTACATCCACCTAAAGGCTCACAGCGCCCTTGCAAAATCTCTCCAACTGATTTTTCCGGTCTCTCTGCCTGAGCCCCATCTCTTCAAAGCTCCTAATGAACCCCTCTCAAAGACTACTTGCATTTCTGTATTAGATCTTGTTTTATAAACTTTGGCTCACCTTTGCAAAGTTTATGCCTTTGGGTAGAACCTGGCCTCACCCTCTCCCCTTTCCCATTCTTCGTGGCACTCACAAGCTTGCTTAAGAGCTGTAACTAGTTCTAAATTGGCTTCATTATCCACTACATTTGAGCGAAACCTTTGCTTCCACGTCATGTGCTCCAGGCAACTGCCTCTGCTGCTTTTGTACAGTTAGTTAGATCTAACGGATGGTGTCGTGTTGGTTTGCTACGGAGCTGAACACACCACTAGAGCACCAAATGCATTGGTAGCATAAGACCGTGATAGGGACCTCGGAGTTGCCAGACCTTCCCTCTGAAGTTTGATAACTCCAAGCAAAAAGACATACAAAGTTCACATATATGTATTTGTGAAAATTGGATTTTTTTTTTGTTTTTGCTGGCATTTCTGTCACACTGGGCACGCTTATTGTTATAAAAGAATAGTCACTGTACACAGGAAAGAAAAGGTACGGATAAAGAGACAACTGTGTTGGTGCAGGAAGAACAAAACCCCAAAACAAGCCACTTTGGAGTTCAGACCAAGAGCTCTGGGAGCAAGCCCATACCAAGAAGGGCTTTCCCAAGTTGTCTGATTACTTCAGGACCAGATTCACCAAAGAGAGACCCAGCGCGTCACTCTTTTCATGACAACTCCACTTCCCAGGGAAGATGTCACTTCTAGCTCAGATGAAGCCAGAAACTCCAGCGGCGCAGCCGGAGACCCTGAGCCCGGAACGTCTCGCAGGCCCTTGTCCATTCTTCAGCCTCATTCATCTTCCCCAAATTCGCTTCCCCTCTCCCAGCACCCATGGGACCAACCCATACCCCAAGGACTAGTTAGCTCTCATCCATTGGGTTTCCCTTCGAGTATCATGCTGTACAGGGCTCTCGTGTACGTGCACGTATCAATAAAGGTGTGTGCTTTTCCTCTTACTAGACTTCTGGGAATTTCAGTCACCTTCAGAGAGAAATTCTGACTTTCCTACAGCTGTCAAATGCTATTCATGCTTTCTGCCCTCTAGGATACTTTCAGATTGATAGAAAACTAAAATAGGCCAGAGATATAGCTCAGTGGTCTAAGCGCCTGCCTGGCAAGTGGAAGGACCTGGGCTTCATCCCTATACTGCAGGCTGAGCTGGCCCACCCTGGGCCTGCAGAGTCAGCCGTCAAAATTGGGCGTGGTGGTACACGCCGGCAATCCTAGTGCTGGCAAGGCCGAAACAGGAGGATCGCTATGAGTCTGAGCTGCATAGCAAGACTCTGTACCAAATATATAAATTAAAAAAAAAAAAAAAGAATAGCCTGACTTCCCAACAAGGCTACTTTTTGCCAATTTGTTTCTTTAGAAGTTCAAATTATTTATTAAATTTTTACATTATTGTCAAAAGGTCCCAGGCACCAGTGCAGCTGCATTACTGAGGGAGAGAGGGATTTTTGAAAGGATTTTGTAACCGAGAGAGTGGTGGATTAGAATTATGAAGCCTGGTTCTCATCCTGGCCCAGCTGCAGTTCGCTTTTGCTAAGTTACATCATTTTTCTGAACTTTAGCTTCCTCATTTGTAAAATGAGAGAAGTTTAATTCATTTATTTTTAATGTTCCCTCTGACTCCGAAGTTCTGTGACTTTTACATAAAAACATGAAGCAGGAGCACAGTTGCCCTGAGGGAACGAACGCTGGCCACGTCTGCAATCTGCTGAGCAAGCAGGTACCTTATCAATGCGCAGAGGAAGCACGTATCTCCTCACTTCAGGCTGGGGAGCTTTGCTGGCATTTTTCTTCACCTCTTCCCAGTTCTCGCGTAAGTTGGCTAAATACAAGTAATTATAAACAAATTCAAATCTGCAAAAAACAGGAGACCAAGCGGGAACACAATTACACAGAGTGTTAGGGAGGTGATTCATGGCTTTTTAAAATCACGTGTTCTTTATTCCACGAGGTAGCCTGCTAAAGCACAGGTGTACAAGCGTTACTGCCCATAGCTCAGCTTGGGCAAAAAATTAAACAGCCAGCCTCATGGATGTGTTTGAACAGCAGCAGCCTTAGTCAGACCAAAGCTGCTCTTCTGTCCCCACTATGTGTCTGTAGAAGCTATTTTTTCCCCCCGTATTTAGGACACGGTCTACAGGGTCTCACTACACAGATCGGACTCAGTGATTTTCCTGTTTTCAGCCTCCCAAGCGCTGGGATTATAGGTGTGCGTCTCAATTGCCCTCTCAGCGAGCCCTGGGGGCGGGGCCGGCTTGGCAGGCCAGGGATCGACTGCCTAGGCAGGCGCTTGAGTCCACTGAGCTATCTGGCCGGCCCTTTGAATCCTTCATTTTCAAGTCTGGTTCACAGACCCAGTTGGTTTTCAGTCCTTCGCCAGAGCCTGGATGCTCAGTTTGTCCTGATGACCCAGATCCCTGCTGCTTTTCCAGTTATCTCTCTTGACTCTTGTGTTTTTAGAAGCAGCTCACTTACGCATTGAGGGCAGCATCTCTAAAATGGCCCTCCCGCTTGCAGGAAGCCCATCCTTACCCTTTCCAGCAGCAGAGGTCTACAATCAGAAACTCGTGGTCTTCGTAGGTGTTGATGTGGTGGAAGAGATTGAAAGGAGAGGTCCTGTATTTATTGCAGAGGTACTTTCTCTGTTGTTTGTCAGCAACGTGAATCCAAACCTTGAAAAATAAAATGTGGTCATGCATTTACAAGGGGAAGCACTATATGTTGAGAGACATACCTGCAAGGACATAAGCTGGCCAGATCCATCCGGTTTACCCCCATGGCTTCATTGGACTCGAAGCAGTCCATGTAGTTGGTTCCCCACAGACTCCATGAAGACAGGAACTTGAATAGGTTGATTTTGACTGGCGTCTCCACAAACACGATGTAGTTAGGAGTCAGACCAAAGCTGTTCAGAAACACAAAGGGGCTTGTGAAGAGACGGGGCGATGATTCTTCAATGACAAAGAAATACGAATACATAAAGGCAGGCTTAGTTTCATGAATCAGCAGTGCCTACAGGAAATCATGTTTAAATTTGGATTTCAGTAAGCAAGTGTTGTGATCTGGGTTGGTATCAAAGGTAGGCAAAGCAGATCTTTGAACTCTGGTTTTGCAGATGATTCACAGCAGGCCTTCCACTTACCTATGGACATAAGATGGCTTGAATCGGTCACTGCAGGGGAATTGCACGACAATCTCTGACTTGCTGATTGGGTCTTCCTTGTCTGAAACAGATTGGCTTAAAAGGGCTTTGGAAGAGCCCCGCACTTTTTAAAACAATCTTTCCTTCTTTCGTTGCTTCCTTCTTTGGTACAGGGTCTCACTACTCAGCTCAGACTCCTAGTGATCCTCCTGTCTCAGCCTCCCCAGCACTGGGATTATAGCCATGTGCCACCATGCCCAGTTTCAGTGGCTGGCTTGGCATAGGGCTGGCATGGCATATGGCATTGGGGATCCAACCTGAGTCCTTGCATTTGCCATGAAGGCACTTAGACCACCAAGCTATCTCCCCAGCCTCACTTTTTAAGTGCAAGTGTAAAGAATTACATTTCCAGATATCTGTATTTTCAGTTTGCATTTTTGTTTTCTCAGCCATTGGCATATCTTAGTGAAATGTCATGCAAAACTGTAATCACCTTGGAAAATCCAAATAGTAGCAGATTTGGAAAAGCACACTTGAGCAAGTGTGTGATGGAATATTAGGGCAGCATCTTGCAACAGACGGAGAGGTGTTTTAAGTCAAGAATAAGGCAAGACTTTAGTGCAGTCAGGTGCCTTTTGCGAGCTGCTAAGATGCCCCGAAGCACGGGAGAGGGAGGTTTAGGTCCACTGCATTCTACAACAATCCTTAAGGACACTGAAGCACATTCACTGCTGAGTCAGTGGTCCTCAAAGCTTGATGTGCCTGAGAAGAGCAGATGAAGAACTTTCTAGAATACTGATCACAGCACCTGTTCCCAGGCTGTGCTGTTCAGTCCGCTTGAGGTGGGAACATCATTCCCCTTTAGCAGGTTTCCCAGCAGTGCAACTCCTCTAGGTGCTAGCCTCCAGGAGCACCAGCAGACGTTACCAAAGATCCATATGCAACCGAATGACCCCACCATTAAAATGGCTGTCAAAGGCATGCCTAGTAATGAATGTAAGACGAGTGTAGAATTCCTGAGCACTGTCCCTTCTGTTTTACTACTGTTTCTGGATTTGTTTATAGACATTGTTGTTTTGGAAATTATATTCAATGTGGCACAATTTTGTATGTACATACATGTACGCTGGTATGCAGGTTGGCTTGGCATGACAGCTCTGCTTGGTACGTGCATAAGCGCTCAGTCAGTATTTGTTGGATTTGCATGTGAGCTGTATGTGATCAAATCCACATCTACACTAAAGAATGAAACATCATAGCATTGAATTTGCCTGCTTCCTTTCTGCATTTTCAAGTGATCATCTGTGGGGCGCTGGCTTCTGGCAGATAAGAGCGAGACCACTTGTTACAGTGCGGGAATAATTTAGCTACCTACATAGTGCTGTTGTTTGGCAGCTTGCGTTTTCAGCAACTTTCCATTACTTGCATGCTTTATGTGTGTTTTCTGCAGAGGAGTGACGGGTGTGCTCACCTGCTTGTAGTGGAGGGATCTTGATGATATTGTAGGCAATGGAAAAGTTTTTCCCAAAGCAATTACCAATATTATACACAGTTCCATCATTTTCTACGTGGGGATGAGCGGTGGCTCCGTTGACTGAGACATAGTTACAAAGGTCAACCTGTGGAGGGACAGCAAACACCATCTCTGTTAAGAGAAGGAGGTTACACTTGTCCCAGGTCTGACCCCACCACTGCCCCTCGCACTGTCCTGCAGTGCATGTTGTCTTTCTCTCCACCTCTCTGGATCCTGCCCTGTTTCAGGTTTGCCTGCAGCCCACCTTCCATGCAGAGCTCTCCCCTGACCCCCCTGATATCTCTGAGTGTCTGAAATCTGGGTTCTCAGTGATGGAGCTGTCATTTGATGAGCACCATGTGCTGCTCAGCTTCTTCCCACATGCACGAGTTAAGCTCATATGATTACACATTTGAGTCACGGGATTTCTTTTTATTGTATTATTTTGAGTTGCATGAAATTGTTGGCATCAGTTATTTTAGGTGTACAAAAATGACAGCTTGGCATGGGACAACCTAGATGGCAAGTCCAGCGTTTGCGTACAGTACACATTGGGAGCCAAAACCCACCCAGCATTCCTTTTATTGCCCTCTAATGGGAGATCTGGAGATGCTGGAAGTGTTTTGGGTTTGAATGATGATTGAGGAGATGACTGGTATTTAGCAGAGAGGATGAGGGACCCTAGACTTCATTAATGTGTGCAACAGCCCCTGCAAGGACGAGCCAGCTCCTTTCCAAAGTGGCTCGTGAATGCACTGAGAAGTCCTGCAAGTCTCGCCCATGGAACTGTCCTTGGTTTCCATGATACAGCCCTCATCCCCTCCACCCCCTGTCATGATACCTGTGTTCCATCTAGAAGTGCTTTCACCAGATTCCCTGGAGTTGCTCTTTCCTTTAAATTTCAGCTCAACTGAAGCTTTGATCTTTCCCTGATCTGCCCAATCCTTATGTCTGACTATTGTGAGAGGTCATCACTTTCTTATGCTTTCTCAGAAGGGTTTCCTTCTGTTAAAAGAC
>NW_004524633.1:6394919-6396509 GCF_000260255.1 Octodon degus
TTGTTTTCAGCCTCCCAAGCACTGGGATTATAGGCGCACACCACTATGCCCAGTCTCAAATGCCATCTCAGCATGCCCTGGGGGCAGGGCTGGCACAGCATACCAGGGATCGAACCCCAGCCACTGTGCTTTGCCTAAGCAGGTGCTTTAGTCCACTGAACTATCTGGCCAGCCCCATGTTCTCTTAGCATTGAGAAATTCCTTACATCTAGCAGAAGTTCTGGTATGTGGAAAGCACTCAATAAGCATTGTATGAATGGATGAATGAATGAATGATTGAATGGATGGATGAATGAATATATTGGCCATTTACAAGATTTTCCTGAAGTCCATGTAAGTGTTTACAATTTTACATGTAAAGAATGGAAATCTATCCTTCATTGTATAGTTAGCAGTTGCTGACAAAGTAAGGATTTGAAACTTAATCTGGTTCTCACATTCTTTCCATCGAATTGCAAAGTGGATTTAATTTTAAGTTCCAAATTCAAACTTCCTGAGCAGTGTCGCTTGAGCAGTCTCCCACCTGCTTGATTGTCTCCAAGGTCTCTGGGTCAATCCTGGTGATGAAGTTGGTCTCCGTGCAGGCATAGTAATCGTCTCCCACCGGGTAGATGTTCACCAGGGCATTGTCCGTCACCTCCACTCCTCGAAAGTAAGAAAAAAACCTACAGAGGCAAATCATTTTCAGTTTAAAAACTTTCAAGCCAGCAGAAAGAAAGAGATGATGCAAAATGTCTTTTGTAGCATGCAGCTTGGCTTCAGCGACCTGGAAAATATATTCTTGCAAGGATCTGGGTACGCGTAGGTGCCAAATTCGGTTATGACAATCCTTTTCTCAGTCATGGCACGGACATAAGCATCAGTGCGAATGAACCTGCAGGACAAGGAGACATGGGCAACGTCACCTACAGCGGCCGGCCGCCTTCAGTCCTGCAGCCCAGGCAGTGTGCACGGCACGGCCATTCTGCTGGCCCATGGCGGGTGAGGGGCAGCACTGTCGGCTCCCTCTCAGAGTGGCCAGGGCGGGAGGAGACAAAGTGCCCAAGCCTAAAATTATCCTTCTGAGCCTCCCAGTGACAGGAAATCGAGGGTTGGCGAAGTGACTGGCCCATGAGGGCAAGCTGAGCGAGAACCCACATGGCCGGAGTCGGGTGGAGTGAATTTTCATTTCACACCATGCAGCCCGACGGGCAGTTCACGGAAGACTTCTAACTCCCTGGAGCCTGCAAGCTGCCGGCCTGCAAAGTGCTGAACTGTGCGGAATGCTGTGCCTGGCTACGTTCCTCTCAGGGTCTCTCCAGTCTCCTTGTGTTTCTTCAGTCTTAGCATTTAATTGGCTCTGCTTTTAAATCTAAGCATTCTTTTGCTATTTTATAAAGAGAGTACAAAACAGTATTAAGACAGAAAAATTACAATGATACCGAATTTCGCTAAACAAAATAATGAGTTTCGCAGTATTTGTTGGATTCAGTCTCTTCAGAATATTAATTTCTGCTGAACATGTTTCAGATCTGCTGAAATGTATCCCAGACTTACCAGAGGATGTGCCTAGGAGTTCTCATGGTTTTGAACTTTGATGAGGAGAAATGA
>NW_004524633.1:6397096-6405165 GCF_000260255.1 Octodon degus
TGGTTGTTAGGGCCTTCATTAACTCACTGGTCTCTCAGGTGCTTATTAGATACATGGTCCAAGTAGACTGTGAGAGACAAGTGGGTTTAGGGGTTTTGTCCAGAGCTCTGGAGGTTAAAATGCAAGGAGAGGGGGAGCCGAGCTGGGCCTCATCCTGCAGGGGGGTGGACCATGTGCTCTCTTACCTCCTGTAGTATGTGACGTGTCCTTCTTTGAAGTCAAACTTGTGCAGGAGAGCTTGCCCGTCAAACAGATGGTAGAAAGGCTCAGATCCTACCTCGAAGAGTCCCGGTCCACAGCGGAGGAGACTGCCGGTGAGCCAGAGGGGAACCCTGCCTGAGAGGAAGTGGCACACATGACCCTGTTTCATGTCCCTGCTCCACGACTGGACTCCCTGCTTGTGAACTGGACCAGCAGCGGCCCAGGCAGCCTCTGCTGCACACGGCTGCAGTGGCTCAAAGGCACCTGCTGCCTTGAGTCTCCTGTCAGTAGGAGACCCACGTTGGGAGGTGTGGCGATGCTCTAGAGCTTGGATAACAGGCTGGAAGGAGCGCGAGCAAAGCACCTTGAGCTGAATGGGATTCTACACCTAACAGCCTTCCTCAGATGCCCTCTTGCCAACTCTCTTTTAAAAAAGGAATTTAAAAATGTTTGAAGGGCTGGCCTGATAGCTCAGCGGACTAAAGTGCCTGCTTAGGTAGAGCGCAGCAGCCAGGGTTCAATCCCTGGCGTGTCATGCTAGCCCCGCCCCCGCGGTGTGCTGAGATGGCGATTGAGACTGGGCATGGTGGCGCACACCTGTAATTCCAGCCCTTGGGAGGCTGAAAACAGGGGAATCACCGTGAGTCCGATCTGTGTAGTAAGACCCTGTAGACCCTGTCCTAAATACAGAAAAATAAAGTTCAAAGTATTTCGGTAGGTTGAAGAGTAGAGGATAGATTAGGAACAGAGATAAAAGAATTTTATAAAGATGCATCTAGAGAAGAAATCATTAAATAAGTAAACCCAGGAATATCACCTCACTACAGCTTAGAACCTCACTCTCCCAGGGTATGAATCGCTGTGCAGAGGAAGGCCAGCAGCAGGAGGTGCTAGGCGGGGCTGGGTGTTAAGACCCGGAATCTGCTCCGCCTGGGCTCAGATGGCGTGGCTTAATTAAAAGCGCAGTGTATTAAATTTTGATTGGTAGCTAGATTAACTAGCATCAGATGAACTAGATTGCTTAACTAGATTGCTAGCATCAGAATCTAATAGGTGAGAATCTCGGTGAGAATAGTTGAGAAAACATTTGCCTCCTACTTTCTATCGTGCAAAACAGGAAGCGGGTGGAGGCAAGAGAGCTGCCTGGCTCTGGCTCCCTGTTAGCCCCAGTGAGGGGCCTGGTGGGGGATGGCGTGCTGGGCCAGGGTAGCTCGGTAGCAGTAGCCGCTGTCCACTGATTTCCCTCATGTGCTGCAGTGTAGGGTGAGTCTTTCTGTTTCTATTGCTTGGTTCAATCTTCACAACATCTCCATGAAGTCAACTTTGTTTGAGGGGGGTTAGGGTTTTGAGGTTCAGAGAGTTTAAGGAATTTATAGAATTCACAGATGGTGTAATAAAAGAACTAGGACTACGCCCACATCTACCTGACTACAGAACCAGGCTGATGGGCATGAAACCCAGTACCCTTTAATGGAGTGTTCCCACATGCTCGTCACCAGGCTGTCACTATGAGGGCCTGGGGGGAGACATTTATAGAACATTTACTGTGGGTCATGCTCTGAGCCGGGCGCTGTGGTTTTGGAGATGACAGAGACGTGGAGTCCTGTGCCTGAGCAGCGCTGCTGGGTGGCGTTTCTCTGCACCCCAGAAGTGAAGGTAGATGTAAAGGCATGATCCCTCATAGAAAAACCTTGAACCTCCAGATTCTGTCCTCTGGAGCCCCGAGCGACACTGAGAGATGCCAAAGAGACAGAGACTCCACAGAAAAGAAGATGGCGCAGCTTCCGGGGGTGCGACACCAACCTGTAACATGTGCCGTGAGTGGCGAGGACAGCTCCTCCACAGTTTCGAACAGTTTCTTGTATCCACTGGCAGGGTGTTCAACTCTGAAATGGGGTAAGGAGCGGAAGGAAGGCCATGCTGATTCTCAAAAGAGGCTGCTGTCCTGGATGGAAGGTGACCGGGGCTCTGCCACAAGTGCCACTACCAGTCAGGTGTTAGCCTGAAAGCGCTGGGGTGTGTGGTGCAGAAACAGGCGCCTGCTCTGTGCCCTTGCGTCGCGGGTTGTGGTCCCTCCACACACCTGGGCTCATGGCAGACTTACTCCTGCCCTCTGCGATTTCTCCTCATTTCTGGAGACAGTTCAGGCAAGGCTGCTGCTGTCGCTGCTCCTCCTAAACTCTGATCCCACACAAGGCGCTGGGCAAAAATTGCCCTGCCCGATGGACACACATTGCCTGACCACCTCATGAGGAGACCTGGCTCCTACACACTGGGAGACAACAGCATGTAGGTGTGGGTACCTCATTCCCAATTGTTTCTTGTCTCCCCATCACCCCATTTCTGTACTAACCCCCAAGAACTACAGTGCTTTTTTAAAAAAATAGGTGAAAGATTTCAAGTTCTACATAATTTTCTTGCATCTTCTTTTTTTCTGTCTTTCTATTATCTATCTATCTATCTATCTATCTATCTATCTATCTATCTATCTATCTATTTAGTTTGGAGATAGGGTCTGTGTGGTTCAGGCTGGCTTTGAGCTACTCCTGGCATGTACTTCTGGCAATCCTCCTGCCTCAGTCTCAGAAGTGCTGTAATTAGAGGAGTGACTGATGCTAGTTTTTGCTTGTTTCTTCCATTTTATGACATCTTAGAGTGGGAGCTCTGACCACACTTCCTAATTATAATTACTTTTATTAAGCCCTCGTGTTCCACATACTATAAAACACTGTGTGATGTTAGCTGATTCAGATCTCCTAGCAGTGCCCTGTTGAGTGCTAGGGTCATCCCCATTGTATGCGTGGAAGTCCCGTTGTCACATGGCTAGGAAATGACCAAGCAAGCAGTGAGCCCAAGACTGCCTGAGATGCAAAATAGTCCTTCTTTTTTTTTTTTTTTTTTTTTTGCGGAACTGAGGATTGAACTCAGATCCTTGCATTTGCCAGTCAAGCGCTTATCCTACTGAGCCATCTCCCCGGCCCCAGTCCTTCATTTTCATCCCCTTTTTTATTTAGTTTTGTCAGAGATAGACCATTTTGCATCTGTATATACAAAATAGGATAGATATACAGCTACTTTCTCTTAATTCAATGAGAAGAAAGATGTGTACTAATAGTGTCTGGACAGGATATCCTGTCTGCTTCTTGTGCTATGGATAGCCACTACGAAGACAACAATATGCAATTTATTAATTATTGTAACTGTCCTACTAATCAGTTTTGAAACTCTCTCATTGCTATTTGTTTCTCAATAAAATTAATAAAGCAAACAAACAAGTAAGCCTGGAGCTCAGAACTGTTCCCACATCCTGGTCTGCGTTGCACAGCTTGACCACCATTTACCCCCAAATTCTACACATTGACCTGAACATGGAGAGGACTCCTCCCTGCAGACCCAAGGGTTTCCACGAACGGCCCGCCAGCCAATGCCTTCTGTCCAGGAGCACTTAATTCCCACCCAAAGCCACCCTGATGTCCCTTTACACACCTCCCAGAGCTACTTACTGGATAGACATTTTCCTAGCGGAGGAGCAAGAGTCCTGGCAGCAGCTGCGGGATGCGGAAGCGGGTCCTCCCCAGGGGCTTTTGTAGGCCTTCTAAATCCCCCTTGGCAGGGAGTTAGGCTCTGGGAATCTTGTTCCACCCCCAGGCTCGGGAAGGAGGAACAGAAGGGGCTTTGAGGGCCCAGCGCCGCCTGCTGCTGAGCATTAGCCGTCTCGCCGCTTCCTGCAGAGACCTCAACCCTCCGGTGGAGAACCAGAAGCAGCTTAGAGAGAGGAGGTGTGTGGGCGTGGCCGGCGGCTGCTCAGTGCCTGAGCTGACCAGGGGAATCGCACGCGACTGGGCCCTTCTCTGACCCCATTTCCCGCTTCCCCCAGGGCCTTGTCATTCTCACGCACCTTACTTATCTGTTCACTTGCTTTCTTTCTAATCTGTGACACATCCCCTATAACCTGGACGGAGAGCGGTCCTGGGCAGAGACGGCTCCTTGTCCTCCCGAGTCTTGTGGCTCCGCAAGGGAAACAGGAAACCAACACGCACACTACCGCACACCCTTCGCTTTGAGCTGACACTGGAAAGTGGAGGGCGACCCCTCGCCAGTGTGGCTGCCAGCCAGCGCCCACACAGTCCCCTGAGGATGACGCTCTTGTCCTGCCTTCTCTGGTCGCTGTGGCTGGTGCCCTGCTCCCCTTCCTGTGCGCCGTGCTTCGGTCTGCACACAGCGCTGCCCACACCTTCTCCTCCCTGTCTCCACGCTCGTCCTGCATCTGCTTGCACTGTCTCTGGAAAAGAGAGCTTGCAGCCTGGGCCAGTTATCACTGGGACTTTTTTTCCCTTGAGAAACTAAATGGTTTTAAATGTAATAGGTAGACATGATTCCTTATCCTGGAGCTCTACCTCAACCGAACTGCCTAAGCACGAGCCTGAGCCCTCCGCGAGGTCCGCGCAGGGGCTTCCCTGCGAACCGCTCTCAGTGTGGACACCCGCCCCGCGTTTTGGTCGCCCCCCGCCCCCAGCAGTTAGTGTGGGCAGCTGGCCCTGCATCTGCCCCTGCGGCTGGGCCTGCCCCCTCACTGCGCTGACCCAGGGCTCAGCCTGCTGAGCGCAGTGCCTTGAGACGGGCTGTCCCGTAAATGTGACTTTGTCAGTTCCGTGGCACAGCCAGCGGGGCTCTGGCGCCCTTGCAGACAGAGATGCGCGGGAGCTGTCTGGCTGCCCTGCTGTGTCCCCTACTCCCCACAGCACCGTCAGAGGCCATATGGTCTTTCCTTTCAAGGAAAGTCTGACCTTGTCCCTTTGGCGTTTGAAGAGGTCCGCATAATGGACAGTAAAGTCCAAGTGCCCGAGCGAGCGCGGCTGTCAGATCCTCCGCCCCGCTCCCTGCCTGCTTCCCCGGGTCGGGTCCTGAGGGCCACTAGCTCACTAGTGCCTCGGCAGTGCTGAGCTGCTCAGTCGTGCTCACGGATGTCTGCTGCTTCAGCCTCCCTTTCTTCACTTTAGCCTTCATCCCTTGTCCATGTGGCATGTGTCCTGTTTTGTCACAACTTTGATGACGCTCTAACTTCCCATGATGCCTCAGCGATGATGCTGTTGTGCTGTTTTCCTGAAACTCGCATGTATTTTTCTGTGTGAATCATACATTATTTTGCTTGCTAGCGAATCTTTCACTTCACAGTGTGTGTGTGTGAAAGAGACAAAGAGAGAAAGAGGGAGAACTTGTTGCTTATTGTACAGAAATAGAATTAAGTCACTCCCAGCACTGTGATATTTGGTCAGCTGTCCAATACCTCTCAGACAGAATCTCCCAGGGAAGCTCTGGCAGGCTAGCGGGTGACCCCTGCACACAAGGTCTGTGTCAGGCAGCCTTCCCTGCCCCCTCTGTCCTCACCATGGCCAGAATGTAGTCTCTCTTGGCATCATTTAAAAACTATCAGCAGGGGCTGGTGAGATGCCTCAGTGGTCTAAAGCACCTACTTAGAACAAGCTAAGCTAAGCAAAGCATAGGGACCCAGTTCAATCCCCCAGCACCACATGCCAGCCAACCCCGCCCCCTGGTGGGCTGAGCCGACCCCCCCCCCACAAAATAAATAAATAAATGTTAAAAAAATAATTAAAAAAAATAAAAACTATCAGCAGCTAACGGGAGGCTGTTAGGAAAACTGAAGAAGCTGCTGGGGGCTGTCAGAAGCTGTAAGGAGCCACTGGCGAGCCTGCTGGAGGACCTTGTCATGCTGCTTTCCTGGCTGTTTTCATCAGAGGAAGAGCTTAGGACTTTGTTGGTGCTGAGAATGGCTGCGGGTCGTTTTGGGGAGCTCTGGTCCTCACTTTGAGCATTGCTTCCTGGCTCCAGAAGGGAGGATGGCGCACAGCTTGGTCTCCTGGAGAACTTCTTGTGTTGGCTTTCCTGACGGGAGCATGGCTTTCCTCACCCTCAGAGGAGCTCTGGACCTCATGGTTGCTGAGGACAGCTGTGGTGCTCTTCAGGGGAGCTCTGGTCCTTACTTTGAGCGTTGCTTCCCGGCCCCAGCGCAGACCCCTCAGCCTGCTGGCCCAGATCCTTCATCCCGCTGGGGCAGACCTTCTAGCTTCCGCCACTGACCTGTGGGCCTTCCTTCCCAGTGCAGATCCGTGAAACTGGCCTGCATGAGACTTTGTCCTGAGCTCTAGGCCTCCAATGGGACTTGTGGGAGGCATTGTTATGAACTCCAGGTCTTCAGCTGGACTCATGCAGGATATTGTCATGGAGTCCAGGCCCTCAGCTGGGTTCTCTGGCCTTTAGTGTGTGGGCAGATTTCCTGTGCTCTCTTTTTGTATATGTTTCTTTGGGAGACCATTATAAATAATCTTACAATTGTGTGTCCTGTATTGTGTTGTTCCCCCTGTAAAACTCCAAATCATGACAGTAACATTGTGATGGGGCACAAGAACCCAAAACTTATTTATTGAGGAGAAAGTGGACAATGAGCAATTGAGAATATTTTTTTTTTTATCAGTGGTGAGTATTTAAAGATTTGGTTTAGTTTTTCTAAGGAATCTGAAATATTTTACTTAAAATCTTAATCATGCTCTGATTTTAATTAATCTGCCTCAGTTGACAGCCTTGCAAAAGCAATCTGGGTCAGCTGTATCGAATTAGTGGTGGGTCTGCTACCAAAGCCCACAGCGTTCCTGTGAGTGCTCAGGACCAGTCAATGCACGGCAAAGCAAAGAAGAACGGGGAGTTGGAATCTTCTAGAATGGAAACTCCTTGGCCAAGAGCACTGCTCGTCAAATGTGGACATAAGCCACTTAGCCTCCTTCTACAGGCATCAGACAAAGAGCTATTCTCATAGCATTAGGAGCCTTGGAGGTGCTGATCCAGTCTGTGGAGTTATTAGGTTACTTAGTGGATAAGAAGGCTCAGGCAGTGGAAGAATAGGTTTCCTGATAGGAGAGAGCTGTTTGTACAGTTGGCTGACGGTCCCCACTTACCTTACTCCTCTCCTTACCAGAATGATCTGCTTTTATGTTTGTTTCTCAACTTGGAAAGTTTCTCAAGGGGGGAACTCTATTATATTTGTTTCTGTCATGTAGACCCTTTACCTAGTAAGTGGTTTAGACCATTGAAATGCTGTTTTTTTTTTAAAATTTGAACTTTCATTTGTTGTATTCTAGCATTCAGAAATAAATATGATTTTTGTACATTAATCTTATATCCTGTAACCTTTCCAAACTGTCACCTATTAGGTTTAGTACTTTTCTTGTTAAAGGCGATCACGTTTTCAATTTTCAATGAATGGTAGTTTTGCTTCTTTTCTATTTCGTATAGTTTCTAATTCTTCTTTCCTGCAATCCCGCTCTTCATTCCTTTATTCCTTCTTTCTTATCTTTTCTCTTTTACCTTCCATTTCTTCTGCTCTTCAGTAATGCATTGGTCAGACTCTTCCCACAAAAAAAAAAAACTGTTGTTACAGTGAAGTAAGAGAAGTCTTGGCACTCGCTTGATTTTTTTTTTTTTTTTCATTTAATTCTGGAAACTGCATCAAAGGCCTTTATCCTGGGCTACATTCTCAGCCCTTTTAATTTATTTTTTATTTTGTGATAAGGCCCCAACGAGTTGCTACATTGTCCATGCTGGGCTCTAGTTTGCAATACTTCTGCCTCAGCCTCCCTGGTGTGTGCCAGCACACCTGGCTTCTCGCTGATCTTAAGAAAGCGTTGCGTATTTCACCGCTAACTACGATGTTAGCTGGGGTTTTCATCAGTGCCCTTTATCAGGCCGAGGAAATGTACTTGTGGTTCTACTTGTGTGAGGTTTGTGTGTGTGTGTTCTTCTTCTTCTTCTTCTTCTTCTTCTTCTTCTTCTTCTTCTTCTTCTTCTTCTTCTTC
>NW_004524633.1:6405330-6408208 GCF_000260255.1 Octodon degus
TCCTCTTCTTCTTCTTCTTCTTCTTCTTCTTCTTCTTCTTCTTCTTCTTCTTCTTCTTCTTCTTCTTCTTCTTCTTCTTCTTCTTCTTGTTTTCTTTCTTTTTAGCTTCTTAATTTTTCAGTGTTGAGGACTGACCCCAGAGCTTCCTGCCTGCTAGACAAGCATGCTCCCACTGGGCTAATCTCCAGCCCCACGTGTTGAGGCAGTTGAATGACAGTGAGTGAAGACCAGCTCCCACCAGAGAGACCAACAGTGTAGGAACTGGGACGCTTTCACCGTGAGCCTGCCTGTGACCGACGTCCTAGGCCCTCAAGTCAGGACTAACAAATTGTGGTACTGGCGTGAGCCTTGCCTTCAGGTTACGTAATTTTCAGGTAGGCATAGCAACAACATTTCCACACTCGCAGGAATTTTGAAAAATCGCCGCACAACTGTTACGAAGTTTACGCTTTCCTGGACACTGGTCCTGACGTTGTGGTTTAACATTTACCCTACTTCCTAAGCTATTGTGTTTGTTCCCTTTCTTATGGTCTTGTTTTTCTGAGTGGATTTATGGCTCACTGCAGGGAAGGGGTTGAGAGGGAGTAAACTCATCTACAGATTAAGTGAACGTCAGTGATTTTTGTTAAAATGGAGTTACAGCAAGAAAATGGAGTCTCTCTTGCCCCATCAGTGTGAGTGTTTTTTTAATCTGGATTGTGTCAAATGTGTTTTCGATGTGTGCTAAAATGATTATATGGATATTCTTCATTTCATTTGTGAAAATAATAAATTATGTTAGTATACTGCACTAATTTTGCACTTGAGATTAACCAGAACACATGTTTAGTTTTTTTCAACTTTCAGATTGTACTAGTTACGTTTTTAAGAGTTTTTGCATTTGTGTTCATGTAAGAATATATTGGTCTTTGGTATGTTCACTGCTTTTTCTTTCTTTCTGCTTTAGCAAGATAATTCTGGTTTCAAAGAATTAGAAATTACTTCTGAAATTTGCCAGTGTATTTGTTTAGCATTATTATTTCTTCTTTGAATATTTAGCAGAATTAACCATTAAATTTGAGTCTCTAAATTTTTTCTTTTTTAAAAAAATAAGATTTGAAATCCAGATTCTATTTTTTAGTGGGTCTGACACTTCTTAGGTCATCATGTCATCTTATAGATTTGGTAGTTTATGTCTTTCAAAGAATTTATTATTTTATAGAAGTTATTGAATGTATTGGTATGAAGTTGTTCATAATACCCTGTTATTGCTTTAATATGTACTTGTAGAATTTATGGTATATTCTGCCTCTCAGTTCTGGTATTGATAGTTTGTATTTTCAGTCTTTTTTATATTTGGCCAGAGATTTATTAATTTTTTTGATCTTCTCAAAGCATCATATTTTTACTTTCAATCTAGTTATGTCCTTATGTTCAAATTGCACCTTTTGTAGGCAGAATATAATTTGATCTTGTTTATTTAATCCAGTCTGACAATGTGTCTTTTAATTGGCACCCTTTATATTTGCTGTGATTATTGAAGTTATTAGACATCAATCGTCTTTTTTTTTTTTTTTTTTTTCAGAACCAGGGATTGAACTCAGGACCTTGCGCTTGTCAGGGAAGTGCTTATTCTACTGAGCCATCTCCCGGCCCCTCAATCATCTTTTATAACAGAGTGCATTCTCTAAATTTCTCTTTTGCTGTGAATTCTAGTCACACCCTTCTCTGTTCATCTCTTTAGTTATTTAATTCACTTGATTTTTCTGTCTTCTTTTGGATTAACCAAGTTCTTTCATTTTTTAGTAGTTCATATTTGCAGCACATAATGAACACATTCATGATGAGGAGCTGGTATATACGAATATCATACCCTAAATTCAAGTCATTTTTGAATTGAAATCTTTTCCATATCAAACATTGTGTTTTTGACCTCTGGAATTTCTATTAGGGTCTTAGGAGTATCTCCCATGTCTCGACTTCACTTTTGAATATGCAGACTACAGTTATGATGCATGTTTTAATGCGCTTGTGTGCTAATCCTAACATGTGTCAATTCAATTCTGCATTGGGATTATTTTATCTTAGTTGTAGATGATATTGCTTCCTTGAATACCTGTTAATTTTTGCTTGGATGCTAGCCATTTTACTTTGTACTTCATTGGGTGCTGGATTTGTCTATATTCTTTCAAATGTTCTTGAACTTCATTTTGAGGCTTACTCTTACTGGAAAAAGATGTCATTTTTGGGAGGTAAGAGTTTAAGATTTATTAAGTAGGATTGAGTTACCACATGACTTAAAACCACACTAAAGCTTCTGTTCTCTCAATGGATAACAAGGGCTTTATTTTCATTTTTAGTTTTTCCATTTGGTTGATGTGAGCAGGTGCCATTCCTAGATCTGTGTGGCTGCCTAATACTTCTAGTGCTCGTCCGGTCTCTTTTGCTCTTGTAATGTCCTCATGGAGAGACCATGATTAGTGTGCCAGATAAGTACCTCAGGTGTACATACTACAGAGCTTCAAAGTTCCCTCTCAAAATTTCCCTTTTGTACTCCCTTCTATAAATTCTAGTTATATTCTTCCCTGAGAGTTCTAGCTCCATATCTCTGTTCTGGAAGTCTCCCAGGTTTTTCTAGCTTCACTCTCTGAGCTCCACAATCTGGAAACCTTTCGTAGTTGTATGATAGAATAGTTGGATGACTTGCCTTGTTTAGTGATCAGTATTCTTTCTTGGCATGTGTGTAGTATCTTGAACCCTATTATTTCATTTTTAATTGTTTGAAGCAAGAAGGTAAATATAGGAACTTAGAAAAAATGGGGTATACCGATGAATGTCCATTTTGTATCTGTGTATTCAAAGAGGTTGGGATAGATATATAGTTGCATTCTCTTAATGA
>NW_004524633.1:6408653-6426706 GCF_000260255.1 Octodon degus
GGTCTTTTATCTATGTTCATTTGATTTTAATACGGGGTGAAAGATAAAGCTCTAGATGTGTTCTTACATGTGTGGATAGGTAGTTCCTCTGGCACTATCTGTTAAGCAGGATATGTTTTCTGCACATGTTTTTACCCTTTTGTAAAAAATGAAAAGGCTAATGCTGTGTTTGGGGTATGGTTTGTGCCCTCAATTTCTGTTCCAATAATAAAAATGTCTGGTTTTGTACTGGTAAAAAATTAATAATTTTGGAGAATATCCGAGCTTCATATCAATTAGTTTGGAAAGGGTGTGTGGAGGAACTTTTTCTTGTGAATCTTTGACTGTGGGAAAATGATATTATGGAGTTCAATGGCTTAAAGTCAGCAGAAGTGACAGAGGGGCAGCAGAGGCTTGACAGCATGGGAGGCAGGAAACGGAGCAGAGGTGATTACAAAGAGTGTCTCTCAAACAAAGCCGCTAAAGTAAGCTTCATCCTAGTGGGAAGGCAAACAACATAAACAGTCAAATAAATGAAAAACAAAGAAAAATGTGATAAAAATTACAACACAAGTTTATGCTTCCCTTGTTACGGCATTTGTCACATTCTGAGGTATAATCGAAAAATATGGTGAATATTTAAATTTTTAAAATTTAGGAGAATGAAAGACTAATTGTTGCTCTCCTTCATGAACCTTTCCCCTCTCTCCTAACCCATGCATCTGTCTCCCGTGCCACTTTCTGGAGCCCTTGCTCCCTAGTGTCTTTAGTTGTGCTGTGCTGGCTGCCTCAGTGTCCTAAACTGATTCTTAATGTTGTCTTTTTTGGTTATTCTGACTTTGAAGAAGAGGCAGAAGTCATACAGTGCCCCATCTGGTGAGCAAAGTGCGTGAGGGTGCAGTGTGGGGTTCTCACGAGCCTGCCTTCCTCCAGGCTGGCGCGCGGCAGCAGCGTTCACCGACTTCAGCCTGTCCATGTGAGCACAACTCAATTCTTGCTAGTGTGGTACAGACAGGGCTGGCAAGAGAAGGAAAAGAGGGCTACAGCCTATGTGTGTGAAGCCATGGCAACTGGGTCCTTGTATTAGAGTCTACATTTGGGACATCCTGTCAATGAATGAATAACGGAGGAATGGATCACAAACTCCTGTATCTGTTGCAAGGTAGAATCACTATCAGAGGACTCTGGAAGGGTAGTTTGAAGAAGAGAAGTTGAATTCTTTTCCACAATTGGATCTATATTCCATGCGGGTGTTGTTATTAGGATTTATAGAGAGAATTCTCATTTCTCAGGAGGTGTCCTCTAAAGTTTCCCCTGTTACAAATTGGATTTTTTAGATAACCAAATGGATTTGGGCCTCTGTAGAGAATGGACAAGCGAGTTATTCTGTAAAATGTCTTTTAGTGCAGGCCGAGCTGTGGAAGCCAGGGTTCAATACCCTAAATTAAAAGCAAGTTTGCCAAGAGGTGACCCCTGCAAGCAGAGATCGCTTCTTCGTGGGCCCTCAGAGGCAGTTAGCAGCATCCTACAGGGGCTCACGGGAGAGGGGAGCAGCACTCACGCGGAAACGCGGGGAGGGCTCGAGCAAGTTACGGGGCTTCAACTTCATTTTATAATTAAATGTTTGGGAAAGATCTGATAAGGCATCAAATGCAATTACAAAAAGGTAAAATAGCAGAAAATAGCCTATTAAAGATGCCCAAATCAAATTTGTTGAATTAGTTGTTTCTCAAATCTGCTTATCTTGCATGGAGAGGAAAAACAGCTGAGGGGGAAAAAGAGCAGACTAGGAGGCTCTAATAGCTTAGCGGGCACGCTTTGCTGATGAGTTTGCAGCTGCTGATAGCAGCTCGGAAATGTGCGTTAAAGCTGTGAAATATTCCACGCAACCACGACAGCATCTTTTTCTGGTATCAGTCAAAGGTGCAGAAGTTCACATTCCCTCCCTCTGTAAATCCTGCACAATCTTTATTCAGCTAAGCTGAGCACGTCTGTCCAGGCTGTGTGCAGTGGAGGCAATTACTCAAAGATTCTTGGTTTTAAAGAACACGGAGACTTTTATTGTTTATGTTTCTGAATGAACATCTTTTTGTTTTTTGTTTGAGTCATCTATTGTTGAATCAAATTTACATTTTATTATTTTTCATGGCAACAAGACTTTGAGCACCGAGAATACTATTTTTTTCCATTCCTTGATTAGAAGTGTTCCATGCAAGTAGGAGTCCTCCTTACAACTAGATTTGGAAAGATTTCTAATCCATTGAAATTACATTTTACCTGTTACCGAAAGAAAAACACCCCATCTTTGTGGTGAGGAAACCTCAGTGGTCTAAGCACCTGCCTGGCAAGCTCAAGGACCCAAGTTCAATTCCCAGTACCACATGCCATGCTGGCCCTGGAACTCCAGGTGCGTCTAGCCAGCCACTGAAACCAGGCCTGGTGGTGCACGCCTGTAATTCCAGCACTGGGGCAGCTGAGACAGGAGGAGCACTAAGAGTCCGAACTGCATACAGAGATCCTGTACCAAATAAATAAATAAATAAATAACACATCTTAGTTTATAATGGATGTAAAATTCATGAATAGATTTATTTTAATCAAGAATTAAAATACAAAATGGGGTAGGAAAAACCTTCACAGGAACATCTGTACTGTGGAAGTGAGGAAAACTATCTCAGCCAGTCTTTGGGCTACTGGACCCTTTTAGATAGTCTGGCAAGAGAAATAAAAAGCAAAAGGAATGACCAAGAATTCCTTCTTCCTCGATTTCTCACATCTAAACCTAGATTTACCTATCATGTGTCTGTCTTTCTATCTAATGCTATCTATCTATCTATCTATCTATCTATCTATCTATCTATCTATCATCTATCAATCATCTGTATTGAGCATTGAACACCCCAGGGTCTTGTACATGCTCAGCAGGTTCTGTACCAATGAGCAACACCCCTGGCTCCAGCGTTAGATTAAATATAATATACTATCTGAGTTTACAGGAACAAATATATTTATTGAACTAACTAATATGGTAAAACTATCATCAATTCAATGACATTCAGTTGTGTTAATGACATGCAATTTTGCTTAAGTAAACTGGCATAACCAAAGACATTGACTTTCGAGAGCTTAGAGATAATGGTCCAAATCTTCCATTTTACATGGTAGAAAATTATGTTTCAAAAATATTACTTACATAATTTATTAGTAAAAGTCTGACCTTTGGTGACTTTTACTCTCAATTTAATCAAAGTTGAAATGGTCTTGTTATAGGACATAACTAGCATTGAGGTACGTTTCAGCAAATTCATTTTTACGTGAATCAGTCTTACTCCTTTCTCCCTACCTAGAGAATGTCTGTTCCCTCGGCCCCTGTGTGGGCCCCACTGACGGCACTAGCACTTTCCCATGTCCCTGCTAATTGCCCAAGGAGGGGGGAGATCCCTAGGCGCTGGCCCCCAGTTAGCCCTGTGCCTGACCTGTAGAGACAGCATGCCCAGACTGACAGTGCTTCCAGGCCGAGGTCACTTTCACTGGGGAAAATGGGAGACCATGAGTCTGAATCCAGCTTTCAGCACTCATTAAGCTGCTTAGAATTCACCTACGCAATCAAGGCCCTTCTACTTGGGAGGAGTCAGTGTTTAGCAAACACATTCGGCCCTATGAGCCCCAGAACCTATGTACTTGTGAGAGACAGAGCTTCTCCTCCTGCAGGTTCTGAATTGTCAGGTCTGCTGCGGCAGATTAGGTAAGGCCAAGGGGCACCAATTAGGGCTGCCCAGCAGAGACCAGGCGCCCACACAGAGTGTAGTGGCTGAGTCAGGAAAGGACAGGCTTGAAGCTAGGACCTAGACACAAAGGCCGAAGACCTTGGTCACGCTGGTCAGGGCATGCATCAAATGCTCTAGAATGAAATAGTGTGCTTCTCCTAGAATTGTACAATTAGGCTAGTGTTGGTATGTCAAATTAAAAGTCCCTATGGGTCATGATGTTCCCAATGTCTGGCACCTTTATCACTAGGTACATTTTACTGGAACTAAAATAAAATGTACTACATAGCAATGGCAAAGAAATCTTATACAGAGCAATTCTTCCCATAAAAAATGACAATGAATGCTGGAGAGGTTGTAGGTTTTTTTTTTTTTTTTTTTTTTTCGGTACTAGAGGTTGAACTCAGGCCCTTATACTTGCCAGGGAAGTGCTTATTCCACTGAGCCATCTCCCCAGCCCAAACGGATGTGAGTGTTTTTTGTTTTTTGTTGTTTGTTTTTTTTTCCCGGAACCGGGGATTGAATTTAGGCCCTTGCACTTGCCAGGAAAGTGCTTATTCTACTGAACCATCTCCCCGGCCCCTGGAGAGGTTGTAGGAGAAAAGAAATCTTTCTACACAGTTGGTGGAAATGTAGACTAGCAAATCACTATGGAAATTCCTTAGAAAATTAAGAATAAAGATCCAGTGTGATCCAGCTATATATACATCTTCCTGAAAAAGTGAAAGACATTATGTAACATGCACATTATATTACATGCATACCCATGTGTGTAGAAGTATGATTCATAAAAGCTAAATCTTAGAAGCAGCCTACATGACATCAACAGATGAATGAGTGAAGACATATAGTATTTATACACCATGGAGGACTACTCTGCCTTGAAGAAGGCTACTTTTGAGTTATCCGTAGAAAGATGGATTCACCTTGAGACCATAATGCTAAGTGAAATAAATCAGGTATGGAAGGTTAAATACCACATGGTTTTTCTTATTGGAGAAGCTCAAATTATAAAAAATTTAAAGAGCAAAATAAGAGATAGATGATGGGAAACATGGAGGTGGGCTGTGAAGATGGCAAGGGTACTAGGAAATGGGGGCAACTGTAGGGAGGGAAGGAGAAATGAAAAGGCTCAGGGTGGGGTGCAGTGTGTACCTGCACCGCTTCCCCATGCAGACAATAGCTGTGCGCCACAGACATTTGCTAATAACAAAGGAAAGCGATGGAGAGTTCTGATGCACTAAAACCATTGGCTGAGGCTGTCAGTGCAGAAGCATCTCTACGAATGGTAGGACATCTTTTTCTTCAGTGCTTTAGTCTCTGACTCTTGTTGGAGAGGAATGCCTTTCAGTGTGACAGGAGGCTAACAGTGTTCAAGCTTTCAAATTGTTTGGATTGGCATTAACTTCTGCCTTTATTCCCCTCAACTTCATAAAGTTTATCTTCTGAGGCCATCCCTTCCATTCCCCCATAGAAGGGATTGGGTAAATTACTTCACCTCTCAAGATCTCAGTTTCCTTATTGTAATACAGCAATAAAAACTGTACTTTCTTCAAAGAGTTCTTGTAGAAAATAAGTTAATTATTAATGTGGCATGCTCAGAATAATGTCTGACAAAAAGTGCTTATTATCGTTGTCATTGCAGAATGTGAGTAGTTACAAAGCTGATGGTAAGAAAGGAAGGAGAATTGCTGGACAGTGTGGACGACCAACGACAATGGTGCCCCTCGTTTATATTTTTTTGTTCATGCTCTCTGCAATGTGTCTTGGCCACACCTTCCTGTCAAGGGATGGGGCCTATTTTCCTGCCCATTGAGTCTGAGATGACACAAGACTTCCCTAGACCAGTAAACTGCAATGGAAGGCTTCGGTGTACCACTTCCAGGCCTGATCCTTGACAGGCTGTGCATGGTGCTGCTCTGTCTCTAGGAGCCGTGCCTCTGCCATGAGATGATCCTCAGGCTGGGCTTCGGGGGAGGAAGCAGAGATGAGGTCATTCTAGACCCACCAGGCAGAGAACCTGTCCCTCTGAGTCCAGGTGACGTTGCTAACCTGTGGAACTGTGAGCTAAAGAGGCTGGCGTTGTTTAAGCTTCTAAGCTTCTAGGTAGTATCTTAGCTACTTTTTTTCATCGCTGGTATATGTTACCCAACACCCAGAGTTGAAGGGTGAAAGGTTCATTGAGCTCACAGTTTGTTGGGTTTTCAGTCCATAATCAGCTGGCTCCAAGGCTCCAAGGAAGGGTGACTGCATAGAGGAGAGCAGTTCATGAAGGGAAGAGAAAGTGAAAGCAACAGGAAGACAACACTCTATCCCTTGCCTTGTATCCAGTCTATCAGGATTAGGGCAGTGTGAGTCCAATCAGTGGGCTGATCCAGCAATCACCCACCTTAATCCCAACATTAGATTAATCCCAATCACACACTCTAGAGTCGGCCACTTCCCCCAAAACCCTATGACTGTATGAGGCTTTAGAGGGATAAACTGTAGTACTGGCTTGAAGATCAAAGTTCTTTGATGTTTCTCAGACACCCATACGCCTGCCACATGAGATAGCTTGCTTGTACAAATTACCTACCTGCACACAAAATTTCATGACAAATTGATTTTGGTCTCATTTATTTAGGCCCTCACATATGCCCTGGCACATGAGCTCAAATACTGTTGGGAAAATACATCAGATCAGCCTGGCAGGCAAAGCAAGTTTGTGCTGTACACCGAGGAGTCCTCAGGTAGACCTCAGTTCTCTCCCTAGAGTGCTTCACTGACAGTTCTGCAAATTACCTCACAAACATTGGTTGAGCATGTTGAGCATCCTCCACGCCCGGCACAGCTATAGACACAGGGGAGATCTCAACCAATGCACACAAGCTCTTCCTTCCAATATGGGTATTACTTTCCAGTTTCTGCTGTCACAGATTGCCACATACATTTATTATCTTATAGTTGTGGAGGTCAGAAGCCTGAAATGGTTTCACAGGCTGGTTCCTTCAGGAAAGAGAGAATCTGTTTCCTTGACCTTTCCAGTTTCTAGTGTAGGATAGTTACGTGGTGTCAACTTGAATGAGAATTACCTAGTGGTTTGGTTCAGCCCAGTTCTGGGACTGATTGGATGAGTGACTTCCTGAACAGGGAAGCCTCACTCTGAATGTGGGTGGCACCAGCCAAAAGGCTTGTGCCTGAAAGGAATAAAAAGGGAAAGAAGGGAGTCTCACTTTTCTATGTTGCCAGTCTTTACCATTGCCTTTAGTCATCCATCACCAGGCTGCCAGCACAGACCCTTTGGCTTTATTTCTATTTATTTATTTATATTTTAAAGAGTAACAACAAAAACAAAAGCAAAGAAAATAGCAAAAACAGAGAAACAGAAACATACAACAATATGTATGGTACAGAATTTCAAAACAAGAATAAAAAATCAACAATGGTTGTTATACTACATATTTTTATTGTCAAATCTGTTGCTCGGGTTAACAGATACAGGTATGCAAGATTGGTCAAAAAATTAAGCATTAATGCTTGCTTTTAATAAACCTTATTTTTTTCTTGTCTTTTTAATTTTTTCATTTATTTTAAAGGGATTATAATAATAATTGATAAGACCTTAGAAATGGTACATACTTAGAAGAACAAGATGAGAGGTATTCAACTTTGGTTTTTGTATTGAGCATTGTTGTCTTTGATGTAGGTGCTCAGATTACAATTTTAGCCCATAGAGTAGTCAAAGTGAAAATTTTAAAAATCAACTGCTACTTAAAAAAAATGATGGAAATTAGTAGTACAATCATCTCAACCATCATGTATATATATTGGCATGATGTTTTTCCTCCTTCTTTTTTTCCTTCTCTTTTCTCCTTTCTCTCATCTTCATTGTTTATTCCTAATGTTCAGTTTCTTTCTGTTTTACTGTATCTATTATACCATTGAGATTTTGTTTATTCCTACCCTAGGGAGACAATATGACATTTGCACACGTGGCCCTGATTTACTTCACTTGTGAGTGTAGCCTCTAGTTACATCGTTACCTGTACAGGCCTAACGTTCATCTTTCTGACAGGGACTTGCGTGGCACTCTGCGGTGAGCCCCAGGCCTTAGACTTCTGGCTGAATCCTCTAGCTCCCAAGCACATAGACTGTCCTTTTGCATTCTTCCCCACCTGACTATGCAGGCAGCCATTGTAAATCCATAATATACGTCATGAAATCTATTCCTCTGCTGAGCCCTGACCAATACCCAGAGCTTGTCCATGTTCCCCGGCCTCCTCTTCCGTCTCTGAATCCAGAAGCACGGCTTCTTTGCTCTGACACTATATCCATTTCATGCCTCTCTTTTGTTCTGGTCATCCTGCCCTCCTTTTATAAGGATCCTTGGGATCATCCAGGATAATTTCCCCTTCTTAAAAATCTTGTTAGAATCTCTTCTGTATGGCCTTCTTTCATCACAGAAGATAAAATAATTATAGGTGTTGGTCTTTAGGGTATGGATTTGAGGCCCCATTATCAACCTACCATAAGGATATTACAGTTAAATCATTTATATGGAATATAGTCTAAATTCTCAACTATGACTCAGAGAAACTTTTCTGCTGCTTTCCCCATCCTCTTCTCTTGTAACTCCTTGCTGCAAATACATAGCCCAGTGATCCCGACCTGCTTCTGACACTCTTTCCTCAGAACACATCCACCACTTCTCACCCTCAGGGTTTCTACCTGTCTATGAGGCCCTACGATCTCCAGCCCTTCCCTTGCATCCCAGCAGCTCTGGCAAAACACAGTCATCCCTCAGGATGTATTGCATATTAGAGATTGGTTCCCCAGCTCTCAGGAAGAGCAAAATTCAAAGTTGCTTGAATTCTTTATATAAAATAGTGTAGTCTTGCATATATCCTATGCATATCCTTCCACATGCTTAAATAATCTCTAGCTTACTTGTAATACATGTAATAGTTTTTATGCTATATTGTTTAGGGAATAAGAATGACAAGAAAAATCTGTACATATTCAGTACAGATATAATTTCTTTTTTTAAAAGTATTTTTAAAAATTAATTTATTTGATACAGGGTCTTGCCATGCAGTTCAAACTCATAGTGATCTTCCTGTCTCAGCCTCTCAAGCACTGGGATTATACCCATGTTTCCCCACACCTGGTTTTGGGCTGGCACAGTATGCCTGGGGTACCAGGAATTGAACTCAAGTCCTTGCACTTGCCAGTCAGTCACTTAGACCACTGAGCTAGCTCCTCAGCCCCAGATATAATTTCTTAAAATATATTTCTTATCCTTGGTGAACTTGTTATGGGTTTCTCAAAATTAAAACCAGATCAGAAGCCAGATTGGATTTTAAGAGCCTTTATTACTGAGCTCAGGGCTGCCTGTTCTCATGCAGGAGAAGACTGATTCGCCCCTAGCCCAGGAAGCAAGGAGTTTTTAAGGCAAAAATAGCATGAGTAAGGGGTCTTTCACAATTTAGGACATGTGCAACTTGCCTGCGTGGAGGCTGCTTGAGTAAATTGTTTTTACAAGATACATCTTAAGCTGACTATGTTTACAGAATTAAATTAGGGAGGAGAGGGATAAGGTTACTCAGTTACTCCTTACTAAACAGCCTTGAATAGAGGGTGAGAACACATTCCTTAGAGTAGATAACAGGAAGCATAAGGGAACCTAACAGTTTTCCATGGTTACAGCTCAAAATTCAGCTGACCCATTACAAACTGAATCTGCAGATAGAGAGTTTATGGCCCTGGTTAGCTTTTCCCAGGCACAACATCACTTTAGCTGAGAAATATTATCCGTAACACCACAGTCCACAAACGCTTCTGTTGGTGAACCCTGTGTTCTAGAAGGAAACTGTTCGACAAGGTTTGCCTCCACCCCACCTCTGCATAGGTGATGAACAGGACCACGTCCACCTTCCCACACAAACACAAACGAGGACTCTTCCCCAGAATGGGACGAATTAAGTCTGCAAACCGAGGTTTCACTGTAACGCCCTTGGCATTTGCTCTTGAAGGACCCCATGCCTACTCACCATCAGTGTTGTGGAAGCCCAGGAGAGCGCTTAGTGTTGTTTTTCTCCTTGAGTCCAGCAGTTCTTCGAGAGCACAACGGGGCCTGCACTTCGGCAGCTTCATCCCTTGTTATGGCATGGTGCACTCAGTAAGGGCTTAAGAAACGTCACCTGGATAAGTACCAGTGAAACTATTCGCCAATTAGCAAATGATACTAGGCAAAAAGGAGGGAGAAGTTGGAATTTTTATATGCAGGTTTAATGGGGGGGGGGGCCTCAGCCTGCCCTAAGGGCGGGGCTGGCGCAGCCTGTGGTTCTGAGGATCAGAACTGCTGTTCCCTGAGCCTGCCTAAACTTACCTACGCAGGCGCTTTAGACCACTGAGCTATCTCACCGGTCCTTTATCTACAGTTTTAAGAAACTTTGGTAAGGACAGATTTCACGGCTGGGCCTGGGGAAGTAGCCACAGACAGAAAGACGCATGGATGGGATGCCAGGAGTCAGCCCGAGGCAGGAAGCTGGGGCGGCCCCTCTCAGCAGGATGCTTTTGATGCGCGCCTGCTTTGATCCCTGCTGTGTAGCTACAGCCCAGGGTGTTCTGCTAGGAAGGAAAACGACTTAGTCTTTCCCGTCCTTGTTTTCCAGGGTGTGATGGCGAAGAAGCACCTGGGGGAGGGGGTGGGTTGTTCTGGTGGTAGAATGAAAGGAAACTAGTCGCTGCAACATGGCTCAGAGCTGAAGCAGAGGAAAGGAGGATGCCACGGGAGGACCCGCGATGTGCAGGAGAGGAGTGCAGAAGGTAGCCCAGAAGACTGTCAGGACGAGAGAGGTCCACGTGGAAGGGCAGGCGCTCAGGAGGGGGTTGACTGAGCTACTCCACGAATGGCACCCTGGGAGCCCGCGCCGGGGGTGGAGGGCATTCTGTCTGCCTCGGAGCACCGTGTGGGGACGCAGGGATCAGCACCTCAGAGACCCCCACACGAAGGAGCAAAGCAGCACAGGGTGGTGGACTATGGCGGGCAGAAGTGGCGTGGGCATGCAGAAAGGCGGCTCCACAGCCCTTCCTGGGGCTCACTGTTAGGAACACAAATTTTGTCATTGTGCCCAAGTTGTATCAGACTTACTAAGTTTATCAGAGGTGTAGATTTAATTCTTTTTGAAAGAAAGCCTCTGTTTTGAAATTATTCTAGGATTGTGCAATGAGCGGAGCCTCCGGTCCTTCTTGTACTAACTTCATGCAGGCGTTATGGGGATGAAGGAAATTTCCACTCCCTTCCCTGAAGGTACACGCTTTCGTTCGCTGGAATAAATGGGTAATAGACATATTAACACAATAACAGGTGTGCTGGAACGTGGAGCTCTCACAGCTCAGTGAGATCCAGAAGGATCTTCCACATTCTTTTACACAGAGGAAAGAATAAGGAGGGGGTTTAGGCGATTCTGAGGGGAACAAATGACTTTTAAGGATGCGGAACCGCCTGGAGACAAGGGCGCCCTGGAAAGTTCCTCTGGGCTCCCGCTGTGGTGTTCGACTTATGGTTTCTTCCTTTGTGATGTCAGTTTCATTTTCCTTAGTGAATGCAATGTTAGTCAGGAGGCGATCGTGCCCCACTTTGGTAGATCCGGTTCTCAAATAGGTAAGGAGACTTTAGAGAAAAGCGTCACCTAGCACCCGCTCATCGCCACCTGATTAATTTCAATAATCAGTGTTATAGTTCGGATGAAAATGTCCCACAAAAGCTCTTGTGTTCAGAGGTGGCTCTGGGCACTGATGCTAACACGAGGGCTCTAACTTCATTTGGGGATTAATTAATCTACTCGTGACTTTCTAATTTGATGGATCCACTGGGCAGTGATGAAAGCGTAGGTGCGGGCCCCTCCTTGAAGGGACTGCGTCAGGAGGGCTTGGCCTTGGACACTAGATCTTGTCACTGGCCCCTGCCTTTCTGACTTTCTTTTTGCTTCCTGGGTCCCCTGAGACAAGCAGCTTCCTCCTCTGCCCCTTCCTACTGCCTCTGTGTTCTGTCTTAAGGCTTATTAATGAAACCTGTTAACCATGGATGGAACCCTTTGAAACGCTGAGCATTTTAGTTGTTTCTTCCTCCTTTACTTTGCTATTTTCAGGTGTTCTGTCACAGCAGCAGGGCACTGAGCTACACAATCAGAAGGAACAAGCTGTGGAGAGCTTTTGCTCTGGTTACAAGGAAAATCCAGCTCTCTGATGCCACACTAAACAGTGAATGGCCAAGTAGCTGTACATGAGCAAATATTTAATGGAACCTGAGTAAAAAAGGAAACATTTTTAAGAATGTGGGGTACTACACAGTTAAGTTGTCCCAGCCCCATATCCTGGTATTGGAAGGGACATATAAGTAGTGGGCAAAATCACTGCAGTTCTTCAAAGGCGTCAATCCATGAGTAGAATACTCCACCCACAAGGCAGGAGGCCTATATATCTTATTTCCTACTAGAATAGTTTCTTATAACATTGCCACTCACTGCACTCATTCAGTGCAGTGACCACCAGGGCATGGATCTCTTCAATCTGTGCATATGGATGCGGATCACAACGGGGTGGAAAGTCATGATTTCCCAAAGTCCTGAGAACCCCTACGCTTGGTCCTTTGTGGTTTAATCTTAAAAGAAAATTAATAACATGATTGCTGGAGTTTTCTCAATGTCTGTTGTGAGGTAGATATTAAGCTAGATAGTTGAGGTACATTCTTCCTAAGCCTTAGAATAGCTCTCCAAGATGTATAGTATCACCCCCCCTTTTACAAATGAGAAAATAGGTTCAGAATATTGAGTATTTCTGAAGTTACCCAGCTAGTAAATAGCAGACCAATGATTCAATCCCTGATCTTACTGCTTACTAAATGGGTTTTAATCATGTTACTTTATCTCCAAAAATGTACGTATCTTAAAAAGCATTATTTCTTGTAATTAAGTGAATATATGTTCATGGTATAAATTTGGGGAATACAGAAATATGTAAGGGAAAAAATCAGTCATGGTATTTCCATTTCATAAACACAAGACACTTCAAGTGACTCACCTTGTTTGCAGTAGTTGTGTTTATTAAGTCGCCATGACTCTGAATTAGTGAGTAATAGTAACAGTGATGCCTTTGGGAGCACCTACGGGAGGAGGCTCTCAGTCAGGAGGTGATGGGTGAGCTAAGGACTGAGGAGTCAGCCTGACTTTGTCAGATGAAGCGTGCAGGGAGATGGGGACCACCCTATGAACAATACAGATGGTTTAGTAAACGCTACTTGATTTGATTCTGAAGGCACTGGAAACAACAGGTAAACTGACTGACCACCAGCATTTTGAGGTGGTGTCCTACAGTTTGAACAGGTTTTACTCCATCTCTTATAGCTCAACTTGTAAATGGTGGATTGCTACAGGGTCCATAAATGTCTGGTTAGACAGTCCAAGGATCTTGTCTTCTGAATTTATCAAGGCAGCTGTACTTGCTTAGCTTTGGACACAAGTGGTGAATTCCATCAAAGCAGAAATTTTGCTGAGTTCTTTGTTAAATAATATCTGGAAATAGAAATTATTCCCATTAAATTTCTAGCTCAGTCATTCTTCTTGAGATAGTAGGTCTTGAGTAGTCTACTCTTTTCTGGTCAATTCTGAGGAAATTTGTACACAGGGGCTCTCAAGAATTGTATATTAAACCATCAGAGAATGTTCATGTAAAATTTAAACTGCTCAATAAAGATTTCTCTTTTCAGATCTGTTTCAGTTAGGAGCAAAGAATAAATGAAGGGAGGAGTAACTATCATTTATGTTTTATATAAGCATAATCTCATATTGTCCTTTTCTAGGTGTTTAAATATATTTATACTTTATTTTTAAAAATAGTGTTGCACTTGACTGAAATTAAGAAAGTAATAAAAATATATTAACAGTAATATTTCTTCATGTCTCCAGAATTCAACAATTGCTATTTATCAATTTCTTATAGTCTCTGTAGGTACAACTGTAAATTTGTATTTAAATATCAAAAGGAATTGGAATGAGCAGAAGGAACAGGATAAACATTAAGCTTCCTAGGCCTTCCATTCACATTGCCTTTTCTTCCAAAAGGTCATGATATAACTCTTAAACAGTTAGGCACGCGGGCAAATATGTCCTTGAGGTTTTTGCTTAAATTGTAAGGGAAAGGGAACTGTTAGTATTTGAGGGCATTTTGCATATTCTTTCTGTTTTAGGAGCTTTATACATGTTATCTCACTTGGACTTTCTTTTTTTAATTTAGGGAAGGGTCTACAGGGTGTTCAGGGTCTCACTACTAGATAAGACTTGTAGTGATCTGCCTGTTTACAGCCTCCCCAGAGCTGGGATTACAGGCGCACCACCACGCCCAGTCTCAGTCTCAGTGCACCCCAGGGGCGGGGCCGGCATGGCAGGCCTGGGGATCAAACCTCCGGCCCCTGTGCCTACTTGCAGGCACTTTAATCCACTGAGCTATTTGGCTGGCCCTTCACTTGGACTTTTAAATCTATGACAAAGAAAGTATTATTTCCATGTTATAAATAAGGAAACTGCACTTGATTAAATTTTTATTAAGACTGCACATAGCTAGTAATTGGTAGTGCCTCAGTTAGAACCCTGTTCTTCATGATGTCAAGGTGGATGCTTAGTCCATATATGTTCTAGGTCCTGTATGTTTATCATTTTGATCATATGTATGTGGACATAAGAATTCACATTAGCTCAGTGGTTCAAAAAAATCCCTAACATATCTGTACCTGGAAATTTGCCCTTCTTAAATTTCTGATGAATAGCACTTTGCATTTGACAGCATAAAGCCCTAAATATTCAGCAGAGTCTAAGAAATCCCCTTTTCTGGAATCCTCTGTCCTGAAAAGAGCAGCATCAGAGGAAGCCTGCAGGTGGCACTGCTGGCTGCAAGTCGCTAAAGCCTAAATCACTGTCACTTTCTTTAAAGAGTATTTAAATAATTACTTTGCAACGTTCAGTATTTTTTAAAAAGTTCCCTTCCACCAGTGCTTGACTGATCTATAAGCCATGCAATTCCTTGCAACTTTTGGTTGATGTTGACCTTTACTTCTCTATTTAATGAACAGTGAATGTGAGGCTTAGCATTCCAGCCCTCCAAATAGGTGGATTATAAAGCCAAGAGGACGCGGAGCATGAATATCAGTTCAACTAAGGGAGAGAGGATCTGATTCTTGGCTTAAGCATAAGGTGCTCATTGACAAATCAGATCACGCAGGTGTCAGGAAGATAGACTGAGACTGCAAGAATCTAAGATAGATGACGTGTTTCCAAGTTATAAATCTGAAAGCTAATGCAAACACAAATACAAAAGTGTGACACATTGTACATAATGAACAAAAATGGCAGGTCTGAGTGTTTTTAGTATGATCATGATTTTAAAGGAAAATTCTTGCTAATTTCTAACCCTAGCAAATCAGATAAGCCTTTTCTTTTTTAAATATGAATAGCATTTTTAATGACATTACTAAATGTTTAGAAAACAGTGAGAAGTATGGCATTGTTTTGCATTCTTACAAATCTCTGTAATGTCTGGTTTAATAGGAAATGGATTCTCATATCTGTTTCTGCATTCAATCTGGTGCAATATGTTATTTTGGCTTAAGTGTATGAAGAAAATCAGCCTTAGTCACACATGCAGCATGAAAAAGAGGAGTGCTTTAAATAGTCTTTTCAAATGATTCTGGATATTCTTTGATACTACAACAAAACTCAGCAGGCTGAACCAGGCTTAGTGGCACACATGGGTAGGCCCAGCTGCTCAGGAGACTGAAGTAAGGGGGTCACTTAAATCCAGGAGTTCAGAGCCAGCCTGAGCAACATAGCAAGACCATCTCCTAAAAACAAATATATGAGAACTCAAAAATTGGTAGCTCCTTAAAGGCTAGTTGGAATGTGGAATTGGAATCTTTAAGAATAAATATTTCGTATTTTGCTTTTAAATTCCATTTATCTATCCTGTCCTTTGAGTGGTTCATACTTATGTACATTATGCATTGATCATTTAGAAAAGATGACTTAATGAGTTATATAAATACTGACAAATTTCACTCATTAACAATTAAAAATAATATTCACTGATACCACTAATCTCATCAGAAAATCTTTAAATAACTGAAGACATCAACCTTTGCAGAGTAAATACATATTGTCTAAAATGCCATTGTCACTTGCAAGCCAGAATCCTATCAGTGGCAACAAATACTGTCAGTTGTTTTCCCTGAAGTGATAAACTCACATTGTATTCTTCTGAAAAAATGTCTGCCAAATACTCGGATCCTAATATCCATAGATGATCCATCAATCACTCCAGATAAGCTTTTGAAGACAAAAAGAGAGCTGCTCCTCCAAGGTTGTCAGAGGTTCTTTGCTGGATGATAAATTATGTAGGATTTAAACTGCCTTTAATTTCCAATCATTTATAATAAGTGGATATTCATTTTAATACTAATCAATCAATATTAAATAAAAAATTAACCAAGACAACCATTTCTCTTACATCTTATGGCTCCATGTCTCTGTCTCTTGGGTGTTACTATAAACACTTTTCTGTTTGTATGAAGGGTAGAGATCTTTGCATGTGGGATGGCTTGCAGAGGTCTCCGTTTAGTGCTGAGCTGTTCCTTCTGTCAGTTGTGCAGAACAGTGGCTGTGCTTTTCTTCGGGAACCAAAGTCAGCTCAAAGGAGCTGGCTCGCCGGGCCTCACCTCTCCTCCCGGGGTTAGGCTCCATGCGATGAGCGGCTTATGAGCAGGTGCAAGCCTCACTTTGGGGCAATTCTGAGCAGTCACCGCAGCTCCAGAGCTCCCTGTGGTCAGCTGTAGCTGTGTCGGAACTGCCCTGCAGCCCATGGCTTCCTTTCACCCCATCCTCCCTCCACTGCTTTCCTGTAGTTGTTGTTCTCAAATAAACTTTCTATGTACAAAGAGTACCCCAGTACTGCGGGGAACCTCACTTAATTGAGACAGCACTGGGAAGGGCCCTAGGAAGCTCACATCAGCTCCCAACTAAAGTGGCAAATGTAAGACAGCATTACTCAGTTGTTTTCTAGATTGTATAGTAATTATTTTTAAAGTTGACATAGTATTTGTTCTTATTTATGATGTACAGTATTACAATTCAATTCATAAATTTCATGTGTAATGATCAAATCAGTGTAACTGGCACTTCTATCTCCTCGAAAGTCATTTTGGTGTGATGGGAACCTCCCACCTCTTCTGTCCTTATTTAGAAAAGAATAATTAGGGCCAGCAAGATAGCTCAGTGGACTAAGTGCCTGCTTAGGCAAGCGCAGGCGCTGGGGTTCGATCCCTGGCACCACATGCTGCTTCAGCCCCACCCCTGGGCTTGCTGAGCCAGTGACTGAGTCTGGGTGAGGTGGCGTGTGCCTGTAATCGCAGCGCTGGGGAGGCTGAAAATAGGAGGATCATTGCAAATTCAAGCTGCAAAAATGAGACCTTGCACACACACAAAAAGTATAATTGCTGCGGACTACTGGCACTCTCTTGTGCTGTGTATTAGAACTATGTCCTCACCTGCTTAAAGGTGTGCTGGTATTCATTTTCTAGTCTCTTAATCCCCTCTCCCTGCTATCTTTTCTAGCCTCTACTGACCTCTACTGTTTCTCTACTTTCATTTGGTCAACTTTTAGCCACCACAACTAAGAATATGTTGTGTCAATCTTTTTGAGCCTGGTGACCTCAACAGGAAGCCCTCCATTCCATCCATGTTACTGCCAGTGACATGGTTTCATCTTGTTATGGTAGAACAATTTTCTATTGTGCACACACACTAAAGTTTCATATGCATTCATCCATTCATGGGCATCTGGTTAGACACCAGCTGTTGCCTATTTCTTTTTTATTTATTTAATTTTTATTTTTTGCCTATTTCTACTTTTTTTTGTGGTACCAGGGATTGAACTCGGGACCTTGCACTTGCCAGGCAGGCACTATGCCACTGAGCTATCTCCCCAGCAGTCCTATTTTTTGCCTATTTCTAATAATCCAGTCATGAACATGGGAATGCACATAACTCCTTGATATTACTTTGTTTCCTTTGGATACATATATCTAGTAGTGGAATAGATGGGTCACTTGGTAGTTCTGTACTTAAGCTTCTTGGGGGAGGGATTTCCAGTCTGTTTTCATGATGACTGTACTAATTTACACCCCCTGCTCCTAATAGGATACAAGTTCTCTGCTTTTTGCATCCCTGCCAACATTTGTTATTCTAGATTGTTAGTCATTCTCTCTCTCCATATATA
>NW_004524633.1:6426826-6447517 GCF_000260255.1 Octodon degus
TATCTATCTATCTATCTATCTATCTATCTATCTATCTATCTATCTATCTATCTACTTACCTAGCATCTATTTGTTGTTGTGTGTGCCTCATATATTCTGTTAACATCATTATGTAGTTATAAATATTTTCTCCTGTTCTGTGGATTGCTTCTTAATTCTCATCTATTTTACTCTGCAGAAGCTTCTAAGTTTGACATAATCCCCTTTGTCTGGCTTTTTTTTTTCTTTCTCATAGATGACTTTTTTTATTTTTTTCCATAATTTTATGGAGAAACAAATAGTAATGAGACAGTTTCACTTGTAATTAAGTGAATATATGTTCATGGTATAAATTTGGGGAATACAGAAATATGTAAGGGAAAAAAATCAGTCATGGTATTTTCATTTCATAAACACGAGACACTTCAAGTGACTCACCTTGTTTGCAGTAGTTGTGTTTATTAAGTCACCATGACTCTGAATTAGTGAGTAATAGTAACAGTGATGCCTTTGGGAGCACCTATGGGAGGAGGCTCTCAGTACAGGAGGTGATGGATGAGCTAAGGACTGAGGAATCAGCCTGACTTTGTCTGGCTTTTTTTGTCTATGCTTTTGGGGGGCTTATATATTTTATTTTGCCTATTCCTCATATCTTAGTGTTTCCCCTGTATTTTCTTCTAGCAGTTTAATAATTTCAGGTCTTTGATCCATTTCACGTTTTTGTACACTGGGAGAGGTAAGTGGGTAGGGTCATTTTCCTGCATGAGCGCATCATTTCCCCTATTAGCAACTGGCCTTTCTCCAGTGTATTCCACTAGTATCTTTGTCAAAATCAACTGGCTATTGTTAGGGTTTGTGCCTAGATGTCCCCCCAAAGCCTCATGCAGCCATAAGGTTTTCCAGAGTTGGCTAAATGTAGTGTGCGATGTTAGGATGCAATTAAATCAGTACACCCACCCTAGGCTGGGTAGCCTGCATACAATATAAGGGACAGAAAGTACTGTCTCCCCCTTGGTTGCTTGCTTTTGTGGTCTTCTGCCACCATGATCTGTTTCTGCTCTGGGATGCCCCTTTGCCATGTTACTCTGCCTTGGACCCAGCCACTTATGGACTGAAACCTCTACAGACTGAGCTAACTAAGCCTTTTCCCTTTGACTTCATTGTCAGGTGTTTTGTCCCAGCAATGAGAGGACAGTAACTAAGATAGCTACAAACACATGGATTTATGGCTGAACTTCCTATGCTGTTTCATTGGTCCATGTGTTTGGTTTTGTTAGTGTCACATTATTTTGATTCGCATATCTTTACAGTGTGTTTTGAAGTCTGATATTGTGATGTCTCCAACAATTTTTTTTCTCCTCAGGATTTCTTTGGTGATACTAGAACTTTTAGGATCCAATATAAATGCTGTACTTGTCTTTGCCTAGTTTTGTGAAATATGTCAATAAGTTTGCATTGAATCTGTACATCTCTTTGAGTGGCATAGACATTTTTACAAAATTAATTCTTGTAATCTGTGGGCCTATGCCCTCTATAATTTAATTGCTTTATATTTTTATTATAGACAATTTTCAATTTGTTGGTTAAAATGATTTGTGGTATTTGTGCATGTGGGTGTTGTGAATAGGATTTAAAATTTTTTTCAACTAATTTTTATTGGTATGTAAAATTGCTTTTTTTATTTGTTGATTTTGTATCTTGCAACTGTATAGAAATCATGTACAAGTTCCAGCAGTTCTTTTCAGCAGAATCTAGGGTTTCCTGCATGTAAGATGAATGGCCACTGCTGTTTCTATTTTTGGTTATTCAGTATGTTTTTTTCTCTAGAAATTTGTGAGTTTTCTTTTTTTCTTATTGCTGGTTTTCAGCAAGCTGATGGACCTGGATGTGGACTTTTGCTTCCGTTTTCTTTAGTTTCTGTAGGCTTGTGATCTTCTGCACATCGAGTTACTACTTTTAGCCAGTAATTTTGTGTCCTTTTTCATTGTCTTTTCTAGCCTTGTACTTTGCATTTTTGCACAGCATACAGGTTTATTTTTTGTTTTTTTTCCTTCTATACATAAATAGTTGCTATTGCTGTTTTCAAATTCTTAGAACTTCTCTTCTGCTGTATCTAATTTGCTTCTAACCTCATTCCATGTATTTTTTCATCTTAGGAAATTCTAGTTTTTATATCTTCATTTCTATCATGATTCCCAATTTCCTTTATAGTTGAGTATATTCTAATACATATACCTCCTCAAAATTTCTGTTAATTCTAGTCCCTAATTTCTAGGCATTTCTTTTGGTTAATTGTTCATTTCATTGAATGTATGGTAATTTTTGATTGGACACCTGTCAGGCTTATCTTGTTGAATGCTCAATTTTTTTCTTTTTTTCTGAGTGTTGAACTTTTTCCTGGCACACAAGTTACCTGAAGATGAATTAGGGCATTTTGAGGCTTGCTTTTAAGATGTCAAGGTGAATGCCTGGCTGCCTTCCTTGTATAGCTAGTTTGTCCCTACTACTAGCACAATCCTGCTGACAATACCACCCAGTGTCCCAGTATGCCAAGCTCCCTTCACTGGGACTGGTAAGAATATTAGCCTTTCAGCTCTGTGAGGTTCACAATTGTTTGGTTTACTGGTTTCCAGTCTTTCCTGTCTCATTAATTAGTACTCAACTCATTTCCTTTATTGCATGCAAATTAACATTAACCCCTCCCTCAAATCCTCGAGTGCTTCCTGCAGATCTCTGGAGCTCGCTTTGCTGCCGCAGCATCCTATTCACCACAGTCATCCTGAGCTCTTTAAATGCGGCAGGACCAGTGAGCTTTATTTTGGCTCCTCTGCCTGACAACTGCCTCTAGGCAGTAACCTGGGACAATCATAGGTTTATTTCTTCTGTTTTTCCTTGTTTAGAATCATGGCCCTGCACTGCAGTAGTTGCTCTGTGTGTCTTGTTTGGTGTTCTAGTTAATTATGGCAGTGAAGACAATTGGGAGTTCAGCCAATACATGCTGAGGCAGGGGGAAGCAACGTGTCTGATGAGCAAAAGTCACCTTGTATTACATACGGTGGAAAAGTTTTAGGAAAAGAATAGCTAAAACATACTACTTTTTTAGTTCTGAGAAAAAAGTTAGCCAAGGTTAATAAAACATTCAAAGTTGCTTTTCTTTATGTAGAGCTGTTCTATTTGTTGCTTGACTTTATCCCAATTTAATATAAAAATGAGCTATCCTTTATCTTTCCTGAGATGCTTCAATAATAACATCCACACTCTTTAGCTTCAAAATCCAAGTATGGTATTATCTGTTGATGATGCAGATTACCAGGATATAAAATGTCAGAACTTTCATCCCACAAATTGAGGTAAAAAAAGAAAGAAAGAAAAAAGAAAAAACCCAACTGATGGGATAGGAAAAATGAAAAAAAGCAGACTGTTTAATCAGTAGAGATCCTGAGCTCAAAACAAGGCAAAATGAGCTGAAGAAGTGAGCATGGACTTCTAACATGAGATTTCAACATTGCTACAGTTTGGTCCTCACTGCGCTCTGGAGGTCCTATGGAGGGCAGGATCCCTGGATGGGCTCCAGGGGGCACCCAGCGGGAGGCCTGTGGGTCGCTGGAAGTGCACCCTTGAAGGATACAGTGGGACTTCTCCTGTCTTCTCACGATCTCTGGCAATGAAGCGAATGGTTCTGTCTTCTCCCCTCTAGCTCTGCCATAGCACACAGTTTTCCGAGGGGCCCAGAAACACGGCCCATCAGTGATGGTCTGAAAAGTTCAGAACACTGAGCACAAGTAGACCTGTCCTCTTTGTAAGAGGATTGTGTCGGCTATTTGTTATAGTAACAGAAAGCTGACCAGTAGCTGACCAATGCACATCCACTGGCTTTGCTGACAGTAACAACTTGGGGGAGATGTTCTTACATCATGTATTACAGATGTGCAAACTGCTCGTTTTCCAAAGACAGAAGCATAGTCGGTTGGAAACCACACGCACTTTCTATTACTAAGCAAGTCGCTGGGCATTGTGGCAGAGCGGCGCACTGCATGACAGCAATTAGCAGCAGGCACTGGAGAGAACAAGGCACTCCCTTCCCTGGGCTGCCTTCTGTTCTGAGTTAGGGTCTTGCCACGCAGCCTGGGTTGGCCTTCAATAGTTGATCCTTCTGCCCCAGTGTGCCAAGGGCTGGGATTACAGGTATGTGGCTCCACTTCCTGAATTTTCTCTTTAAATGTGCAACATGCTACCCACCTCCACTTTATACTCAGAAGCTTTTGAGTCTTGTTTCTTTGGAAAGCAAAAACAATCAGAAGAGAATTTCTATCTGCAACTAAGATCAACTCTGATAACCAGGCCACCTGTATCTGAATGTAAAGATTCTGCCTTCTTTGTTCTGGAATGGAATCTGTCTCCAGTGGCGGCTGGGCCTCACTGCCGTGGATCCCATGCGACTCAAAGATGCTGCTTCCCGACGTGCCTCCTTCCCTTTATTGCCAAATATCCTGCTCTACTAGATGGAAACACTCCAACCAGTGCATACAGTCAGAACCTTTGTCTTGTTACTATAAAAAAATAGTAAGACCACCAACTGCTCACTTTTATTTTGGTTCATGACTGCACAAGAGAGAATCAGTTTTGATAATGTCTCTGTGACACATTTCTAGATGATTCTATTACCAATAGCTAGTAATTTATGGAGTGCATAGTCCACGATACTGTGCTAGATATTTGCATGCATTACTTTAAACTTCACAATGATCCTTAGAGAAGTGCTATTATCTTCATTTTACAGATAAAGAAATTCAGGCAGTTTTCACATTCTTAAAGTTTTGGATCGTGTATTTTCTAATCTCAATTGTATGCACAGTCATGTAAATGAAAAGTTTACTATTTTTATATTTAAATACTTAATAAATAAAAAAGTAGCATTAAATTGTTAAAAAATCCAAGTAATGTTCATCTTAATTTGCTACATAATTCACATTATCACATACCTTTAAATAGGATAAGTTTTATCTTCCAAAGAATACTGAAGAGTTCAAATTTTAATTTGGTCCAAGAATTTTATAGGCAAGCGTCTATACTAAAGGCACATTGGTCACTTTTTTTGTTCTCTTTCCAAATCTTTAATAAAAATATTAAATGGAACATTGTCATTCATTATGTCAATAGTAAATAAAATTACGCTGAGAATCAAGACAGTCATTATGCAGAATCTATTACATGTGTATTTCTTTGAACTTTACATACAAAAAGAGAAACTTATTTCCTGTGTGCACAAGCCCACCGCACAGACATCCAGGGGACTCTGCTGAGAGCCATTTATGTTTGGCTTTTCTTTCAATGAAAAGATGAAAGTCCACGCAGCATCAGCTCGGCCTTTTCTTAAATGCTGAAAAAAAACTCGGGGCACTGATTCTCAAAAAAGCTGAATGTGTGCACCACCTTCATGCATGCAAAAAGCGCCAGAGCCTATATGGCACCCCTAAAAGACAGACTTGATTGGGATAAGCTGGCCGCTGGGCATCTAGAACTGTTTACTGTCACAAAACTTACTCCTGTGGTGAGGGACTCTGTGCCTGGATTTTGGTGAGTACCTATTACGTTAAGCACCAGATGGACACCCCCCCAATTAAAAAACAAATACCTTGGGGAGATTATTTTATTCATCACTGCCAGGCACACAGCAGGTGCGAAATTTCTGAATGAACTCGACTGCTTTATATACTTCTTTTATATCGCCATCACTCTAGCAGGTCGTGTATGTAAGATTTGAAAAGATACGTATAGTGCAAAAAAGAATAAAGCAGCTGGGATAATATTTAAGGCAAAACAAAATTCTTATATAAACATTTAAAACACACACACGCATATAAATAGATTGGAAGGTGAAGAGAATATACAAAAGCGTGCAACATTTAGCAGTGGAAAATTCAATGTGTTTCTCAATATTCTTCAGTCTTACACTTAGAAGCAAAGTAACCCTAAACAGCTAATAGCCATGAACACACAAGTAGACAAATTTTCGTTAAAAACAGAATTACAGATTATTCTTCATGATCACAGCTTAGTTTTCAATATTCAAGTGAATAAAATTTTAGTATAATCACGATATTTTTTCCTGACAGTTATGAGTTAAAATACCTGGTATCACCTCCTGTTACATCCCCTCAGCTGAGACACAGGAGCTTCGTAGCAGTCCCACATGATACCACTTGGGTGCCTCTTACGTAGCACGTTTATTTAGGGAATATTTAATAATAGACTTCGTTTCTAGAGCTGAAGTCTGAGATATGGCTTCTTGTATGAAAGTTCCATAGGTATTCAATAATTTTTAATTAAATTAGTATCTTAGACTACCGAACTTTGGTTTCCTTAAAATGAGCATTGGTTGCTTGATGGTAGGTTTGTCACCAAAAAGTGCTGCTTCACTCTCTGTGGTTGGGAATCTCTTCTGATATATCAAGGGATATTCCTTCTGAAACTTAGAAATAAAAAATAAGGTGAGGAATTAGAAGGTATTCAACAGTATCTCCCTAGCTGAAGACACGCTTCACATTTCATCAGTGATTCGCTCAGAGAAGGAGAAGTACGAGTACCTTCGTTTTATCCTCCCTGCTCCCTGCATATGAAGGGCACACTGTCAGACCTGCTAGCTCTGTTCGCACTGGGGGTCTGCTCTAGTCATCTAGGACAGCTGGTTGCCCCCTAAATGCCACATACTCGCTCTGCTTGGTAAGGCCCGTGAAGGCCACAAGGACCTGGTACAGCTCCTATTTCTTTGAGTCTCAAACAGAACTGCTCTTGTCAGCAGCATGTGGCTTCTGAGCTGTGCCTGAGAATAAAAATCTCTAGATGGTATTGACAGTCGCTTAAAGATACATCCTATGTTATAATCCGATTGTGCGACTGCTCTCCTAGGCTAATCCAAGATACCATACAAAACACTAGTAAACAAGGATAGTATCCATCATTATTTTAAAATACAAGACAGAGAGTAACTTTTGATAGGCATTCATGTATTTTATAAGAAGCGTCATCTACACATATGTTGCCATGTAATAACTGTGTATAGCCTACATATTTAAACTTAAAATCTAAAATATTAAAATAAGACCTTACGCTGTAATGTTATTAGGTGGGAACTATTACAGCATATCAGCAGCTCACTGCATGACTGCGAGGCTGCTCACGCCCTTACCTGCCTTAGCTTTCTTCTCTTCTCCTTTCGAGGTAAGCTCTTGTTCTTGATGATGTTCTCTAGAAGTTCTGCAATGGCGGCGTGAGAGGTAGAAACCTTCTGTTCATCGAACTCCTGCGCACTGATCTGCTGACAGTAAGAGAATGCTGGCACAGGAGCAGCGAGCGCATCCCCAGGATGCTCCACCTGCAGTGGACAAGGACAGCAAGAACCAGGTAATTCGCTCTCGCTCTTACTCGGGTTCGCGTTCTCCTAGCGAGCTGTGGCACCTGCTTATATTGTCAGTGCACTGAGAAAGCTAAGTATCACGCAGGAAGTTGGCCCCAAGCCAGGGGGATCTAAGTCCCAGCTCTGTGGCTCCTGTAGTCTTCAGTAAGTTATTTAACTCTCTTGGTCTGTGTCCTGTCTTGGAGTGGAAGTGATACGAGAAGATGGACGTGTGGGGCTGAGCACAAAGAAGCACTCAGCAGAGGCAGCCACGGTCCTCTCTCTCAGCCATGGATTTTATTCTTTTAATGATAAGCCAGTAACAATTTAAGTGGCGTTTTCATTCATCATAAAACATCAAGTCTTCTAACCTAGTAAGAAAGCATTCTAGCCATGGAGGAAGGGGGAGCTGCAGGGCTTGTAACCCTGCTAAAGCAGCACAGCATTGGGGTGGTGTTGATGGGGGAAGCAGACACATGTGCTGGCCAAGACGAAGCGGGCCACTGTCTGCGGTCTCTGGCTGTGCGGGATCCCTTCCTCCTCTTGTCACCGTTCCTTTCTATTCTTGCCTCTACCTGCACCTCCCTGGAGGAACCCTTCTGCCCTTGCCTCCTGAACCGATGGGAACACATGTCCTGCTCACCTTCAGCCACGGCAGGACACATGCTGAACCTAGCCTGGGCCAACCAAGTTATGCCCACACCTTCCAAATCACAGGTAGAGACAGCTCGTCCTCCTTTGGATTTCAAACCCAGGGCCTTGACACATGAATTTAGCCATATTCATTACGTGAAGGAACCACTTGTTAAAGACAGGACTGAAATGTAAGGAAATGAGACATGGAAAGATGGGAACAGGGTCCTGGGCCATCGGAGCCTCAGGCTCTGTCTCTGTTCCTGACTTAGGAAAGGGGAGAGCACAGTCCAAGAAGAGAGGTCTTAACCCAGTCCTAGCCCAGGTCCGGCTCAGCTCAGGCCTGGCATACAGGCCCGGGGGATAACCCTGCAGCTGCAATCCCTACAGAGAGGGTAGAGGATAGAACCACTCAGCTAGTCCAGGAGCAGAACATCTTGCCAAAGGGCACAACAGATTCACCCTCAAGGGCAGCAGCAAGAAGGAGCTGAGCACAGCAGCCAGACCCAAGCCAGGCACAGCTGGATAAATCCAGACTTTGTAGATCTGCATCTGAACTTCAGTACGTACTAAGGTTATAACTACAACGAAGATCTACAACAAAGGTCAGAAGACAGTGCTACACAAAATGACGAGAAGGAACAAAATGCAACTTCAGAACCCAATACCACCTGTAAAAAGTGCAGAGGACACTAACACAGAACAAATTGGGAATCACACAGCTGAAAGTAATGAATCAATGGCTTCTGAAATAAAGAAACAGCTGCAGAAAGGTATAGAGAAACTCAGATTGGAAAAAAAAAAAGAAATCCTTGAATTAATAACATCTGCAGTAAATAATCAAATGCAGAAACATACAGAGGAAACACAGTACCCACCCAGAACAAGTGCGGAGGACACTAGCTTGGCTCAAATGCATGAATTAATAGCGTCGATAGTAAACAAGCAACAGCAGAAAGATATAGAGGAAATCAGAGAACAACTCTTTTCTGAAATAAAAAAGAATTCTCAGAACTCATAGCATCTGAAGTAAAGAAGCAACTACAAAAACATAGGCAGGAAACCCAATCTGAAAAATACACTGCAGTAAAAGAATTTATAACTGTTTCTAAAGAAGACATTGATAAAAAAAATAGAGATTAGAAAAATGACGGATTCCTTGAGTGAGCAATTCAGGAAAGAAATAGATCGCATGAAGCAGAGTCAAAGAGATATAGAGGAAATGAAAACCTCAATCACAAGCTTGCAAAACCGTTTAAGCGAAAATGAAGACAGAGTTTCAGATCTTGAAGATGCTGGTGCAGCTAGTGAAAAGGTAAGAAAGGATCTCTTAAAAACAAGGATGCAGGAAAGAATAATCCATCACCTGCAAGATGATGCAAAGATGAACAACGTGAGACTAATAGGCATCAATGAGAAAGAAGGAGTCAATACAAATGACACTGACTTAGTAGATTGCTGCCATGAGCTAATGAAGCCTCGGAAAGCTGGTCTGAGACGAATGTGCACTGCAAATGGAAGCAGTGTGAGGCTCAAATACCTACATGGCCCTTTTTTAAGTAGTCGAGTTGTTTGTCCACAGCAGCCTGCAAGTAAGTGGGCACTTGCAGAATCTCCTGCTGATGATCCATGAGGAAGGAAACTAATCTTGCAGCCAGCAGCTCATCCAGGTCGACTTCTTCAGCACAGCAGAGCACACACCGAGAGAACGTGTGGATCATCTGGGAAAGCATGGGGAGACCTGGATTTAAATATGCAAAGTTTCATGCAAATCAGCAAAGCCATAATCTCCACAGCCTTATGTGAAGTACTGAGATACAGCGATAAGCAGATTTCAGTTTATAACTCAAGATGAGGATTTATTGGTTAGATTAAGACTTCTATTATGGGGGCCAGGAAGATGGCTCAGTGGAATAAGCACCTCCCCAGCAAGCATAAGGGCCTGAGTTCAATTTCTGGTTCCACCAAAAACAAACAAACAAAAAAAAGAATTCTATTACGTTAAAGATTTTTTTCAAGTACTTTTCAGTATTTCTTTACAGAATTTGAAAGGATGCTATAAGGCCTAGCATTTTAGTTTTGTCAGTTTTATCAGTAAACACCACAGTAATATTAATACCATATGGATTCAGACAGAACAAGAACTTTTGCATAAACAAATTCCACTAACAAGCAACAAACATGACATAGAGAACACACTCACTGGAGGTTGTAAAGTTGGCACAATTCATCATCTGAAACTACGTAAGACAGTTTTAAATGCTTATTCTATCAGTCCTTAAACAGTACTTTATACCCACATTTTTCACTTGCATCATAAGGATCTTAAAACTTGGGATAAGCTGTTTCAGAACTCCTTACTCCCACGTATATCCACACAAGCAGCTGACCACACAACCTCTGCTCCATCTAAAGGAACCAGAACATCAGAATTCTATGGTTCTTCATAGTAGATGATGAGCAGATAGAGTGAATTCTGAACACTGTTAACTTATTCCTGTACGTAAGGGGGACTTTCCTGTCTAGTTCCCAGGCTCAGTCTCGGCTTCTCGCTCCTTTTGTGTATCAGCTCGTAGAACTCCTTCGCTCTCAACCTGCAGTAGCGTCTCTAGATGCATGACTCAGGAACCCGCCCAGGCCTCAACCTCTCATCCACCAGGCTCCCATCTCTGATCTTCTGCGGGGCTGCACATCACTTGCATGGCCTACGCCTTCAAGACCAAAATGCCTAAATCCAAAGCTCTCACCTTGCAATTTGGCCTCTCAAGCCCTCTTCCTTCACACACGAGCTTTTCAGCAGTGCTCTAACTCCCCGAGAACAACTTTCCCTCTTTCATCAGGACTGTCCCTGTTAGAGAGCTGTCTTGCCTGTAGCAGTGAGTATAAAAGCACGACACGGCTCCAGATTCCTCGCTACTTTCTAAATGGAAGCCACGGTCTCAGGTCTCAGGAAACGGTGCTGTCAAGGGGTGGGGAGGCTACTTTATTTCCTGTAGTGTCTATACAGAAGAGCTGGCTCCTAGCCAGAGACTGCTTGGCAACACCACGTCTACGTCTGCAGCCCTCCTCCACTGAGACCCACTACCATATTAGCTCATCAAATACAACTTCCCCGCCGCTGCACCCCTGGGAACAAGTAACGTACCACACGAGGATTTCCCACGAGTTTTCTACTTCTAAAGAGTGAAAGCAGCATTAACTTCATAAGGTACTCACAGCTCCTCTCACCTTCCCACCAGACAGACTGGCAGGAGACAAGCTAACATGGTCTGTCTGCATCTGTCACTATGAAGTGCTATCAGATGAATGAAGGAAGTTCTCTGTCAAGATCAACAGCAGAGTGTGAAAGTATAACAGACTGGCTAACACTGGCTGTGAGGGGAGGCCAAACTTTTAAGCTTTCCTGACCCAAGAATCTAGAACTTCACAATCGAGGCATTACTTGAGTAGTATTGTGAAGCAGTTTGGATTAAGTTTTGCAGAGGGTGTGTGCGCCGGAGCTCATTTCTCTCCATAAGAGATCAACTCACCAGTGCCCTTGTACCCATCGCATCATGAAGTCTGGGCATATCGGGGTTTTCACTCATTCGAGAAATCATGCGCATTAAAAGTTGAAGCTTCCTACGGTTCGGTGGGGGGAGTAACAAACAACACAACTGCAGCGCACCGACGGCAACTCTCTCCAAATGAGGCTGCAGCAGACCTAGAAGGCAAAGCCACCCCCAGAAGGAAACCATCAATGATAACAGTTGCTTTCACATGACCAGCACATACAATCACATAAGAGTGTAAAATAATACTTTGTATTTCATTTCCTTTGACTATTTCTAGAAATTTCCACCTTTCTCAAACCATATTTAGCTTTTCATCATTTTCTTTACAACCCATGTCTAAGTACTAAAAGCCTTTACTTACTACAAATAAAATGATTTACAATAAGCAAAATGGGAGGAGTTCAAGTGCTTCAAGGAGACAGAATAAATCTTCACTACGCCATTACAAGTGTTTTACAGTAATTTCTTTTTGAGAAATAAGTAAAGCAGTTTCAGAGAAGAAAAGCCAGGTAAGCACAATGCAGCGTTAGTAAACACTAGCAGTTAGTGTCGCATGCACCTAAAGCAACCTTACTTTGTGTGCCAGGGAACACAGCAGAAGGTGGAGGTAAAGAGTCCCCTGAAAGCTCTACAGTGCTCTGGCACAGTCTTCTATGGACTGGGACACCAGGCTCCCCGCGTTCGCCCGCCATCGTGCTCTGCACACTGGTGCGGCCTTGTCCAGAGCCTGGCTTCACAGCGACTTCAGCCACTCGTGTGGCCACACAGCTGTTCTGCCTGGAGCTGCTCCTTAAAAGCAGACTCTGGGATCTGCACAGCTGCTTGGGCTTGCAATCCCCACGACAAGATGCCTCTTGGTCTTCCACAGCAGAAGCACAAGTTCTCTTGGAGCCACCACTGCAGAGCGGCTTGGGAGCCCGCCTCTCTGCATGGAGATTCAACAGGGACCTGTGTTTGGGCTTCAACTCTAAACATTGTTCACTATCTTGTTGTTCTGCATTCAGAACAGAATCACGGAAGGCACTGGGCACCTTCTTAAGGGAGTAACCTGGCGCATCTACAATTCCCTCCAAAGAAGAACACCTCGGTCTGACGTCAGAAGACAGAACGTGCAAACCACTCAAGCCTATCAAACTGTGGCAGCTTCCTCCCATGGCATCATTAGCTCTGATTCTTCTGCTTCTCAAATTAACTAGCTGCATTTTCTTAGCACATCCTTCTTGGAATCCTTGTCCACTTATCTGCGGTATCTCAGCAGAATCTGAATCTTCTTTGTTTTTATCTCTGTGAAGCAGACTGAGAAGAAGACATTCAGTTGATTTGAAGGAATTCAAACTGGTTAGGTGAAGGAGCTTTGAAGGCTGTGGATCATCTCCGATTTCACGTTTCCCACTGGCTCTACCTGAAACTGTGACGCAGCCACACACGACTACCAGGAAATGAGACAAAAATTAAGATGCAACTGTGTGACAGTGGACAGAAATAAAAAAACAATAAAGTCAAAAAAATAAAGCATCACTATAGTATATATTGTTAGTATAGTATAAATAGCAGCTGCTTAATTTGGAAGCCACTTAAATAGCACACATGCATAACAATTGGTTATAAACGTGCAAGACTGACTGGTGGTTTTCCCATTTGTGATATAAGTAACTTAAAAAATTCAGCCCAATTAGATGGATTGAGTGAGAATATAGTTAAAATATCTGCTCTCATTCTACAAGTACTGGAAATGCCTCAAGTATAAGATAACCGTGATGTAACAGAACAGGTCCAGTCATCCCTGGTACTGTGGAAGTTGCTTCTAGGACCACCTTCCGAGAACTGGTATGAAAATCCAAACATCCGAGTCTTGTATAGAACATGGTAAAATATTTGCATATATTCCAAGCCTATCCCTTCTTACTTTAAATCATTTCTAGATTCTTTATAATACTGTATCACTTAAAAGAATAATAACTAGGGAAAAGTCTATACATACTCATCTTCAGTCCTGTAGTAATTTTTTTTTTGTTTGTTTTTAAAAAATGTTTCTGACCCTTGGTGGGATTCATGTATATAAAAATCACAGACAGGGAGAGCCTTGTGTGCCTGTATTTGATGTGCACCTCGAGGGAGTTCTTGGCATGGAGTTGCTAGAATCTTGAGCTTTCTACTGGAAACTCCTCTTGTCACCTGAACACCCCTGAACAGAGCTAAAGTAACCTGTGGCTGTCATTGCTTAGACTGGGACTCTGTCAGCCCTGCCCACAAGGCCCTGGGAAGGGCAGGGGACTAGAAACTGCATTCAGGCACCAACGGGCTAGGGAGCAGCGAGGCCCTGGAAGTTGCTGGGCTGATGGACACATGTGGGGCTGATGGATACATGCGTACTGGTGCAGACTCCGAGGCTCTGTGCCTCACCTCCAAACGCACAGCTGTTGGCGATACCTGATCACTGTACATAAAATGAGCTCCCAAATTGGCAGCTGGCTGACAGAGTGCAGCAACCTGGGGACCTCACTTGCAACTGGCACCTGGAGGAAAGACAGTCCGGCGGAACTGAACCCTTGACCTATGGGGCTTGACCCTGGGGAGTTGGCATGACAGCTATGGAAGTGTAGAGATGGCAGGACTAATGGTGTTGCGGAGATACAGCTGAACCATTTGAAAATGACACAGAACAGCAATCACAATGACACTGAATTCTCACATAACAAATAGCCAGCCATTTTCATATTTACCTATATTTTTAAATCTTTTCAATTTAGAAAAATTGAAAACTTTAATAAATTAATTTGGACAAGTAAAATGTGTACGTACCCAAAATGTTCACGAATAGCTCATAATATTCATAAGTAAGTAGAGGCTCAGGGAGACCGAGAAAATAGTCAGCAATTGTTCTGAATACATCGCGCTCAAACCCAGCATAAGTCGGATTACTCAAATCATTACTTCTAGGCCCTAAGAAGTAGAAGGCAAATAAAATAGGCAAGATAGATTTTAACTTAAATGCAGTTTAAAAAGTCCTTACAAAAACTATTATAAAGCTTGTATCCCAGCAGGGAGCTGCTTAACAAATGGGCATGTCACTATCAGCTCACTAAAAGTCCAATGAGCCACGCAAAGGTCAGTGCATCTTTTTACTTGTTATTTTAATACCTAAAGTACCATGCATAAAGCAAGTTTTCTAATGGATTTTAACAGTACAAGGCAAATCTATCTTAATATGATTTTATTATGATTTATTTGGTAAAGCAAAGAATATATGGATTATGCAAATAATTTAAATTATCTTTTATAAATTTATAATTTTATGAGTAAGTTTTCCCTGACCTGAAGCACACTTAATGAATTTAAATAATTAGCTTAACATGGTTATGGAAATAAGCAGGCCTTAGAAATAAGACCTGATCAAACTGTATACAGAAGAAAACTGAAGCTCACAGTGACTTGCCATTGGTAGAAAAGTCCTTGGGAGCAAAGCTAAAATGAATTTTTTAAAATGTATTTGGTACATAAAAAGGGTCTCACTATGCAGCTCAGACTCATAATGATTCTCCTGTTTCAGCCTCCCCAGCACTGGGATTACAGGCATGTGCCACACACCTGGTCTAGGTGGCAGGCTCAGCACGCCTGGGGGAAAGGGTGGGTCCCAGGAGCCTGGGGTACAGGGATCGAACCCCGCAAAGCTAAAATTAGTGCTTAGAGCAGTGGGAAGTTTTCAGGTTCAACAACATTTAAATTTGGCCCACACATTACATACTATTATCAGAATTATCCAATGTACCTATTAAATATACAGACTTCTGAATATAGATGACTCTATCAGGATGAACCTAAAAACTTAGCAATCTTCAGTATAAGAAAATTCTGGGCATATTATTTTTAATGTGCTTTTTAAAATTAATTTTACTGAGAAATAGCATTGAGACAGTTTCAAAACAGGTTAGTAGGAAAGTTACAATAATTAATACATTGCATATTGTTGTCTTCGTAGTTGTTCATAGTACAAGATACAGACATGAGATCTTGTCTAAACACTATTAGTACAAATCTTTCTTCTCATTGAACTAAGAGCAAGTAGCTGTATAGCTATCCTATTTTGTATATACATATATTATTTTTTTTTTCCTTCTTTTTTCACTACAAATCTGGGCATAGTTAAAGAAAAAAATCCTTGACCAGTTTAACTACGATCAGCACAGTCACAAGGGCTGGTGAGAGAGCTGCGTGGTGGCGCACGCCTGTAATCCCAGCACTGGGGAGACTGAAAACAAGAGGATCACTACAAGTCCGAGCTATGCAGTGAGATCCTGTACCAAATACATAAATGGGGGAAACAAGAGAAATTTGTAAAAACAATCAACACAATCAGATCTTTTTAGTCTCCCTGGTGACTGAAATGTATTCACATTTTAGAGTACTTAAACTCCTTTGTCAAGTTACAAGCTTTCTTCCTAAAGCCAAATAATCTTTTTGTCTCTAAACTTTTGTGTGGCTACAAAAGTCTAAGAACATAGACTAAGAAAGGATTAAAGAACAATAATCTCTCATTCTGTCTCTGTCTCTCTCTATCTATCTCTCTCACATACATACAATGTTTTAAGGCTAATTTGAATTTTATGTAAAGTACATATTTTTCTAAGGAGGATATAAAAACATTCTTTATACACAGAATAAAGTATGTGATAGTCATTAGAAAGTTTTCTAAGTCATGATTAACATAGTTGATGGAAACAGAACTTAAGGCTAGAGAATTCAGGCTTGAGCTCTAGTTCCTCAGCACAAACAGAAGACTAAGGTTTGGTTTTCTCTTGTGGAAAAAATACAAAAACAAGTATCACACTCTGCTTGCTGCTTCCTGCACCGCACAGTTTTCCACGGGGAGTTAAATGAGACCGTGCTTTAAGAGCGCCTCTGGCTGAAGCATGGAAGCTACACAGTTGTTATGGTTTGGGAAGAGAAGGGAAGACAAAAATTCCAAAGACAGATGTCGGCAAACCCCAGTTACTCTGCTTATCTGAATTGTCACCCATGAGCCGAAGAATGAGAAAGGCCGTTAGTGAAGGTAGGAAGAGAAACACGAAAGTCCTCAGCTTAGGATCAGGATCTTCACGTTAAACTAACTTTAGGTAACGTCATTACTAATTCTGTTAGTCATATTGACACCCAGTGGACAATAAAGGAATAAATATTCTGAACATTAATAAAACCTTATTGTTTTTGAAAATGCTGATTTTAATAGAATTAGAACACCGCATCTCCCACTAACATTAGTAAAGTGTAATCTAACTTTTGAAGATTTAGAAAGATACACATTTTCAAACTTTTAATATTTTGAAAGAAATTAGAATTCTGTCCTCAAACCAGTGAAAACTCAATTTTCACTGCTCACTATGAAAAAGCTTGGTGAAGAGCGCACCCACCAAGGCCCGACAGATCACTCCTTCTCTTCACAAACATAAAGGCTCCGTGAACACACGCTCAGGGGACAGGCAGGCTGTGCAGCACAGGAGGCTCCAGCTGCACTGCGCACTTCAGGAAGCGCGATTTCCGGCTGCCCAGCTGCCACGGGGACTCCCTGGGCCTCACGGTCTAAAATTCTAAGTTTCTAGCCTCTGGCTTTGATTTATGTGAACGAAGTCATTCAAGATAGGCTTGAATTATAAAGTCACCTTATGTATAAAAAACAAGGGCTCCATATGTAATCGATTCTGCTAGACTTTCACTTAAACATCAAGAGAAGTAATACATTTAAATTTTATCTGGGCTTTTATTTATAAATTATTTTAAAAATCTGCTTTACTTACAATTTGCTAGGCACTTCATAGCAGATAGTACCCAGTGAGGAAGATCATCTACATACAAAAAAGTCATTGTTGAGTAAATCACATAATGTCTGACATTACATATTAAAACTATATATATAAAATATATATAAAACTATATATATAAACTGTATATAAATAAATATATATATATATATATATATATATATATATATTTTAACCAGTATTAAAAGGTATTGCATGTTTAACAGAACAGGGTCAGGTTTGTATTTTTAAATACAAAAACCTTGGAAAAGATATCTTGAGTTTGACTCAAGCCACAATACGCAACGCAATTGGCGATCCCCCAGTCTAGGATTACTTACTGGGGAGGAAATGTCCGACCGTAAACCCTACCATTTTTCTTTACGCCACATTCTGTTCCCTCTCACTTTGCTTCTGTCTGTTCTTGTGCCACCTGACTATTACAGATGTAGGTTAACATCTCTGACGCCGTCAACTAAGTACCAAGGGAGGCTGGCTTAAGGTCTCCTAAGTGCTACCTGTCAAATCTTGTGTGCCATGAAATCTTGAGCAAAATGCTCAGCACACACTAAGTCCTCAGCACAAATTTAATGACCAATAATTTTCACTGCTTGAATATTTTTGAAATGTAATCTTGCCATTAAAAAAAAACCAAAACACCCACATATCTGAATCCATCCTAGTACTATATAACTTAATTACTTAAAATTATTCCTCTGTTACTATGTAAGGAATCTGTGATGACAGGACAGTACAGCCTCTGACACATTCTCAACGAAAATAATCTACTTTCTACATTGGGTCCTTTTTCACTCCACCTTAGCCACAACCTTTGTGTCTAAGCCTGAACAGATTGCAGTTTCTTCCATTAACACCAACCTGATTTGTCCTGTAGCACAACTACTCCGCGTTTACTTGTGCTGGCCATGTTGTACATCACATATTGAGGAATTACTTGGTTTGGATCTATGAGTTCTTCTAGGGAAGGCACACATAAAATGGTCTGCAGGCTGCAAAGAAGAATACCAACTTTTTCTCCACAGAATAAGAATAGAGGGCAGATATGAGGATGACTAGCAAATAAGGCCAGCAGAACATTATTTTCTTTTCCTTTTTTTAAAAAAAACATTTTTTAACTTGTTTTTTATAGGGTCTTGCTATGCAGTTCAGACTCATAGGGATTCTCCTGTCTCAGGTTCCCCCACACTGAGATTAAAGAAGAGCACCACTATGCTCGGTCTGGGGCTGGCACATCATGTGGTACTGAGGATTGAACCTGCATCCTTGCACTTGCCAGGCAGGTGCTTAGACCACTGAGCTCTCTCCCCAGCCCCAGAATATTATGTTCAATCAAACTATTAATCTCAGTAACATTCAAAGGCTCCAATACAGACTCCAAATTATAGCCATGACTTTAACTCAAAGAAAAAGCAAATTATAATGAAAATATTCTATTTTTATAGTACTAAAGCTATGGCAAGAATATTTATTAGGAAACATTATTTATGTATGAAATTCTAAGCTCTGAGAACTAATCTGTTCTTATTCATTTGCATAACTTGATGAAATATCAAATAATCTAAATGCTTCAGGAACTTGACTATTGCTTGCTTTATCTTACTAGAGCAGAATGATATATCGCCAAACTTCTTCAACATCCTCCTGGCTTATTTCTCTATAATCTCCTGAGTTTTTTTGATCTTCTCTGATTTCATCATTTACTTTCTCTGTGGTTTCCTGAAAAAAAAAAAAAATTACTTTGGTTTATCTCTTTATGCCACATGAAACAACTGCTGCACTTTACAGTATGTAACCATTATGAAAGCACATGCAGAGATTAGCTGAAGTGGTTCCTTACTGTCACCCAAAGATCTAAGTGTCAAAGGCTTGGGACGGAGCCTGCAGTGGTATTGGGAGGTGATGGAACCTTTAAAAGGTGGGGCCTCAGGGCAGGAAGTGAGGTCACGAGGACGCCGCCCCCTTCTTTCTTCTCTAGCTGCCCTGAGGTGAGTGGTTTCCTCCACCTCAAGCCACATTCTGCCTTGCACAGGACCCGAGCAATGCACGCTGCTGATAGGCTGAAAGTCCTGAACCGCGAGCCAGACAAACATTCCTCATTTGATATCGACTCTCGCCGGTACTTTGTCACGGTGATGAAAGCTAACGTGTAATAATCTTGGATCACACAAACACTATGTCAAGTATGTTTTACTGCCATTTCCATCACTGCTGCTGTGGGTTCCACATGAATTTGCAAATGCGTTAGGATGTTATGTCGGTTGGGGTATTTTGGTATGGGCTTGAATATGAAAGGATCATTTAGTTTTAATGATCCAGTTATTAACTAGATGGCCATTTTATTTAAACTAGTGATTAGTCAAAGGACATTTTACCTGAGAGGAATGTAATACATGCTTCTTGGGAGTGCGACCGGACAAGTTTCGTAACTTAAAAACATTCTCTTTATCCTTGGAAAAACTGTCAATATTGTTTTTTCTCAATTGTGGATGTCTTCGTGGAAGTGTTTTAAGTGGAGAAGTTGCAGGAAATCTGGTTTAAAGACAACATGTAATTAAATAATCTAAAATTAGGAACAATTTTTATAGCTGATTAATTTAAAATCATATAAAGAACCTGTTTTAGTTATATTACTAAGAAATAAAAATTTTCTCATTAAACCTTAAAATATATTAATAATTTCTTGCTTTCTTTAGTATATTCTACATCTTTGAATTTTATTCATGAACTCTGGATTACTATTGGATTATTTCTTTGGAGAAGTGCTTATACACAAAATGTTTCTAGAATGCTACAGTTTTTATAATTATCTAGTTTACGTGCTTTTTGCCTTTTACTTAGCTGTATTTAATTTGCAGAACTTAGTCTCTTTCTCCTTTTAATTTTAATTTTTTCTTCTTCTTCTTAAGGTCCAGTAAATAGTTCAAAGATATAAAACTACAGGAAACAGTATAAAAGAAATTTATATGTAACCACCAATATGAAACCACAGACTCTTGATCAAAACTTTTCATTCATTTTTAAGTAAATGTAATTTTTTACTCATCCTTTTCTTCGCTCATTTCCTAAGGTACATCATAAACCTATAGTTAGCATTTTCCTTTCTTGGCAAGGCTTTCATACTTTTAATAAATGCTAGCAATAATTGGTCTATCTTTTCTTTTAAACTTCATAGTATCTTTTGTTGTATGTAACTTTTTTTTTGTTTTTGGAACCAGGCATCAAACTCAGGACCTTGCACTTGCTGGGCGGGTGCCACGCCCCTGAGCTCAAGCACTTGGTGGGCAGGTGCCACGCCCCTGAGCTCAAGCACTTG
>NW_004524633.1:6447617-6455916 GCF_000260255.1 Octodon degus
TGCCACGCCCCTGAGCTCAAGCACTTGGTGGGCAGGTGCCACGCCCCTGAGCTCAAGCACTTGGTGGGCAGGTGCCATGCCCCTGAGCTCAACCACTTGGTACCCCTGAGCTCAACCACTGGCCCTATATGTAAGCTTTCAATGACACGAGACTCTCTTTACTGTCTAACAAGTATTTTCTTGTATTCATCCTCTTCTAGAGTTCCACTTTTCACATTTACACCATGTTCTCACATATGAGGGCTTGGTTTCCCAGCACTTTAATTACTTTGAGCTAACTTAAATCCAGTTATCAGGTAAGGCAATGCTACCTGTCCTCCAAAACCGTCCTGACAAATTCTATAAAATCTATACTGGAGCTCTGAATAAAATGGCCCTGGAGTTTTGTATCAATTTAGAAAGAATAGACATATATGCAAAACAAAATTATTTATAAGCAGATGATCTCGTTTCACTTATTCTCTTCAGTAACGCTCTAGGATTTTCTCCAACAAGATCCCATACAAATTCTTGGAGCTCTACCTGCAGGTTCTTCAGTCTTCCTATCATTATAAAAGACTGAAAGACTAACTGAGGAGTTACACAGAAATTCATGTAAAAGTAATAACTTCATAAATTATTCACATTGTAGAGAAAAGTGTTCAGTCAGAAATACTTGGGTTGTATTACAGACAAGTTTTATAATCATATTTAAAAGGGAAAGAACAAAAATAACTAGAGGGAAGGGTCATATTTGTTACAGCAGGTGTCTAGATGACCCCCAAAGGCTCACATAGTCATAGGTGGGGCTTTTTTAGTGGTGGCTGGATCCACAGTGATGCTGCGCTTCACTCATGGTGCAGCGCTAGGATCAGGGCATTAGGATTATAAGGGTGAATACTACCTGCCCTAAGTAGCCTTGATAATACATAAGGGTTAGAAAGAGCTGCGGTTCTGCTGCTTTTCCTCCATGATGCCCCTGTGCCATGCCACTCTGAGCTGGAGCCGGCCGACTAGAGACTGAAACCTCTGCAATCTGTGAGTTAAATAAACCTTTCCTCTCTTAACTTTGGGCACCAGGTGTTTTGGCTCAGCAATGAGAAAAATAACTAAGACACCAGGCATTCAGCTAGGGAACGCACAGACAAACGGGGTAGGGAGTGATAGTGATTTTCCATATGTCACATTTTACGTCCAAAAGACAGGTGAAAAAAATGGGTCTGAAACTCAGGAGAAATTTGGGCTGGAGGTCTGACACAGGAAGAGCAGGTAGGCATGGTAGATTTCCCAGGGCACATGGTCAAGTGAGAATGAAGACAAAAGCCTAGAGATGAGTAACAAGGCAGCCCCCAGAGTGCCTGAGACATAGGAAAGACTTATAAAATACTATACAGCCTGCACACAGACTACTCATGTGCGCTATTACAATTTACATGCAGTACATAAATGCTTGATTTGTAGGTCCTATGGTCTGTCTCTTCTGAAACTGATGTTGCAATTTCATTCCTAAGGAATGTGGTAGAGGTGGTGGGACCCTGCAAGGTGGCATATGTTAGAAGGGTTACTGCCCGCAACTTGGCGGTTCTAGCCCCAGCAGGACTGCATTCATTACCACCAAATGTGAGTGCCCTTCAGGCTTGCCTTCTGCATGCACCGCACTGCTCTGGTAAGCAGGATGGCCCTTAGGTCCCTGTCAGAAAGTCTAGTCCAGTTCTGCCCTTCCTGGCCTCCAGAACCAAAAGCCCAAATGAACTTTTTTTAAGGAATTACTCAGTCTGGTGTTCTGTCATAGCAGCAGCAGATGGACTAACACATCAGGAAAGAATCAATTTTTAGGATATTCTGTTCGAAAAGTAGTGAAAAAAATGGACATTAGAATTCAAAAATCCTACTTTAATGGCATATAATGAAGAACGTGGGTGTGGGAAAGAAAGGCAGTTATACTAGCCGAGGGATCTGATGCATCTATGGAAGACGCAAACTGCACAGGTATGTTACAGGATCTGAAAAATGTGTACAGTGCTCCGATGTGGGAGAGCATTTCAAAAAGGTGCATGCGCCAATGCATGGTCTCAGCTCTCTGTCCTGCGCAAAGGGTGTGCTGCAGTACCCATGAGGCTGTTCTGGGGCTAGAGAGTGCGTACATCATAGATCAGTTTCTGGTGTGAGGCAACCGCTTCAGAAGTATTCTCCTCCATCTATGTTTTATTTCTTCTGTTATCTGTTAAAGTTTGCTATTTTCTTACCACATGCATTTTTTAGATTATATTAGGTTACACAGTATTTTAGGGCAGGACCTATCTTATAATTATACCACCTATGGAACTAGAGATTAGTAATGATATGTCCTCGAAATGTTATAAACTTTTCACAGTATTCAAAAGTGATAATTTTGGGGCCAGGGAGATGGCTCAGTGGAATAAGTGCTTCCCTGGCAAGCACAAGGGCCTGAGTTCAATCCTTGGTTTTGCAAAAAAAAAAGTGATAATATTTCAGTTTTTCTTCTGATTTCTACTTCTTTGTATACTATTAGTTAAGTAATTTGAATTTTATGGCAACTTTCACCTCATAATTTTCCTAAATGGGTTAATTGAATTAATAATAGGTACTAATGCCTTTTAAAGGAAACATACTTCTACTGAAGAAGTGGCTATTGTAGTAAAAGTGAAAATAAAACTTCATAGTCATTTCATCGCATAGCTACACATCCATCCAGTACCTGAATAGCTGATTATTGTCATCAAGATTTTCTGATCCCCATCTGCCCTTGATATCTTCAATAACATGATTTTTAAGAAATTTTCTCAGTAGTTGAACAGTCTGTTGCCTTGTAACTTCAGGACCAAAATTGCTATTATTTCTTAATAGGTCATAAAGCCAATCCACGGCTTCTCCTGCTGTGAAGCAGTTACCATATTTTTTAAAGTGTTGCCTGTGTTTCCTCAGGGGCATTCCCGCTCGGAAGGATGTGGTCACTTCATTCCACTGCAAAAGAAACAAAAAATGTTAAAAGTAAACAAAAATGAAACCTTACTGATACAAGCAAAACAATTTAATTCATATCTGATTACACTGTAAAATTTTTTACATTGTAAACATTCTAAATCATCTCATTTGTGCCACATAGAGCTGGCATCTCACAGATTTTATTTTACTACTTCTGCTGCTATAATACTATTTTTTTTTTTTTGGGGGGGGGAACCGAGGATTGACCTCAGGTCCTTGCGCTTGCCAGGGAAGCGCTTATTCACTGAGCCATCTCTCCGGCCCCCTGTAGTACTATTTTTTAAGCAACAGATTTTTCATAGGCAAGAATTGACTGGGCTAATTATATAGGACACCTAGGAAGAAGGAAGAGGAATGCAGTGGCCCTGTCTGAATCCTCACCAGAGAAAGCATTTATTTCTGCCTTTTACTTCTAGTAACATCAGTAATGTGCTGGTAGCTCTTGTGCCAAGCCACATGCTTTATGCTCACTCTTTCACCTCAGGTCCCACAGTTCTATGAGTTACTATGATTGCCTCATTTACGTAAAAGGAAACCAAAGCACAGAGGCATTACTTAGACCAAGGTCACACGCTAAATAATGAACCACACGCTCAAATCTAGGGGTGATGGACTCTAGAACCTGTAGTATTTACTGTGCTGGTCAAATGAAGCTTCTGACAGGCAGTCCCTACCAGAGTAAAACCTCTCTAATGACTGCCTTTCACAGTCTCCTTTAAGATTCCTATAGTGAACAGAGAACAAATAGATAAGGTAAGTCAAATATAAATGCATCCCCTATTTAATGATCCTGAAACATACCCATCTTATTATTAGTAGTATTTTTAATTTAGTACAGGGTCTACAGGGTCTCACTATGTAGATCAGACTCGTAGCGATTCTGTTTTCAGCCTCCCAAGTGTTGGGATTACAGGCATGCGCCACCATGCCCAGTCTCAATTTCGTTTCAGCACACCTTGGGGGTGGGGCTGGCACAGCATGCAGGGGATCGAATCGCAGCCGTGGCGCTCTGCCAAAGCAGGCACTTTAGTCTACTGAGCTATCTGGCCGGTTCTTCTATCTTTTTAAAAAAATACTGACATTTTAAAAACTGTCCTTGAGTTACCCATGTTCCTAGATTTGTCAGAGCTCTTAACAGTTGAGCATAAAAAGCAGTAGTGGTACACAATCAATGTCACTTTTTAACAGAAAAATCCTATAGATTTTAATAAATTTAATCTGAAACACCATTAGTGTGACAGCTGTTACCACTGACCTAAACTATGTGGTCCCGGCATCATAGCACAGAATTTAAGGGTTGAGAAAGTATGCTCTGCTTTCCAACTCCCTAGTTTGTGTTTATTTTAAAAATTCCTTGGAGGTGACCACCATGTACTGGCCTGGCTGCACAGTAGTAAAGGGGGGGGGTGTAGGGGGCTCCCTGCACTTACAGAGATTCCACCTGAGCTTTACTGAAGTGCAGCTACCTCAGTAGCTTTAGGAGCAGGCCCGAGTTAGGCAGCTATGGCTAGTTTCCCCGCTGTGGCCTTAGCACTTACTGTTAATAAACTTCTGTGCCTTCTCTGTTCCTCAGTCTCCTGATCCATAACATGGGGACAAGGGCACCTCCCCAACTGGCTTGTAATGATAAAATGATTTAAACTGTGTAAAGTACTAACGGATAATACTTTCTTGTTCAGTGTGCTCATACTACTTTACTGCAATGGATTTTTAATAAATTGATACGATTAGCATACTAAGTTTCCTTTCAGTCACAAATAGAATCCATATCGCACTGAGAAGTGACTGCGCGACCATACCAGAAAGACGTGGCTGCTTCTAGCTCAGTCACTTATTGCTTATGTGACTCTGGGAGGGTCACCTAGCTTATGTGAGCCTCCGTTTCCTCAGCCACACCAGCTCACGGTGGAGGGGCATTCCTGAGGGTCCCTTGCTTGTACTGGACAGACGTTGGCCAGCACGCTGTCACGCGCAGTGTCCTCCCGGGACACCCGTCAGGCTGAGCTCCTACTGCTTTACCGAAGGGGAGACCAAGTCTCGCCGGATGTTTAGGGAATCTAACGTCACACAGCCAGCAGCTTCTTGTTGTGGAGGGCTGACGTCGCGGGAAACACTGCACGGGCACACACGGATCACAGCCCCATCGCGGTCGCCGGGGTCAACCCTGCCTGCTGCCCAATAAAAGAAAGTGACGAACCCCTACTGGGCTCGGCCCAGTCTGACCCACCACGCTCTGGAACCCGTCCCTACCGCTCTCTCAGCCTGCGGAAAGCCAGGGACGGAAGCAGCTGCGGTGGGCGCGCTGGTGACGGTCGGGGACCCCACACCGGGGCACAGCCGTCGGTCCCCAAGGCCGCAGAGGTCCTCAACCTCCTGCCCCGCGGCCCCGCTGCCCGGGCCACCCCTCAGCCCGAGCGGTGCAGTAGGGGCGGAGACCTCGGTCACCCCAGTCCTTCCGCGCCCTTACCAGCTTGGTGGCCCGGTAGGGCCCGGGAGCCCCTCCGCGACTCTCCATGCACTGTCAGCGCGCGGCAGCGTCCATGGCGGCTGAGAGACCACCGAGGACGCAAGCCCGGCGCCGGCGACTCTGCGCACAACAGTCGGCCCGCGACTGATTTGAATGCCTCGGAGCGCTGCGCTGATTGGCCGCGCCGCCAGGTCATGTGATGCCGACGGGGCGGGGCCCGCGGAGACCACCCGGTGCAGCTGCGCACAGGTGAGGGCGCCCGTGGGTCACGTGACACCGCAGGTCCGGGGCGGGGGGGCGGGGCCCGGGCTGCCCAGCTCCTGATTGGGTTCTAACAGCCCCGAAGGGCGGATTCAGACCCTTCGTTGGGTGCTGAGCTGCAGCCCACGCAGATGCTCGCGAGGACGAATCTTGTGGGGTTGGAGAGTGTAAAACCAGCCTAACCACTTTCCTGAAGAAAACACACAACCGCATGCGTGTAGTAGACTCTGGGGTGTTTCCGTCCTGCTGGGAGTAGGCGCGGCACGATCGACGTCCTGAGGTCTAAAGCCCGACATTGCCAGTCTCGGAGAGACGCCGCCCGTGGCCTCCGAGTCCTGGCCAGAGCTCAGACTTGGAATCAGCCCTGTGCCTCAGGTCTGAGCCCTGTGGTCGGGAATCCCTCCGCCGGGCACGGAGGGGCGGCTTTGGAGATCCGAAGCCTCCCAAGAATTCCTCTGACAGCAATTGAGGAGGACGCACTTAGTGATAAGAGAGAAAGGGAAACGCACGAGGGTGCCACACCCCATCATTTACGTGTACTAACGTCCGTGTCCTTGGCAGGACCAGTGGAAGGTGTAGAAGCACACAGAAGCAATTCACTTTGAATTCCTGTGGAGGAAACAGAATGATCAAAGGTACAAAATGCTGTTAATTATTTTTTAATCTGGCTTTATGACAGTGTCCTAGGATTTTATCTTTTCTCTTGCAGCCTATATTTCCTCAAGATAAAATGGAGATGAGCATATAGAGGCCGAAATTTATTTTGCAGTTTTGCCCAGCTCGCCTGTGTCGTCAGCACCAGGGCGGTGAATCACCTATGTTCCTCAGATGCCGCTGGACAGGAATGGAAATAATTAGAAAGCATAAAATATCTTCCGAAACGTTTGAAAGATTAATGGTGACTGTAAGTGCAAATTTCCATGAGAGGATGGTTGGAGAAGTCCTAGAACAAGGCGTGCAACAAGATGAGGTGTTGCCCTGTCGGAAAGACCTGGGGCTGTGTTCGGTTTTTCCACGGTGTCTGTGGGTTCACCGTGGGCCATCACTTCCACACTGATAATTTCTGTAGATGGGAAAATACGTTGCTAGTAAGGTTTTCTTCAAATGTGAGCCGTCTTGAGTTTCCTCATGGAGCTGTTTATCTATTCTTTGTAGTTATTGGTTGTATAGTCTCAGTCTTCGAAGTTATTTTATTCCGTTAAGAATATTTTAGGAGACAATTACTGTTATGGTTTGTGTCTAGTTGTGCCCCCAAAGCCTCATATAAATCAGGGGGCAGTCACGCTGAAGGGGAGCTCCTGGCCCGAGGGGGCGGGGCCAGAGGGCCAGAGAGGCGGGGCCCAGGGGCGGGGCCAGAGGGCCAGAGGGGCGGGGCCGAGGGCCAGGGCAGGGCCTGAGGGGCGGGGCCAGAGAGGCAGACCCATTCAACTGGCTAGCCTGTGCTTTCTCAGAGAAGTGGAGAGGGTCATCCTGGACAGGGCAGCGCCCCAGCCTCTCCTCCAGTGTCTTGAAACCTCCAGTAACTGTGAGCTAAATAAACCTTTCCTTCCCTCATTTTGAGTGTCAGGTATTTGTCCCAGCAACAAGAGAAGAGTAACTAATATAGTTATTTTCCCTCACTTCTTTAAATCTGGATTTTTTTAGTGGGTTATAAACTTGCCTGTATGAAGGTCACCTGTAATGCCTATACATTGTTAATTTTTGGGATCCGCCCCCACAGTATGAGAGAGACGTGGTGGTGGAGGGAGAGATACAGAGTAAGTAAAGGTATATTCTTAGGGAAGAAGAAGCCAGGATTCTGAAATTAACATCGAGTTGAGTTGCTATAATCCCTATGGACTGCCTACTTATTTTGGAAAAAATACAAGCCTTTATTACTCGCGTGGTGCAGCGTCATATAAAGGAAAATGAATGTATCATTTAAATAATATGAAAAAAAGTTCCCCCAGGCAGGAATTGTTTTAGTAGGGTTCTCTGCTCTCCAGGGTGTTTTGTTTACTCATGAGGGTATAAGTTCTGCAGCAGAGATTTCATCCAGTTTGTTTACTGCTCTTATTCCTCTAAGAAGCATGTAGTAAGAATTTAATATTTGGAAAACAGTATTTGGTGAATGGGTGAGTTATTTTAGCCACTAAAAAAGGAACCCCATGGCCATACAATCCATTATCTTTCCATCCTAGGAAATGTTTTATAAAAGTTTCTGCATATTTGTAAGGTTTACTCATGTTTTAGACACTTTGCCACACACAATAGCCAACGGCCTCAGCTTAGGAGAGGGTTATTTTGCCTAATGGTTTTAGAGGGTTTAGTCCATAGTCAACCAGCTCCAAGCATAAAGGGAATGGCAGAAGGGGGGTGTGGAGTGCTACTCACATCCTCTGGCCGGGTCAGGGAGAGTGAGGGGAGGAGCAGGGGGAAGATGCACCCTTCCTGTGAGACTTGAACTTCCACTAGCAGGTCAGCTGTCACTGGGCCTTTCAAAGCTCCACCTCTGAACACAAGTCTCTGGGGAAAGTTCCAGATTCAAACCTTAACAACTTGTCTTTGAGGTTTAGCTGTTCTACCTGCTGTGTCTAATTTTAAATC